>NC_137680.1:2958528-3026028 GCF_963989245.1 Nansenia antarctica | reverse complement strand
TCATATGGGCAGCAAGTATGAGCGCAGAGAAGCAGGGACAATGTTCTAGTGGTATTCGATCTGAATAGGTGATTGATAAAGCAACCCTATGGATTAACTAACCCATGGATAAAATCAGGAATTGTCATGAGAGACAGGAGGTAAGATTTGGGGTTTCAGTGGGATTGGGGTGCTTGCTTCAGTGTGAGACATTGGTATGACAGACAGCACAGCAGCTGAAATGTGAAAGCTAACTGAAACGGTTAAAGATTGAAGAATCTTCGAAGCAGAATGTGTGTGTGTATGTGTGTGGGTATGTGTGATGTGTGTGTCTGAGTGACATGAGGATAGAGTGTATATGTGTGTGTATGTACGGTATGTGTATGTGTGTGTGAGTGACATAAGCATATATGTTTCTAGACAATCCCACCAAGATCTAACAAGATAAACATCATTCAGTGCTGATATTGGGAATTGATTTGGGTACTTTCCCGGATCTCATTATATTTTTCTGTTGGAAATGTCAAACATGTTCCCAGGACAATCCCAGAAACCCCGGTGACACATGTTAATCCCTACTCTGTATCAAACACCAACACCGACCACGACAGATTGTGTTTTCATCACCTCTTTGATGAAGCTCATGAAACGCCCACCGAACCTCCAGGGCTTGTGGCGGTGGCACTGCAGAGAGTTGACCGTCATCTGGGGGGCGTGCTGGTAGGAGACGGACACAATGTGGACCGCGTCATAGGTCAGAGCTGCATCTGTCTGGAAGAGAGGGAGGACATTATTTCAGCTGATGACTGTGTGGACATGGAGGAGACCTATAATAATAATAATAATAATAATAATAATAATAATAATAATAATAATAATAATAATAATAAATTAGACTTATATAGCGCTTTTCTAGACATTATTAAGGACATTAATAAGGACATTATTTCAGCTGATGACTGTGTGGACATGGTGGAGACCTATAATAATAATAATAATAATAATAATAATAATAATAATAATAATACATTAGACTTATATAACGCTTTTCTAGACACTCAAACCAAAGACGCTTTACAAACTGAAAAGATCGGGTAGTAATAATAATAAGAAACTTAAATAATAAATAAAAGAAAGTATAGGGGTCTAATGAATTTTTTAGATGACTAAATCTAAATCTAATTGTCTTCGTAGGACAATCTACTCTGTATACTGCAATTACACCTTAGATTTCGGGGCGGAGAAGCGGCGAACAAGCAACGCCAGCGTCCTCTATAACATCATAGACACATACAGTACATCTGGATATGTGACAGGGTCTGGTGAAAAATGCCATAGATGTGGTAGACCACAGCATGAGACAGCAAGCTAGGTGAATAAAGGAAGTCAGAGCATTGTCTTTTCGTGATAGTAAGCTCCAAGAAGGAGCTCAATAACTGATGCTACTCCCACCTGCACTCGATGCCTTTTGTAAATGTGGATATGAAGTATTAAGTATAAAGTACAAAATAAATTAAAGGCAGCCTACCTTGATGTTTGTGTCACCTAGATTCTATCTTACATTGTTCCGGGAGCAATTAAAAGTGTGTACTACATGATGCACTGCACTCTCTACATGAAGACAGAGGAGAGAGTTGTGTGGGAGTATTTGAACCACAGTTAAACTCATTAAGAGATAAACAAATAGAGAGAGACTACAACAATTAAACATTCATATTGAATATTTCTTATCGTCCATTAGCTATTCTGATATTAAGTTGGAGAATAAAGAGATGCTTTTATTGGAATATCTGGGATGGGATTTGTGATTATTGGACTTTAAACTATCGCGCGATGGGATTTGAAGTCTAAATCTAAGTGCTTATCTGACGTTATGATTACAATAGGCCCTAATGGTATTGTTATTTTAATGATCATGAATCATAATTATTTTAAAAAGTAGTACTCGGTATTATCATAAATATCAACATGCTTACTATTCATATACACAACAGGCCTGGAACAAACCTAACAAAGGATCCCAATCTGCCTCCGTTTACAAGTCGTGACCTTAGAATGATAAGGTTCTATCTCCGTTTAGAATGATAAGGTTCTATCTCCGTTTAGAATGATAAGGTTCTATCTCCGTTTAGAATGATAAGGTTCTATCTCCGTTTAGAATGATAAGGTTCTATCTCCGTTTAGAATGATAAGGTTCTATCTCCGTTTAGAATGATAAGGTTCTATCTCCGTTTAGAATGATAAGGTTCTATCTCCGTTTAGGGCAGTTCAGAGATATTGAGCGTCAAAGTTTTTACATTCCATTATGTTTTGTGAGATGGAACCTTGGTATTTTATGAATTACTAACTAAAAAATAACACCACACAGGCATTAATAAACACCTAATGGATCAGATTATGTAAAAAACTAAATTTTGACAAAAATGGAGATAGAACCTTATAATTCTAACGTCGCGAAGTTCCATAACAATAAACATCAAATTGGAAATGATGCAAAAATAAAACATACCGTCATGATCCCCTCGAGCAGACCAGAGTCTGGTTTGTGTGGTAACTGTCTCTCATTGGACCACTTCTCCACGATGGACGCCACCTGAGGGTTGTCCACGTTGAGGATGCGGAAGCCGGTCATGTTGACGCCACAGTATCGGTAGGGCTCCAGGTCGATGGCCATCAGGTCCTTCAGAGAAAGGGGGAGATAAAAAAAAAGGGGAGGGGATCTCATTTAGCCGACTGGGATTGGGTCCTCATTGTTGCTGTAAGAGAATCCTCTGGTTGCTTTGTACTCACATAAAAAGAGGGGGAATTGAGAGGGTGGGTAAAAGAGAGATGTATTAAAAAAAAACGAATGAGGTGGGATCATTTGAGGCTTTGAGCTGTCTGGGCATAAGGGGATATGGTAGGGTGTTTCAGACTATGTGTAGCACAGTCAATGAAACCTAACATCAGTCTCCCGTTGTGTTGTCATCCTATCACTATCCACATATATAGGTATGGTACATATGTATGCTATACCACATGGTATAGTTCAGAGGTACATTGCAACTACAATTTAACTAACCTCTAAAAATGACAACCCCTAAAATAGCATTCTGTAGAAACTAACATCGTTTAATCTGATGGCCTGTGATGCGTCTGTTGTCAGTGACAGATGACGACACAACTTTGTGTGCTCCTACTGCTGCTTCATGTTCCCCGAGTAAATGAGCCAGACAACGTTAACGTTCACAGCCAAAAAAAAGCCGGAAAAAAACACTTAATTCGCTGGAGCCAATTAATAATGCAGCAGCCACTACTACACTCCCTCCCTCTCCGCAGCCTTATAAGCAAACACAGATTTAATCTGAGTTAACTGTCATTTTTCGGGCAGCCTCTTCTGGCTCAAGTGTGAAGTCACATGTCGACACATATTGTGTCGGAATGGGCCTTGGGGTCTCTAAAAAGACATTTGGAGGGAACATAATAGATTAGCACCCTGTGGGGTTGGTGCTGGGGGAATGGGAGCGTGTAAGACCCACGCTGAAGAACGTTCGCCTCCAGATACTAAAAATGTTTTATTTCTTTTCTCTCCACAACTATGTAAGCTACTGCAGGCTTTAACACAGCACTCTGTTTTCATGACGGAAACCAAATTAAGTCCCTGGCTGCCGTACTAACTAGCGTTCGCACAGATTCTGAGACAATTCAATCAAGGTGACATGTACGCCAGCTTTTCATTAGGCAAACGAGAGGCCTTGCATAGGTTTGACCAAAAAAACTAAACTAAACATGCAACAATTATGAGGGCTTCACTTCTTCACTGACAGTACCGTACTGGACTCTGTAAAAAGCCATTTGTAAAAAGAAAACAGAAAACCTTACATTAGCATTATACAGTAGCATTATACTGAGTGGATATAAAGGAGTAGGGCAGTTTCACAGACACAGCAAAACCTAACGCTAGACTAATAAACATCATTCAACGGAGAATCTATTAGTCCAGGACGAGGATGATGAATCTGTATCAACATCCCTGTTGTTTTCCCTCAAAGGGAATGATATACATGTTACAGTAACACATAATAAAGTTCTCTCCACAGGTTATTGGAGATCACTCCGCAGGGTGGAAAAACTAGCACCATGACAGACCTATTTCAGAGGACAAGGCTGCTATTACCCCTACCACTCTGCTGTTGCCGTTTCACGCTCTGATAAGTCAGCATTTCCCTCACCCCACCAGATGATAAAACAGGAACATTATCACAGAATATTATCAAGGGGAATTGTGTTGCCATATATGCCAAATGTGTATTCATCATTTCAGATCAAATCAGGCCGCCAGCTATAATCTTTTTAATGGTGCGTCCATCACCTTGAGACAGATCCAGCAGTCCTGTATATATATACCAGCAAGATATTCTTCTCTTTTTGGGGGGGGGGGGGGGGGGGGGGGGGTGGTGCCACTATACAGTACATCAAAACTAAAGGCATTATCATTCTAAAAGTTAGTAGCTAAACTAAATTGTGTGTCTAGTATTTTCTATCAAGAAATAGGCAACAATTCATAACGGAACCGTCTGCTTTCATGGTGTCATGGTAGAGACACATCGGTCGGTACACTATGACAATAAAGAGAGCTGTGAAATTTACCATTTAAGCTTTGGCTGCGGTAAACCAACAGTGACGCGTGGCAGAACAATGCCATTGCCATGCTGCTAGGCATGAAAGATGACACACGTCACGCATGGCCCTGTATGTCATATCGCATTATCACAACAGACTGGCCAAGTTTGTCATGCCAGGGCGTGTGTGTGTGTGTGTGTGTGAGAGAGAGAGTGTGTGTGTGTGTGTGTGAGAGAGAGAGTGTGTGTGTGTGTGTGTGTGTGTGAGAGAGAGAGAGTGTGTGTGTGTGTGTGTGAGAGAGAGAGAGTGTGTGTGTGTGTGTGTGAGAGAGAGAGAGTGTGTGTGTGTGTGTGAGAGAGAGAGATAGTGTGTGTGTGTGTGTGAGAGAGAGAGAGAGAGAGAGAGTGTGTGTGTGTGTGTGTGTGTGTGTGTGTGTGTGAGAGAGAGAGAGAGAGAGAGAGAGAGAGAGAGAGTGTGTGTGTGTGTGTGTGTGTGTGTGCGTGTGAGACGGAGAGAGAGAGAGAGACAGCTATCCAATAGGAACACACACAACACGATCACCATGGGGATACAATACCAATTCCACCCCTCCTGTTGTCATCAGACAGTAAGGCCTATGCACTGTAGCCTTGTGCTCTGCTCTGAACAAAGACCCCAACAGCCCACCTGAGGGGTCTCCCCGCCCGGCTCCCTGTCGCCTGACTAATGTTGTTGAGGTAACCTCTGCATTACCTCTGCATAACCTAAGCTACCTTAACTGTTACCTTACATACTATATACCTCTAAACTACCGTACTTGCCATACTGTACCTATCACTATCATTGTCATGTTTTTATATCATGTTTTTTTCTCTTCTGGTGAGATGCTTGAACTGCATTTCATTGTCTGGTACTCTGCAATGTTCTAATGAATCTAATATAATCTAATATAATCAAATAAGGATGTACTTGTATTAGAGCAACCAATTGACACTCAAAAGTTGCACTAAAATCATAATAAATCTATTTACTGTAGTCTACGTTCAACAGTCTTCTATTTTGACTACATGTAGGTATGTGCAATATGTCTAGCGTATATGTACAGTTTGACCTACTGCAGATGTTGTACTGTCATGAAAACTTCAATAAACAAAGTTGTTATTTAAAAACAAATAATAATAAATCATTATATCACAAGTTGAATTGTTTCCACAATGGGTGAGTTGTTAGTATTTTTTTCATCAACATAATCTACAGTGATCCCTCTGGACTCCGATGACAGCTACAGTGATCACTCTGGACTCCGATGACAGCTCACACTCAAGGCAGAAGTTATCTGCCGGAGCCATTTCTCTGAGAAACTAAGACGTGACATTCACTACTGACTCCCCAATCTGTTGCCTTTGTTCTGCCTCTTCAAAGACGTACGCTGACTTTAACAGGGAGGGGAGTAGAAGTGTTTACAGCGGAATACTGAAGACTCTATTATCCCGCCGCCAGTTTGTCAAACAAAATTGATATTGTGGACCGGATCCAAAAACCCATCTGCAATTAACCGCCTATTCATCAAAAGCTCAAAACGGCAGGATGATGAGTACAAACGAACGAGAGTCGATTTGCATTAACATGCCATTGTACATTACCAGAGTAGTGAAGATGTAGTGGTAGTATTCTGTCATCATTCCCATGGTCTGGGCCTGGGGAAGGGAGAGGGGGGGGGGAGTGGAATGGGGGAGACAAGACAATGAAAAAGGTCACTGGGATAATATGCAATCAATATCGTAGTCAAAACAAACAGATACAACATCACGTCGGACGGTCTGCAGGAGCCAAAAAAAAGAAGAAAAAAAAGCCACAGGTCTTAACGAGCATATTGACCATCCTTGCTCGTTAGTGTTCCCAAGTCTACGGTGTTGATATTGCAATCATAGCCCCACATGTGTTGTAAAAATCCATCCACAACACTAAAAATAAAATCATCAAATGATGATTCCACATGGATGCTGGATCCTAAATCTATACCGTGCATTTAAAAAAACGGTTTGCGATCGCTTGTGTCACATGACTCTCTCCTCAGAGTTAAGGGGCCTTCAATCAAAAAAGAGAGAGGTAATCTTGTCCTCCTTCCCCCCCCCATCACCAGCACTTCTTGTTTCACTCAATCTACATTCAAATGCTCGGTTTCCCCATGGCGACAGCATTTCCTGTTTAATTGTACCATCTGTTGTGAAAGAATACCCAAGGTTATGTAAATAAGTTGCGGTACTTTTGGAAGGCAAAGTCGCTTCTTCTCCCAAACACAAACCAAATAGATTACCCTATTTTCTAAAGAGATGACACTCGTAAAGTAGACGTAGGACCACTGCTGTTGCTTAATTAGAATAATGAACACAATAATGAGGTTCCTGTTCTTGTTGGGTGCATACGACCCACAACCCCTTAGACGTTTATGGTCGCTCATACATTTGTGTTTTGGGTCCCTGCGTTTCTTTCCCTTTGCCTTTACGCTTCATCAACCTCATTTTCACAAACTCTCCATCTGTCCCGGTCCCCTGGTGGCAGAGCCACTTAAAGAAACGTGACAGAGTGCCACCGGGACGGAACCATCGCAAAAGGAGGTCAGCACTTTTAAGAGACACCTGGGATAGGCCTCCCAGCCAGACTACTTCAGACAGAAGGTCTGCCATGTTTTTCATTTTCTCTCTCCTCCACGTAGAGGGTAGAGTAGGGGGGGGGGGGGGGGGGTTGTGAGGCTGTCAATGTAAAGAGAGGAACACAAGACAGGGCGGGACCTTGAGAGACACAAAACGATCAGACTCCATAACAAGGTTCAAACAGAGCCTTGCAGAAGGAGGAGTGTTCTACATTTTAGTACGGAAGAACTCCTGGCCCTACATAAGAAGAACTCCTGGCCCTATATAAGGAGTGTGAATTACATAAATAAAAAAAAATACTGCTAGGTATACTTCAATATTCTTACAGTGACATTTGAGTTATCACCTTTTTAAACCGACAAGCTTGAACTGAACTTACTAAAGTCAAAATGCATTTGGATTAAACGATTCAGCTTTACACTCCTCCTTGCCTCAGGTAGTCTCCTTAGTACAGAAGTAATAAAGCTGAGTTGGCCCACAGGTCATCTTTGGCAGTATATTAGCTGATCTGCACTGTCACCACGGCAGTCTACAGACTCAAGCATGCGTCTGGCATTGTAAGCATAAACCACACAACATTCCTTGAAAGCCACACATGTGTAGGCCTACATTATGTTCTTATATATCAAAATCAACACAGAATGTTTCGATGTGGGTGAGTGAGAGAGGATCAAACTACTTGATCTGTACATTGGCAAGGAAAAATACAGTAAATTGATAGAAGGTCGCTGGTTCGATCCCCACCCCAGGAGGGAGCCGCATGTGAGCCGATGATTGGAGGGTTGCTGGCATCATAACAAAGGTGCCAACCACTGCGGTTGTGCCCTTGAGCAAGGCACTTAACCCCTAACTGCTCCAGTGGCGCCGACTATGGCTGACCCTGTAACCCAGAGAACCAAAGCTCTGTTCTCCTCCCCTCCACTTTTTTGCCACCGCAAAATCCACCCATATAAACCGATAAGGGTATTCATCAGTAGGTCCTGGATACTAGATTTCAGGGGTAACCAGACCCGCCGAGATCCAAGTAGGCTAAAGGAAAGGACAGTAGGTCCTGGATACTGGATTTTAGGGGTAACCAGACCCCAGGAAGGGACGATAAGTCCTTTTACCGGTATATTCACTTTATGTTCTTATTCCTGTTGTAAAGCACTTTGAGCTGCATTTCTTGTATGAAAGGTGCTATATAAATAAAGTTTTACTTACTTACTTACTTCATATTGAAGGTTAGTTACACAGAAAGAAATAAACACACCCTGTTAGAAACCAAAGAAAAAATCATCACTTGATCACTGATCTCAGGTAATACAATGGCAATGCAATGAAGTGTTTGTGTCTCTCACCTGTTTGAGAATCAGTGCAGCCGCAGTGTGACTGCAGTCGAAGATGATCCGGAACTCCCTGCCTCTCTTCATTTCCTTGAGGAGAGGCCTGGTGTCGGCGTCCATGGGGAGCTGGCGGATCTTTAGTCTGATGTTGTACCTGGAGGGGGCCATGATCAGTTCCTGTAGTCTAATAAGCCCTTTGAGGAAACAAACAGCAGAAAAGCTAAAAAACACCAATGTGCAACATTATTCATTATTCAACAGTGAATACACACATCTATTCTATCTCCATTTTTGTAAAAATTTAGTTTTTTACATAATCTGATCCATTAGGTGTTTATTAATGCCTGTGTGGTGTTATTTTTAAAATGTTGACATTTCTGAGTAAGTAATGAATAAAATACAAAGGTTCCATCTCACAAAACATAATGGAATGTAAAAACTTTGACGCTCAATATCTCTGAACTGCCCTAAACGGAGATAGAACCTTATCATTCTAAGCTCACGAAATGCTATATGTTGCTGCCTATGAATGTAAGAATGTATGGATGTGTAATTCACTCATTTTCATAGTATCAAATGAATCTTCTCAACTAGAGAGTACGGTAAATCACAATGGGGGAAATACTAGACCCCAAAAAAAAACACAAGATGGCTGCTCTCACCCTCACCTGTGCTATCGTCATATACGACGGTGGCTGTTTTCCACTTGAGGAACTGCACTAGGTCCAGAATGGCGTAGCTTAGGGAGGAGTAGTCGGGGTAAAGGTTGGCGTAAAAGCTGTCCCTGTTGTCCATAGGGTGGTGTTTCCACCGGACCTGGATGTGTGGCACTTCCAACGCATTGCAGATGGACTGGACAGCGTTTGACGACGAGCTATGTGACGGCCCGAATATGGCCACTACGCCTAACGACAGTTGATCACAAGCTAGAACGGCAAGAACAGAGAGAAAAGTCATCTCAAAGAATTACGCTGGGCTGTAGCATATTAAACCATAATTAACAATGCGGCAGAAGAAGTCCCCAATCATTTGATTAGGGTTAAGTGAAAAATGTGTTTAATGACATTAATGAGTATCAGTAGGATATTGGATAAGACTTGTTAAAACGGTAGTAAACATTAATATTCATTAATACTTGGGTCTAGATGTACAGAAATACATCACACTTATTCAAATGAAAAACAATCCTGGTTCAGGCTAAAGTTTAGGATTAGAATCAACAATGAACTATTACCTAATATAAAACATAAACATCAAATGTTTGATCGAAAATCCAGTATGTGATACTGCACTAATGAACCCTTTGAAACGGTTATGTGTATTGTTGTTGTTGTTGTTGTTGTTGTTGTTGTTGTCAACAGGGCTGATACTGCCAGTGCCTTCCATCCACAGCATGGTGTGATGGTAACAGTTCCTGGACAAACACTTTGCACTTTACACTCACCTTTTCTCGACGCTTCAAAACTATCGTAGATATTAATCCTCTGTATGTCGTATGTTAATGTCGTGTTTGGCAACAAAGTCCTGTTTCTGTTGATGTTATTGACTGCAAATTTAAAGGCAAGCTCCTCGGCACTGACGAGCGGAACGGGTCCTTCTGTTTGTTCGAAAATCCCCCCTGAAAAACAAAGGAGACAGCTACATTAGCACCAGACCAAACGGGCCTCAAGCCCAGTTGTCTGCCTCCCCAAAACTCTGTGTAAGAGTTTTTCTTCCACTAAGACTAGCGACTGGACTGAATTGTGTAAATTAGACCCCAGCATTAGATTCGCTCAGTAAACAGTGAGAGTACCACTCCATTTCCAGGGAATGCTATGTGAATACCAACGGCAGCTTTGATGTCTGGAGCAGTAATGGAACCGAGGAGAGAGTGGGAGAAGAAAATGTCTCCATCAGAACAAGAGCT
This sequence comes from Nansenia antarctica, assembly GCF_963989245.1. Taxonomy (NCBI): domain Eukaryota; kingdom Metazoa; phylum Chordata; class Actinopteri; order Argentiniformes; family Microstomatidae; genus Nansenia; species Nansenia antarctica. The sequence continues at coordinate 3,015,583 of NC_137680.1, read as the reverse complement.
TAGCCTCTCATCTGCCCATTAAGGGTGTCATTTTATCTCACAGTAAAACATGACTGTAGCATATAGCTGGGATTGAAGGGAATTCTAGTCGCCAGGTATCTTTTTTCAAATTAAATCACTCGTAGATTGAGAACACGATGAACCCGTCACAGACAGTTATATGATGAGCATGACACGTTACATAAATGTATGTTGTACGTTATCTACATGTCACGATCAAGTTGTTTCAATTTTTTCTTCACGTTTTTTTTTAACAGGCCCTACTAGTGTGTAGCTCGTTTTTTATCTACACCTGAGGGGCGAATATGAAAATATGAGAGGAGCTCAGAGAAATGAAATGATAGGATCTTCAAAAAAAAGAAGAGACAGCTGAAATCAATGTCTCCCCCATCAATATTTCAGTGTTTTGCCTGGAGACATTTCAGTAGGCCCACAGTAGCCCAGTGTGGAGCCCAGCAGCAGCACCTGTGGCCCACTGATACCCCCCCGACAGCACCCTGCTAGTGGTCAACAGGATCACAGACCTCTGCTGCTCTGTGCAGAGTGGCCAACCCCAGGGAAGCCAAAGCCTATTTCATTATTTATGACCCCGAGCCTCCTCTGGGATCGTGAGAGGATGTGAGGCATAAACTCCCTGGTAGAAGAGACGTCGCATTAAAATAAATGAATCCCTTCCATTTCGTGAGGGGAAATCTCATTAGAGGTACATTAAGTAATTGCTGGAGTATATACTAATTTGACTGTTAAGAGGATAAAATGTCCGTTGCTCGGAAGCACTTTAACAAATTTAATAAACAGGGAGATCCTGCTCCGTGGGAGAGGAAATCCTGGGGATAATTTGTGTCCCCTTTTCAAAAAATCCTGCCATAAGCACAATGCTTAGGACTTAATGTGCTGGGAATATCCCCCACTCCATCAAATAATGAGGTACAGCCTAAGCCCTTCACTTTTTGCACACCACAAAATCCACCCGAATAAACAGAGAGAGGGGTATTCATATTGAAGGTCAGTTACACAGAAATAAAACCCTCCCTGTTAGAAACCAAACATTATGATTTGTTGGAAAAGGGCAAACCACAAATTGAGACACAACTTTCCGATTTGGGATTTGTTCTTATGAACTTGAGTCAATGGGCTTTGGATTAACATGTTTCCTATTCTTAGCCGTCGTCACGGAGACCCTTAATTAATCTCTAGGGCCGTAGCCCGACGCAAAAATCTGCCACTAATTGGAGGCTGGTGCGTTTCATGATTTGGCCCTCTGTGAGCGTTTAATGGTAGCTGCTACGTTTAAACACTATAATAGTTCAGCCTCGATGAACCGAATTAGCAGCCCACATGTGAAAAAACGTTAAACACACCCAACCTTACCTTGAGAGAAAACGTTTGACACACCAGGCAAGGTTGCCTACTCTACTTTAAACCTGTTCCTGTTGAATTAAGTGTGGAAGGTCAAAAATAAACCCACGGGACACAATGTCAGACCTAAATAAGAACATTTCACAAACACTACATCAGTTATTCCATTTTGTCCACATTTTTGCATCTGAGGCAAAACAACACTAACACTGTTGACTTTGTATGAGTCATTTTTGATACTGTGGCGACGAGGGAAAACATTCATAACAACACTGCTGTATTTCACTCAGTACAACAATTGATCATTGTGTTGTATTTGAACTGGACACCACTGCCTCTTGACAGTGCTGCTTAAACACACAAAGAGCTTCATTTTCTATGTATTTGTGCGGCTTCTTCTTTGTTAAAAATGGAATTGTTTGCGCTGAAGATTCCAACTGTGTGTAGTAGTGTCCTAATCCCTTGTAACTTGTTAAATAGACTCGCCTGATCAGTTATGATGCATCTATCATTGAATCTAACAAGAAAAATGACCAGATGTTAGTAACTTCTGTACAGTCTGGCAGTTTGTTACAGTAACACATCAACACAAGCCAGTGCCAGGATATCGGCTGATCTAATTGGACGCTTGTCTTCAGCAAAGTCATGATACCTATTGGAGCAAAACTGAGAAATAGGCAACCGTGGCTCTAGCCTACACTATACTGGGTTCCTTTGTAAAACTCAAACCTCCAATGTCCCAATGACACAATGTGCTTGGTCACACACACTCCCTGCTGCCAAGCAGAGCCATGTCAAAGCTTAAACAATGAACCAATATCATTATGCTCTTGGATAAATGTATGCCAGCCAGCCCACTGAATTTGAGTGCACTTCTTTTTTTTCCCGTCTCTTGGGGGATTCCCAGGCTGCGTGTGAATAGCCTCCCTGCTCCCAGGATGTTGCAGCAGCACTCTGCCGCTTTACAATGAGAGAAGAGATGGAGCCTCAAACAATGACCAGCACAAAGCACACTTGCACAATACTGTGCAATATGTTCCTCTTTAATTATACAGTATGGAACACAACACAACATGTTCAACTGCCAGGGATGGGTTGCTGCTACTGTTGTAAAGCATTTAGATCAAAGCCGTTGAATGAGTGTCTTTTTAGAGACTGTCTACACATTGCTGGGTGCACATTTTAATCTATTTAGTATCCAAAAATGATAATTGATTGTACTCTATTTTTGCTGTTGACGTGGCTACAGCACATTTGATAACTGATCCTTTTTCCGGAAGCATCCATTCCTCATCCACACAAGCACTCAATCTTCAGTGATGTCTTAATGATGCAATAACTAGGCCTACCTCTCCTGACCACTAATAACATACCGACAAATGTTCCCATCTGCTACTGAGTTGATCCACGTTTTCATTGTAATGCACAAATCCAAATAATGACCAATGGGGTGCAAGCACACAGTATTGACATTGTAGTTTTGATTAGCTTTTGGCTGGGTCATTATTGCATTACTTTTAGTGAAGTGGGTGGGTGATTGTCAGTGAAATAAAGTTTAAGTAGGCTAATATAACGACCCTAACCAAAAGCCAATCACAACTACAGACTACAGTAATGAAAATGGATGAATGGATGAATGTAGAAATCAATAATATTGATTGAATAATAAGGGGTAGTGGTGGTCTAGTGGATAGTGAGTTGGACTTGTGATCGGAAGGTTGTGAGTTCAAATCCCGCCTGAAACCACACCACTACTAGTGTGCCCTTGAGTAAGGCACTTAGCCCTCAGTTACTCTAGGGGGAATGTCCCTGTAATTCGTAATTGTAAATCGCTTTGGATTAAAAGCGTCTGCTAAATGGCAAAATTATTATTAATTAAAATTATTATAATAATCCGAAACTAAATGACACTTCCAGGAATATGGGGAAAGGCAGTGTGTCTGAAAGAATATACTGTCTGTATGGCCATGAGGGGACTTATGGGACTCCTGTTGCAATTTACATGTAAGTTCACTCACGAAGATGAAATCCTGTGTCACGTCTCAATGTCTGAATCCTCTTTGTGAAACACCATTCAAATAATAATGAATGTGTTGTAATGGGAGAAGGTTTCGACAGAACGCGAAATATACAGTATTATCATATAAATTACATTTGGCCATATAATGTTTCAGTCCGTAATGAGAAACAGGGTTTTAATTTAGTTATACCCCCCGTCTACCCTCGCTGTCTATGATTAGTAATACTCGCGCAGCCTTATAAAGTTGTTATATCTCCTTCCATCAGAGTCCTGTCAGGTAACAACACATTTGTAAAATCTAATTTTATGCTCAAGTGGTTCTGCTTCTGAAATTTATCGCAGCTATCACTCTCCCCTCCTCTCCCTCCCTTTCGTTCGTTCCCTCTCTCTCCTCCACTCTCCCTCCTCTCCCCCCTCTTCCCAGCTTAGCGTACTGTTTTGATCTCATTATCATTCTCAAACATTCTAACCGGATAATCTAGCAGGATCGGCATCGCCTAGGTTACCCCAGCTCTAACTACGGGGGCATGGTGGGGCTGTGCTCGCCATCCACACACACACACACACACACACACACACACACACACGCACACACACATACCTGGGTTGTTTGCCAAATCCAAGAGCATTAGATATCTCGCTCACCCCACATTTGAAAAATTAGCTTGCTGTCGCTTAACGGCAGAGGCCACAGCTGGTCAAACGTCTGAGGGACAGGACGGTACGCCTTATAACGAGAGCTCTGGGATGGGACCCGGAGGGGCAAGCAATTGATTCATAGAACAGCGCTCGTAGAAGGACACAGATGCCCTTTCAACAGACCACAAATCCTCCCGCCGGCCAGAGCCAACCGCACAATACTGCTGAACACACCTCCGAATGGTACAATACCACCACTACAATGTGTGGTACCGAACACTCCCCTCTCCATTTAACGCCCCATTGTTAACACTGAGGTAAACGGGTCGCTGTGCCAAAGCCTCAGCCCCCCAGCCTGTTCAATCAAACCGTGTGCCAGATAGAGGAACAATGGTAAGTAAAGCCAGGTGGACAGGGGCCCGTGAGCGGTGCCAGCCCCCCCCCCCCCCCCCCCCCACACACACACACACACATCACCAACCCTCCTTTGTCCACATAAGGTGGCAGAGGAGAACCAGACCTGCATCTCTTGGCATCTTTTCACAGTTCGACACAAAGGTGGCTCGCAGCAGGAGGAGAGAAAGGCCTTCTTGTCTGCGTCAACAGCAGCTGGAGACACTAGCACCTGATTTATTCAACTATGAACTTGACCATAAACCCAGATTCCATCCAAGCCACATAATAATATGGAGAGAAGAACATTGTAACAGTACCCACTCAGTCAAAAGTTTGGACACACTTTCCCCCATTACCAATCATCTGACTCTAAGAGCAATACAATGCATCACCCAAAATACACAGATTTATATTCCTCCTCAATCTTAAAAGCCATCTTGTTATTCATACATGTGAGTGCCCTTTCGACACTATAATTCATCATTCAAGTTGCACTTACGAGAGAGAAATGCATTCACAGCGGTGGTGGTGCTCTCGGAAACACATTGAATCAGTTTCAGCGAAATATCTGTCACAACAATGGGGTCCTACGACTAAATAAAGGGATAGGATGTAGTGGTGGGGGGAAGCGTTCGTTTCGTCTCTCTTCAGACACCGCGAGCAGCGTGCTTTTTCCATTATTCATACCTTCTATACGCTTTTTGGCGCTGCGTAAATAGTTGCAGCAGTTTTGGGGGTTGAGTTTGGTTTAATGATAGGCAGCACAGAATGCCTAAGTTCCATTTCTGTAAAAAAAAAAAAAAAAGAATGAAAAAACACATGGCCTATAATCGCCTGTCACCCCTGCCTCTCTCCTTTCTCAACGGAATACAACTCAATAGAAAAAGAGGAGGGGACATTCTCCTCAGAAAACAATCTGCTGGGCGCTTCGGTGGCGTAGCGGGTTAAGCGTTGACCATGTAACCGCAGGGTCTCCGGTTCGATTCCGGCCGGGGACATATTCTGCATGTCATCCCTCCTCTCTCTCTCACCCATCCTTCCTGTCTAAATCTCTACTGTATCTGTCAATAAAAATGAAAAATATGAGTGGGACTGCCCCACTCAGAAAAAAAAGAAAACAATCTGCTCTGGGAGAATGTCGACTGGTGAGTGGTGATGAATACATCTATGTGTACTAATTGGGTTTTAAAACAATGCCATCTTAGTAGAGAACATGGTGTGGGTTATCCCAGTTTGGGTGATGAATAAAGTTGTATCTAATGACGGCACACGTCTGTAACTGCTTCATCCTGCCCACAGTGTGACTCTAAAGCCCAATGCACATGGCGTGCGATTTTGTCGCAAGACAACATTCGATTCTCAATTCACACCAATGAATGAATGAATGTGAATGGAGAATCGAATGTTGTTGTGCGACAATATCGCATCGCACGCCGTGTGCATTGTCTCATTGGGTCTCATTCAAAACAATGGAATCGAATTCGGCGGTGCGACGAAGTCGCACGCCGTGTGCATTGGCCTTAACACTTGTTTCTAAACTGAGAGGAAGGAGAGGTCCGGTGGGGCAGAAGTGATCATTCGCTACTTGGCCGATGGTGTTTCCCTGTAGTACCCAGAGTGCAATAGAAAAATAATAATAAAAAAAAAGAAAACTACAGATAAGGGATGTGTGAGGAGACAGGAGACACCGACCTCGCTTGCTTCACTCTGTATAGGGACAGTGTGCATCATGAACAAGTCACAGCAGTGGCTTATTCATTCAAAAAGTTGCTACCCCCAAGTTGGTAACGGCAATGCAGATAGAGTGTGAGAAGAGAGAAAGAGTGATGGAAAAATAAGGAAGGGGAGGGAGAAGAGGGTGGCTTTAAAGATAGAATGATGGTGTGCAAAGCAGGTCCCTTCATGAGTAAAATGAGCCATGCAAGCATGGAGAATGAGCTTGGTAAACATCCCAGCTGCCACTGCAGGCAAGCACGATGACATGCCACACTCTACCCCACACAGAAACATCCTGCCAAAACATCACTTCCTACCTCCCAGTGAACAACACCTCCCCCTCAGCCCCTTGCAACATCAACATCACCCTAAACAACCATGACACATTGCGTCAGGCACGGTAAAAAATGAAAACATAAACACTCACATAAGATAGAATAAGGCATTGGTATAGAGCAGACATTCCGTAGGGCAGTATTTAATTGTAGTCATAAAAAACAATTGCCTTTGATTTTCTTAATTATCATTATCCAACCCACTATAGCAGCTGGCAAGTGAACAGGGTCAGGGAAATAGCAGTGTAAACACCGGCTGGGATGGGATGGGAGGGTGGAGGGTAACAGCTCTCAGCAGCAGTGCTGCTCCAGTATATTTTTATGTGAATAGTCTCTACGACTATACGATGGGTCAGTTTGATAGCTTGGGGGGCATCATTTTCATTATTGGCACTTGAGAGAGGGCCTTTTAATTCCCAGTGTCACCAACCTGTTGCTGGCATTGACATATCCTGAGGGTTAACTCACCACCGCTGAAAATGGGCTCTAAAACAGTGATCACAACGTTAGATAACTACTGCAGGTCACAATGACTTGTGGGCGGTGTAATTGATATTGATTTTACAACTAAGGATGCAATTAATATCTAGGCTTGTGTTTAGCTTGTGGATAACACTTCACAGTCTATACAATTGAAGGGCAGGCATTGTTTATGTTAGTAATACATTATTACCAGACAATTGTGATGCCTGTTATGTTGTTTTTACTGCTTAACTCAATCAGATTTAATTGGTTTCTTTTGCCAAAGGGGTAATACAGCAAGAGAAAGTAAGTTTATTTTTTCATGATAACTTTTTTCAATACACAATACACAAGGCAATACACACTGGAAAGTACTAGGCCTATACATTGAACGTGTTACTGCAAAACAGAAGAAGAAAACATGAGGGGATTGTCCAAAGTGATTATCCCTGGTTAATGGGTTAGGGTTTGGGTTAGGGTTATGAATATATTTCATAACCCAAGCTCTTGCTGAGAGGCATACAGTGCGAGTCTATGATTTGTTCTTGCAATTGAGTTGACCCTCCCTTTTGCCCATTGCTGACCCCTCCCTGTCCCTAGCTCTTTAGCTGTCTAAGTTTTAGGTTTTGTAGTTTTAGATTATCTTAGACTGTTTTAGACTAGTTTTAGTTTTAGACTATGTCGTTTTAGTTTAGTTTTAGACTATGTAGGCCAGGTGTTGTATTGTATTTGTTTGTGGTGGATGTTGTTGTTGTATGCCTGTGAACAGGTCACACTTGAAAATGAGCCCTAGGGGCTCAATGTGTTTTTACCTGTATAAATAAAGGTTAAATAAACCAGTACCACTACTTGAGAACGGAGGAATGCTAAAATCGGTGACCAGGGTTGGAGAAGAGAAGACTAGGTTACCCTGTTTTTCAAGGTGCTTGCGGACAGGGCTAAATATAAAACTGGCCCAGTTATTATTACAGGAAGGGACCGCACACGTGCAACGTTAATGTAGACAAATGAGGGGGAAGTGCGGGGCAGAACATTTGGGACACCTCTGGCTAGTTTCTGGGACAGAAAGGCACTAAAATGGAAATTAACTTTGCTCTGTCTGAGTGCCTTCACATCCCCTGGAACAGGACCAATCATGAACTATCTGAATTCAGGTCCAAAACACGTTTCCATCGTCTCAATTTCTGCTGGTGGTATGAGACTGAAAATTATTCCCTCAAGGCATGTAGGAATGTACATTCCCAGAATTGTGTTACCTGCACCTCTCTTCAGAACAAAAATTAATCTGTCTAGCAGTGGTGAACCTGCCTGTGAGCTGAGTGTCTCTTAGCAATAGCCTTCTGGTCATAATGCATCTCATCGTGAGCTTAGAATTATAAGGTTCTATCTCCGTTTAGGGCAGTTCAGAGATATTGAGCGTCAAAGTTTTTACATTCCATTATGTTTTGTGAGATGGAACCTTTGTATTTTATTAATTACTAACTCAAAAATGTCAACATTTTAAAAATAACACCACACAGGCATTAACAAACACCTAATGGATCAGATTATGTAAAAAACTCAATTTTGACCAACATGGAGATTATAATTCTAATTATTATTTTATTTTTTCAGATTTTATCCCTTTTTTCACCCAATTTGGTAGCCAATTGAACCCAACCTAGCATCCAATTATCCCCTGCCTATTGCGAAGGATCCGCCGCACGACCCCGTGGCCGGCAGTCCCAGAGGAGGCCGCCAGGCAGGCTAGCTGACTGGCTCCTCGAGCCCAGCACCGTTATTCCAGCACCAGACGGGGGCGGTGTTGCGCGACGGATCCTTGTCCGGAACTACTCCTATACCCCCCTCGGGAGCGGCCGCCCAATATGCCGCTCCCCGTGTGTGCCCCAGCCATATCCGGATCTGGCGAGCTGGGATACGATCCCAGTCCCCGGTGGGCAGCTTGCACTAGTGGCCAGTGCTTAGACCGCTACACCACCGCGGGGCCACTGAACCTTATAATTCTAACGTCACGAAATATGAGCTGAAATCATATTTAGTCAGCTCTCCCCACAATCAACAGTAGTGGTTTACAAATGTCCACATACTGTAGTTTTGAAGTACCTGAGCTTTATTGCCGCATTGTACAGTATATGTCAGGGGGACTCAGTGGAAAACAATGCCATGCCCATTTCCAGACTGAACATTGCCATGTCCAAAGGGCATGATGATTCATGCAGGGTGAGGCTTGACTGTGCCTTCTTTCCTATCTACAAAAATGGCAAATTAAAGACCTGCAAACATTGGCACAATTTCAACACATTATAATTTACACAATACTACAATCTTTTTCAGCACGGAAACTAATTTGTGTTTTAATGAGAATATCATGTGCAATATGTGAAACACACACACACACACACACACGCACGCACGCACGCACATACGCACACACACACACACGCACACGCGCATGCACACACACACACACACACACACACACACACACACACACACACACACACGCACATCATTGTCTGTGGAATTCATGCCCTGGTATAACTTGCGTCCTGAATAAGAACCACTTATTCCAAGACGCGTGGAACAATATGCAAAGAGCTTACATTTTAGTCCCTTTTCAAACACAGCTTGACTATTGTAGGTTTATAATAAAAGCCTGCTGTTTTATCACAGCACACAACTATTATTTCTGAGCACTTTGCCACCGTCTTTTCAAAGCCGATTAGGCAGCGTAGAAGGAGGCCAGCTCATTGTTGCGGAGGCAGGGATATTTACATTTCAGGACCATGTGTGCCGAATTTTAATTCGACTGCCACGATTGAACATCCCGGCTTCTTAGCAGTTTCACACATGAGCGGTTAATGGCTCTCTGAGCATCCTAAGGGACTACCCTCATTACCTGATCTGGTCAACTCTGACAGGTGCATCGAGTCTCATCACTGATCTTTGTTCATAGCGCCAAGCACCCTCTCGTTGCAGAGCCGCACTAGAAAGGCAATCAAAGAAACAAGTCGGAGGGGAAACAAAGCGGATAGCTCTGAAGGCGCAGGCACCACTCAGTGTCGTACGGGAATAATACTAATGAGATCAGTGCCCTTGACAAAAAATACACTGTCCAACATAAAATGTTGAAATTATTCCCTCTCAATATCCTTGGACGCCAACCAAGAATACCATTAGACCACTTTGAACTAAATCCATTAAGCGGTAAGTTTCATTACACAATCGTTGATAAAGATCCAAGGCAATGTCTGTCTGAGAAATAATTCCGGGTTTTTATTTGTTTTTCCCGTTATTAAGTGCATCCGAGCATGTCACATTTTCAACCGATACTCCCGCGCCCTTGAAGCCATGAAAAATATCGCATTCATAAATATCAAGACATATTTTCTCAAAATGTTTCTCAGAGAGTGTACTAGAAAATCCAATTTGTTTTATTTCACAAGGTCTTACTCAAACCCTGACCCTAGCCCCTACATACCTCTCTGTCCAGATGAAAACCCCATCCCAACATTGACCTCCATTCGAAGTGTCTCTAATCTTTCAAAACCCTAATTCATGCACCACCCACCTCACTATTATGTCCAATGTCTGCACAACCAACCACCTATCTGGGCCAGCTCCAGTAGCATATAAACATGGAGCCATGCTGTTCATGATTTCAAAATCCAAATATTCCAAGTGCCAGGCAAGGCATTTAATCACACTTAAATACCACACAGTGTTCGGGATAATAAAGCATACAACACAGGAGTGAACAAATATCTCAATCCCATTGGTGAGTTGTTTCCAAGAATGTCATTGTGGTGCAAGCGCTGTTCAATTCAGTTTTCTCTTCACTGAATTGAGTTGCAATGCAGCACCTTCCTTCACCGTCGGTTTGCTCCTATACCACTTATAAACGTCATGAATCTTACAACGTTAGGCCGTCATCTGCTACACTACAGTAACTGGAAATAAAAGATAAGATAAAAGATAGAAAAATAGACCATTTCACACAGAATGGTTCATTGGAAAGATTAGATTTAGATGTGAACGTGAGGGGTTGTATCTAAAGTCTAAACCGTGCCGTTTTTGTCTTTATGCAACACAAACATGTGTCTCTGTGTGTCTCTCTCTCTCTCTCTCTCTCTCTCTCTCTCTCTCTCTCTCTCTCTCTCTCTCTCTCTCTCTCTCTCTCTCTCTGTCTCTCTCTCTCTCTCTCTCTCTCTCTCTCTCTCTCGACCGCTAGTGTTTTTCATGTCAGTTCCTCCGCCCTTTCCCCCAAGGGACGGTCATGCTTGTTGCGCAGCATAAATTGTGTGCTCTGTTTTCTCTGATCTCTGACATGGGCATGGTACACACACACACACACACACACACACACACACACACACACACACACACACACACACACACGTCGTTTCTCTCTCAGGCAGCTAGCTACCTGTAATGGCTGTTGTACTTAGGTAGTACAGAGGACTCAATAACACGGCTCAGAGACACTAACTTAAAACCAAAAGAATTGTCTTTACTTTCAAAAAAAGGTTTGGTACTAGGCAGTCAATGGGTAAGTAGATAATCCAGTAAGGGGTTGGCAAGCAGGGTTCGGTAGGTACACAGGTAATCAATAAGAATGCAGGCGTATATAATCCACCAAGTAAAGATTGGCTGGTAAGACGAACTGGCACAGAGACAGGGGTGAACACAGACTAAACACAGACTAATACCCAGGAGAGGATAATGAGGAATAGGTGAAGCAAATCAATGCGGGGTAGACAACCACACAAGGGGCGAAACACACAAGGGCAGGTTAGTGAGATGTGATTAATTTCAATTGACTGAGAACAGATCAGAAAAAATAGTGAAAGCTTTCTACTAATTCTCTTATCTGGTTGCATTTGGCAATGGCCCACACAATACAGTACACATCCCTAATCACACAACAGTGCCTATTAGTTCCCACTGTAGACTAATCTATACTCCAGTGCATATGACCATTTCTTTTCCTAAAAAAATCTGAGGGCAGAAAAACTCTGACTGAGCTGAATCCATACTGCTACGCTAGACTCACCTCCTTGTGCAGTCAAGTCTCTAATGCATTTATCGGCCAGCCGCTAATACTATTGATGGAACAGCCCGAAAAGGAAAAAAGAAAATCCCCTTGCTTCAAAACAGTGTTTGGGCTGTTTAGCATTTGTGGGAATACACAGCGGTGGCATTATGGGAGAGCAGATTATTTGTTTTGAATGAGAGGCAATTCAATATCTCAGGTCCGGGGGGAGAGGGTAAAATGTGTTTCTTGTGCAAAACAAGAGGCCAAGTGTGGCATTTGAGAAATCAGTCGAGGGAGAGGGAGAACGACCTTGGTGCTGAATTGAATAACAACAAAGGGAACGACCAGGTCCCACATACTCCAAAGCTTCAGAGCTGACACGTTCATTACCACAGGAAGCTGGATGTTGTATGCCTTTGCTTGTGGGGGAGGCTTTTCATTTTTTATAAAGGTTTACTAGTAAAGGTTTTTTTACAATAACTGCACAGTCTGCACAACTCTCTCCTGGCTCCACCGTGAGGATATGTGTCAAATATGAGAATATGTCACTGAATGTAATCTAATTCGTTCCCCGGCCCACACACACAAAGCTTTGTTGTAATATAGCAGCTGTCGGACATCAAGCCAACAAAGTTTTAGTTACTACATTATTTAGCTGTGGGGGATATCGGATGCCCAATGTATGCAAAATGCATTTTGATGAGTGGACATGAATCCGAAATGCAGTTTGTGTTGATTAAGCAGCATTAGGGCATATTTAGTAACAGTAGCATGCTTAAATGCGCTGTTAGTGTTTGTTGTAGCCGCTTGCAATCACCTCAGCTTGCTTACTTGTGTTTTTTGTCAAGTGTGATGTTGGGGTACCTTGTCTCAGCCACGTGTTCTTAGAATATTGAAATGTTTTATTTTAATTAATGACGTTACTTTTCAGGATGCCATGTTGCAACTGACCGGGGACTTCAGCTGAAAATTAGCCGGCTAGGCTAACGCTGCCTTTTTTTTACTGTATTTCATATGGTTCATGTATTGTGATTGTCCTCGATATAATAAACTAATAAACTAAACTAAACTAAACTAAATAAGAATAAGAGCCAAAGCTAAATGGAGCAGCCGATGGACCTCCAGGGGAGGCAGCAGCGTATCCCAGGGGGCACCAGGGCTCTAGGGCAACAGGGACTCTAGGGCAACAGGGACTCTAGGGCAACAGGGACTCTAGGGCAACAGGGACTCTAGGGCAACAGGGACTCTAGGGCAACAGACTCTAGGGCAACAGGGACTCTAGGGCAACAGGGACTCTAGGGCAACAGGCTCTAGGGCAACAGACTCTAGGGCAACAGAGACTCTGCCTGTTTGGTGGAGGCCTGCCCTGGTGTGGGCCTCTTGGACTGCGTCATCGCCTTTCCCTACCGATCTAACACAGTTAATTGAAGGACGTCTGCCAGGAGGGCAACTTTCAAATCCGCACGGCCAATCTCAAGGGTGCTTGTGGGATCAAGAGACCGACCAAGGCATGCGTGATGCTGGGTCTAGAGAGAGAGAGAGAGAGAGAGAGCGAGAGGCAGGTTCGAGGAGACAAATTAACGCGTGGAGAAACAGTTGTGATGTACTTGCCTCCTTAAGGACTTCTCACTGCACTGGTTTAGCTACACTCTAAGTCAGGCACTCAGATGGCAGCGAGCTAGTGAACCACTACAGTAACTGCTGTATAAACATCTACAATAGTTTAGTCTACAGAGAAAAGAACTTGGTTTACTCTCGACCATTTACTTCATGGCACCACTATCCATATTTTTACCACACTCATATATGACCAGATATTAAATCACACATAACAGTGATCCCATCCCCTCAACAGTTTGTTTATGAAGACATATTTTGATGGTCCAAATATCATATTTGTGCGAAACACAAAACACAACAGACCCTCAACACAGACCCTCACCATCAAGCCTCAAAGTCATTACCCAGAGGACACTGACTGCACTAAATCATTTGGTGTCAAGTGGAATCATGGGAAGTCCCACGCAACTCATTATGTGTGATGTGTACTGTTCATCATGTGTGATGTGCGTGCGTGTGTGTGATGTGTACTGTTTCGGGACCCTGTCATTGCCTGTTAACAGACTTAATTAACAATCTGAGTAAGTGACTCCGGGTCACTCTGGAGTGACGTTCCTTATTTACCTAATGTAACTAACCTGGATCCAACTGGGACAATGAACCTGAGATCAGATCCTGATTGGTTCCAAGACGCCTGCATGCGTGAATCTATAGAGGGACGCCCACCAATGGGGTTTGTGTGATATTCTACACAGATCCCAGGTTAGGTTAGGACCACACTATCAATCCACAAGACTCATTTGGGATGGGAGATGATGAGCTATTCAATTATTCATCTTGTAATATTTCCATGCAAATTAATCCTTATTCATTGTGACAAGAAGGATTAAGTGATTGCTTACCAGGTAATTTGGACCTCATTACTTTTCATTCCAGCTATGGCTTTTCTATCTGCTATGAAACAAGGTGTTACCGTTTCTTTCAAACTTAATTTAAAAAAAGAAATGATTTTACATGAGACGTGAGAAAAGGATGATGATAAATGTACATTAGAGTAACTACATGATTAGCATGCTAGAACGTAGGTATTCCCCAAATGGAATCGTATGGAATCAAGTATTGCTACATTTAAATCCATTAGACCTTATTCTACATAGATACATAGTAGGTACATTCTATCATCACATTACAACTCTAAAACTCCACAGGTTCACAGATTTAAAAAGCAATTAAGCTTGCTCAGCAACATCAGAGGCCTCCTTCTAGTACTGACCCTATACTCTAAACACCTGTTGTGAACTTCATGGAAGCAGGTTTTTTCTTTTCAAAACATATAAAGAAGGAGAAAATGATGCACAAGACAGCATTCTGTCAACACTTAGCAAGTGCACCATCCGTAGACATGCCGTCTCTGGGTACTGTATTAAAGTGGGTGAGAAATCTATTAGAGGCAACCTTACATGAGAACAGCTAGGCTACGCAAAGCATCTAGGCTACTAATTTGAACAAGGCATTTTCCTTTAAAATATCAATCAAATACAATCTCTAAAAGTAAGCTATTTTATGTTGTGACAGCAACACAACATTGCCTGAGAACCAAAAGGCAAATCGAAAGTCAATTTAATATGTACAAAAGTTGAGTTAAAAAGAATTGATGACAATGATGATATGCTCTAAAAAAACAAGTCTATAAAATAGGCCTACTCATTAATTCAAGACAGTTATGGACACAAGTTAACGTTTAAGTTATATCTGACTCCAAAATATATCTTATGGTTAATAATGATTGATAACGATTTGCTCATCCCTGTGGACAGACACTCAATCGGATACTAGATTCCATTAAGAATAGCCAATATGCTACCACTACTATGCTCTCAAGTTACAATGAACTGTGAGGAGTTTACGCATGGTCCAACACCTGAAGCCGATGACTTGACTCTACGTGTTGTTAATGATGCATGTGAACATTAGACATTAATGGCATAACCTGCTCACAATTATGTCGTGCTGTTCTAACAGAACCTTTAGGCCTATCTAGCACACAAAATCATCACATTAATGCACATAGGAAGAATGAGAATAGAGTATCAACAAATTAACCAATTTAACAGTTTCAAAGGAACATATCAAATAAACAAACTGTAGAAAACGAATGGACGTTTAACCGATGGCTAATGCTACGTGTTGTCAAGGACAACACAGGCGACCGCCGGTGCCCATAGGCTACCCCGAGAAACTCAAATAATGAACGGTCTCTATCTACCTTAAACATCCTCCAAACAATAGAACATAGGTAGGAGAAGTCAGTCATCTTCCACCAGCCTTGCTCATTCAACTGTAAACAGGTGTTCCGGGCTGAGAGAGGGGGCGTTAATTCAAGACAATATACAGAGATATACAGAGCTATTTTGTTTAAGGTCATATTTTTTTAGGGCATTTCCTTTCAAATATAACTTTTCCTTCAACAACAGAACACCAAATCTAGCACCTTAAAAAAGCACTACATCTACAAACTGGTAATAGATAGAATTGTCATTGAATTTTGCGTAATAAAAGCATTTGAAAACTCTCAGTACTGTTATTCATTTTATTGTGACAGACAGTGCTCTAATTTGGCCTTCAGCTCACTTACCTGAGAGCTGTACTGATGCCTTGAACACTTACTATAGTTAGTGGATACTGAACACATAGTATTATTAGGTTATTGGTGTGACTGTATTCTCCCTACCTCTCTGGGTTACAAAACTGAATTGAAAAATTCAAAATGTGCCTAACCCAAACCACCACACAGATCTTCCATTGACGCCAATGCAGGGTTTACTACAAACACTGTTACTGTAGTGTACGCATGTTATTGCATCATTGTGTTCATGACTGTCATTCCTGGGCTACCACTGTGTTCTATTGTGTTGTCGAAGACGAGAGCTTGAAAGTAAGAATTGACACTGTATCCCAGTAAACAAAACAACTTTGAAATTGTAAAAATAACTAACATTCGACCCCCAGTCCTCTACTGGACCAAATCAGAACACTAAGTGGCAGAAGAAGAAACTATTAGCACCTCTTAGGCAAAGAATAAACAAGAGACTAAAACACTGAAGCACTGAAGCCAGGTACTGTAACTGCACTCCATCTGAATTGAGTTGGCACACATGAAACTGGTACCGACACTAATATCACTCTGAAGACATGAGGAGGACGGAAACAATAATTTTGTGCAGGGGGAACATGCGTCTCCTTTTTTTACTCACACCTGCTGTCTTCCTGTCAAACCCTTCTCTGTACTCTCGCACCCCCCCCCCCCCTCCCCCCTCCTCCCCCCCCCCCCCCCCCCCCCCCCAGTCAAGCTGATTCAAAATCACAGGCCCCCCTATTGTGGGTTGTCAGATGCCAGCCTTAGACATATTGCGCACCACTGCGTTAGAGTCTCTGGAGCTAACTGTCACTTATTTTTCCCTGTTTCTACTCGTGAGAAGAGGAAGGAAAGAAAACAGAAAGAAACACCCTGGGTGGAGAAACACACGAAGGCCGAAGCTGTCAGCCGGCGCTATAAATCGTTAAGAGATGCACATGTTTGGAGGCTTGTAACATTAATGTCTTCAGTGATGCGGGCATCGAGTACAAGGGGTGGGTTAAGGGGCCAACGGGATGGAGCCGGAAGGCGCTAGAATATCTACACAGCCTTAACCCCCGTCTCTGTCTCTCTGTCTCTCTGTCTCTCTCTCTCTCTCTCTCTCTCTCTCTCTGTCTCTGTCTCTGTCTCTGTCTCTGTCTCTGTCTCTGTCTCTGTCTCTGTCTCTGTCTCTGTCTCTGTCTCTGTCTCTGTCTCTGTCTCTGTCTCTGTCTCTGTCTCTGTCTCTGTCTCTCTCTCTCTCTCTCTCTCTCTCTCTCTCTCTCTCTCTCTCTCTCTCTCTCTCTCTCTCTCTCTCTCTCTCTCTCTCTCTCTCTCTCTCTCTCTCTCTCTCTCTCTGTCTCTGTCTCTGTCTCTGTCTCTCTCTCTCTCTCTCTCTCTCTCTCTCTCTCTCTCTCTCTCTCTCTCTCTCTCTCTCTCTCTCTCTCTCTCTCCCAGCTGAGTTAATCTGTTTTCTGCATCGACGGCTTGCAACAAGTCCACTCTCTTTTTTCATTAACCGTCTGAGGGAGTCTGGAAGACCAGGGCAGCGGATGGGAGAGGGAGTCTGGAAGACCAGGGCAGCGGATGGGAGAGGGAGTCTGGAAGACCAGGGCAGCGGATGGGAGAGTGAGTCTGGAAGACCAGGGCAGCGGATGGGAGAGGGAGTCTGGAAGACCAGGGCAGCGGATGGGAGAGTGAAGCTGCTGTCAGATTAGCCTCCTGTCTGACCATCTCACAGAGCACACGCAGCGCCTAGCCCAGCCCTACCGTACAGTAGGGGTGTAACGGTACACCTAATCGAAACTTTTCGGTATACGGATCCTCCTCGGTTCGAACGTTTGCAGCGTTTTTTTTTTTGGGTGTGTGTTGTGTACGCATGTGCACACACGCCCACAGAGAGGTTGTTAGTAATTTAGCATAATTTTTCGTTATGGTGAACACAGATAAACTAGAGGAACTTGAAGTTCCTCTTGAAGCATCCCTTAAATCAATCCCCTGTTTGGGAGAATGACGGTTTCTCAGTTACCTACAATAACGATGGACACAGACAGGTGGATGATCAGACCAAAGCTATGCCGGCATTGTTCAACTGGGATCAGGTATGCAGCTGGCTGTACGTCGAACTTGCTGAAAGAGAACATCACAGGTAGGCTACAAGAAGAAAGTGCTCCCCATGGCATTGAAGCAGCCTCTCGCTAACAGTTCAGACCGGGCCAAAGCCATAACAAACCCCATAGGTGTGTTTATAACAGCGGACCTGTGGATTTATAACATAACATACTCCATTGTCGAGAACACAGGTTTTAAGCCTTGAAAGTAATCAAGCCTCGTTACGTAGTTCCCTCTCATCCGCATTTCAGCCAGCAAATCATGCCAGCCCTTTATAAACAAGCTCTTCATTAAGAAAGGAAGACCCACTGTTTAATAATAAAAAAGTATGTACCGTGGTACGTACCGAACCCATTTCTGTGTACCGTTACACCCCTACTGTACAGACAAGAGAGCTGACTTAAACACACACACAGACACACACACACACACAAACAACATTATGCACGCATGCACAAATGCACTTACACCCACATGTCACGCATGCACATCAGAAGATGTAAACATCAAAGCATACACACCAATGTACATACGTATCCGCACAATATGTCAAGTCGAAACACCCCTGAACAAATCTGAAAACACATGACGAGAATGTCCTGAGGCAACAAATCACTCAGAGATCTGTTTGTGTGCTGTGCATCATTTCTAGTTCTTTTTCTATTTCTATTATTTTTTTTCTTGGGTAAAAAAAATAATCTATTGTTACAGCCTCCTCCTCTATACCTGAGAATCTGGGGGGAAAACAGGAAGGATCAGCATCCACGGCCACAAGGTGCCACCATCTCCTCTCTCCATCTGTCTGCATTCTCTTCCGGGGGCTAATTATCCTAATCCCTGGAATACAGGACGCAGGCTGGGTAGCACGTGCCCGTGTCCCAGGACGCTAGCGTTTTGCCTCCCGGTTAAATGTGGAAATTAATTACCGCCCGCCCTGCTGCCAGTGGGAGGAGGGCAGAGGAGAAGGAGGCAGCAGCAGCAGCAGGCCTGTCTACCAGGTGTGGGAGTGGGTTGGCGTGTTGGGGCGTCCCCCCAGGGCCTGCAGGGGCCAGGGCTGGGGTTCAGAGTGAGGAAGAGCACGGTGCTGCTACCCACTGTTCCTGACTGAAGGTACCGTACTAGGGAGTGTCACAGCAATACTGTATTGTATGAATGCACTAGGCAACTGTCAGCTACGGGGAGAGGTTCCTGTCTTCGTGTTATGTGTAGTTCACAATAAACACAGTTTGTTATTTGAATGAAAATCTCACTTTTTGAGGATAGAACTAGATCTAGAGGGCAATCCAATACCATACTATACTGTACCTTGTTTAGTGTAACAGAAAAAGAATATGGTGAGGACCAGAGATACAACTGTATATTTACAGTATTCAACTGAAGGACAATGGTTCTCGTGAAATCATGAAGAAAATAAATATATGTAGACATCATGAAATCATATCTGCATCTATAATTGGATGATACCCAATTCTACATCTTTTGAACCAGATTATACGAATGCTATTAGCTCCCCCACTAACTGTCTACCAGCTGTCAATAAATTGATGAAGAATGAAGTCAAGTGAAGTTTTTAAAGTTAAATGAGGACAAAACTGAAATTCTCTTACTTGGACCCTAAAACAAACAGACTATGCTCTTAAACAGCCTTGGGAATCTAACCCCCCTTGATTGAAGTCAGAGGTTACAAGTCTTGTTATCTTAGACTCTGATCTGAGTTTTAATTCCCACATTAGCAAGGTGATCTAGACAGACCTTTTTATCATCTGAGAAACATTGCCACGGTGCAGCTTCAAGTAGACTTAGCAAATGCAATGCTCTCATTACTGGTCTCCCCAAGAAGTCTATAGAGAGGCTCCAACTAATTCAAAATTCTGCTGCTAGGCTACTGACAAAAACTAAGAGAGAGAGAGAGAGAGAGCATCACTCCAGTCATAAATGTTCTGCAGTGGCTCCCTCTGTATCATTTAGACTTGACTTCAAAGTCCTTCTACTCATGTTTAAAGCATTATGGGATGGGACCAGCCTACCTTACTGACTCGCTGACAACCTCTACGTCCTCAGGAGCACTCAGGTCCTCTGCTGTTGGCTTATTGAACGTTACCGTCAGAACCCAAAAGAAAGTTGGCGATGCTGCATTTATTAATTGTGCCCCTAAACTGGAATACATTACCTCAGAAAAAATCAGGGAAGCAAGGTCAGTAAACGTCTTTAAGCGCTGGTTAAAAACATATCTCTTCAATTTAGCTTTTAATTAGGCTAGTATTTGAAATCTAAGAAAGTGAAGTTACACCGGTCTACAGAGTTAGTATCTGCTCCAATCCATCATCGAAACCTTAATTAGCCACATTTTAATTAACGAGAGGTTCATTACGTGGGCCCGTACTGTCCTGAATATTTGAACGTAAATGGAAAAGTGTATGTTTGATTAAAACTATATTACGTGGCTAGTATAGTGCAAACAACAACTGTGAAAGGCTGTAGTGGACCACCTGATGTTAGTCTTGACCAGATAATGTATGTTTTGATTTGATGTTTTCAATACTCAAACTTACTTATTTACTGTTATTCCTTGTATGTTTTTAATTTTAATCTGTTACTTTCTTTCTTTTGCACTGTATTGTACAGAACTTTGCTGATGTCTTAGTTGTATTTCATTTTTAAAAATCATTCTTATGTATGAAAGATGCTATATAAATAAAGCTGATTATTATTATTATTATTATTACTATTATTACTATGATCTCAACGTCGCAAACCTCAAACAAAGGGACTGGTTCTCACTGGAAGAGGTATTAGCCTTTAAAATGAGAAGATTGAAATCTCCTCAGTGTCCACTATACATTTTATAAAAGCTGTCCAGTTAGATTATACATGTTCATTTATTGATTTTTTTTTCATGTAATCTTTACTTACGCATGCTAGTGTCATTGATATTTTTTTCAAGAGACCTGGTCCCCAAACCTGTGCCACTCCCACCAATAGGGGACACTATGTATTTCTGCTAACCCATCTCATCTTATTCTCAGTACTAGACTTGAGGGAGATGTCCTCCCTCTGTGGTTCGAGGCAGGCCTGTCACATGCAGCCATATCCAATGAGAAGGTAATGGGGGAGGGCATTTCCCCCTGTTGGTGCAATTAACCCCTGTGCGAGGTAGCCGTCACAGATCTGTCCAGAAACAAGGCAACATGTCACTGCCGAGGAACCCACATATTACACCATGCCCCAAATCTCACTTGGTGTGACCCTTAACACTGCTGCTGCAGGAAAAAGAGCTACCTCAGGAGGCAGTGTAGGATGTGAGTCTGGAGCACAATCATTTCTCTGAGTACTGCAAAGAGCTTGGGATGCGTTGGGAGCTCTGATTGACTCGTGTGAACCAAGAGAAGGTGTATTATCCTCGCTGGGCAAACCAGCAGCCGCCGCAGAGGGCGGTTCATTTCGGTACGCTCCCGGACGGAGCGATATAAAAAATAATTTATCCCGGCTGCACTAAGACTGTTCAATGGCAACTAAAGTAGTAGTCGGGGTCAAGGCTCCTGAATCTGTATTTATTATTTATTTGAATCATCATCATCACTTTTTAGTATTTTAATATAATAACTATAGCCATCTTCTTTTTTATATACTATACATGGCTGGCCCAGTATTGTTGTCTGTCCTTTATGTTGTGTTGTCATGTGTTGTTTTTAGAGAGTGGCGTGGCAAAATGAATTTCCCCACGGCGATAAATAAAGTATAATTGAATATAATTGAATTGAATTGAATTGAATTATAGGCTAGTTTCAGTCAATATCATATGTGAACCTAGAGAAGGTGTATTATTATTTGTTAGTTGTCTGTCAGTCATGGTCAGTACTGAGTCAGTCTGAGTTCCGCTTCTCATTAAGTTGATTGCCCAGAGAAGAAACAATAACCAACCGTGTCACGAATTCACCAGAAAAATAAGACGATGATGAAGAATTTCTTTAGTCCTGGTGGACCAATCCTATCTTAGATGTGATTGACTCAAAATGAAATCTATCGTTCTATTAAGAGATCAAAACGATGAAGAAGAAATAACAGCCTTTAAATCCTCCATCTAGTGATGGAATTAGTGGCGCTATTCAGATGTTGTTCATAAATAAACAATGTGTGTGTGTTTTTTTCCATCTTTTCTACGTCCTCCTCGCATGTCAAGAAAACATGTTCATTTAATACCTCAGTGTGACCTTGAAGTGAAAAGTTGTATTTACCAGTGGCACTTTGTTATATAGATGCTTTAATCATGGCCACATCCACAATTTGGTGACAGACAGAGACTAAATGAAACACCATGGAGCAGAGCTGACTGGAGTGCGGCAGTGGGGAAATTGCATTTGCGATTGTGGAGGTCAAAGGCTCTGAAGTCTGAAGTACAAAGAAATAACATATTTTTTTAAAAACGGATGAATAAAAAAAACATATTTCTACAGGGGAACAGGCGTGGGTAGAGAAGATACAGTATGGGAACGAATCAATCAGAGGAAGGACTACTGTCTGTCTCACATTGTTGAATCTCTCCAGGGCCTTCATTTTCTCACGCCGCTTCTTCCATGTGTCCTGTTGGCCTTGTGTGTGTGAGATTGTCAGGAAGTCTTTCTTTGACGTAATGTGGAGGTGACCTGTGTACCAGATGGGTAATGGGGTTCGTCTCCGAGCAGGTCGTCACGGAGATAATCAAATAACCCAACGGGGGGGGGGGATGGTGAGGCAAAGGTGGCGGATACCAGTACCACGCTCTTTCCTGCCCAGACATGTTCTCTTCATGAAGCCCACGGGCTTATCCTCACTCGACAAAAATAATTACAAAATAAATCTTTGTATGGTGGGAAGTGGACACAGCATCTCCCATTGGTATTTGTCCCAGTATGTCAAAGTCATTATCTGAGGAGTAGTTGTTGGTCCACTATCTAAAAGTAATTTCTAAGAAATGATTCTCAGTATAACGGAACAGAGATTCCTCCTACCATTCCAGATAGTTTGCTGAATTCATCTCTATTCTCAGGTAATGAAGCTCAATGTAAGCTATTAAATCACCACCAGGCTATTGTAGTGAAAAACTGATCAACCACACAGCTCAGCAGCACAGTTCTTCACGTCTCACCGGGGGACTTTGTTCAACCTTGAAAATGTTAAGTTCACGACGCTGTCTGACGACCTTGGCGGGGCCTGTGGAGCCGTGTGTATCATCCATAGCTGTTAGCACTCTACAGGAATCTCTTAACACGCCACACTTGACTCTCAGATGTGATCCCCACCTTCAGATATCCTCATTAGGATCCTTGTGCTGATCATTAGCGCCCTAAGTGCCTTTAATTGATACTCATCTCTCACCGACGACTGTCCCATTATCCGCTAACTTACCCTCACACTTGTTAGCGTGACAATTCAGCACCTTCCACCCCTTGCTTTTAAATAGAAATAGGTTGGACCTCCGGTTATCATTCTCTCTCATCGAGCCCCATCTATTCTCCATGAAATGGTGGTCTTGAAAGGGCTATACGTTTAGTTTTTTGACAAATTATTTCGCCATCCATTTAGTGCATGATGCCCCCTGCCGCCAGTCCATATCGCTTTTGGAGGCGAGTGAAATCAGGCCGCAATTGATATTTTGGAGCATGGCCTCCATCATGAGACAATAACTGAGTGAGTGACAGATGGAGCGAGCCAGGTAGCTGCAGCCCCCCCCCCTCCTCCTCGCGTTGCTCCTCTCTAAAGCTCCGAACCATCTATATCTCTCACTTTGTCCAGCTGTCTTTTCACTCTCTGGCATTGTCATGCTTACGATCCATCTTCCCTCTCTATCCATCTCTCCCCACTGTCTAGCCGTCTCCACGTCGACATCCCTCTTTCTGACAACGAGACCATCATCATCATGCCCCTGTATTGTTTAACCGTATTCTTAAGGCACGCTTGTGACGCTTTGTGACCGCTAAACCTGGCTACTGAGAGAGAGAGCGAAGCAAAACACACTCAATGGGAAAAATGGAGCAGGGCCGGCATTCATTGACGCTGCTTTCAATACATTCCCTCTGTCGACGTACTCAAGTGCAGGCAGGCTGTAGTTGCTTGGCACTGAGTGTCACAATATAGAAATTCACACAGCCTCGACATGTTTCTGTAGACATAGACTAGCTGCTCCGTTTTGTATGCCTTAGGTGGAAAAGATGAGGGAGAATGGTTCTAAGAAGAGCGCCCACTTGGAGGTCTGACAATGGGCAAAGCTTCAAAGAAAATCCCTCCACAAAAGGCCCGTCTTTCACATTAAGGTTCAACACAGTGGCCACCGGAGAGCTTGCGATCGATATGTGAGTTCACCTGTACACCTTGGGTGAGGGTGTAAAGACTAAAAAGACCCACAGCTTTCTTCTTCACACACAAACCCCCAGTGTTGCTGGGCAGAAGAGCAACAATTTATGTCCTTGTGAGATAATGTACATTACGAAATGTATTATTAATAAAAGCCAGGTTTCGTATGAGCATAGAGTAGTGTCTATTAAGTAGGTAGCTGTCATAGAACAATATCACCTTTTGAATCAGGTACTGTAGCGTCGTTTGACATTGATCGCGACTCAAGTTGAGTAGAAGGAGGATCGTCTATTGGATACAACATAGACGTTGTAAACTGCATGTTTACAATCCCTTCAACAACGCATAGACACAGCAAAATATTGTGAGAACGACACACACATACCAGTGTTGTAGTCTAGTTTTTTCTAGTGGGTATACTGTCATTTTCCCCTCCCAGCCTCATATCGTTCATAAGGATAAATCTGCGTTCCCTGTCCAACGTTATATATATATATATTATATACATTACATGTTATAAGGCTGATCTGTGCATGACAGTGCTGCATTTTGACATAATTTCATGTCGCATTTCACCCTGTTGATGGTATATGAAGCTACAGTCAGTCCCAATGGTCCAAAGGTCAAGTGCTTCGTAACACAGACGGAGTGAATTTTAAGAATGAAAGTGTTAAAGTTCTGTCACAAAACGCCGTTACGTATCCTCACACATTTTTAAGTGGGTATACGGAAATCCTTGGCCTTTCCTAGTGGGTATACGGCGTAGTCCTGCGTATCACGTAGACGACACCACTGACACATACATGTATTCCAGTGGGCTTGTCTGGGTGGTGTCTGTTAAGAAATGAATTCATCGCCATCTGGAGACATGTACGTTCTCCAGCAGGAACATTGAAGCCAGCTAGTGTCCGACCTCCAGGAACGCTAGCGGGCTAACGACGCGCTAATGTGTCCCATTAACGGCCCGATTTGCCAGGAGGGGATTCTCTTTGTTGAGCATCATGCTGCTGTTGGATTTCAGATGGGCTACAGTATAATGATGCACGCCTTTCTTCCTGCTTCATAAAAGATACAAGGGTAGCCCTGCTGAGAGTCATTAGGCCATTTACACTGCTTTTCTTATCCACACACTTTTTTGTGTGCAGCCTTAGCTCCATGGTGCTTTGAAGACAGCACAAGGATGTGTGCTACGCTGAGCAACGAGAAGGAAATCGCTGTAGCCAATGGATGGGTCTCACAGGACGTCTCTCACTAAAGGGCCATTGAGGGTCTATGCGTTTATTCTAGAAAACTCCTCGTAAAATGACCGTCATCCGCGGTTAATGCTTTTAAAGAGGGGGAAGCACTTTGAAAAATCCCTTTGAAAAAAAAGAAATATGAAAAAAAGAGAAGAACTGTAATGGTTAGGCAAGGGTGGAGGGAGAAAATAGCGGTTTGGCCTGCATTTGTGGAGCATGAAACATGAATTAGCACGGTGTGACGCTGGCGAGAGAATCACACACCGTTCTCTCTCTGCCTCCTCCTCTCTCTCTTGCCCACCTTATTACCATTTCGTAGACAAATTGAATCCGAGGCTGATTTGAATTCCGCCACTGTATAACCTCTTATTTATTCATTGCTTTTCTCTCCCCTACATACCATTAAATCTAATAATTTGTTTTCAATACAGCCAGCCACTGCAAACTGTGAGCGGGCTAGTGATTTTTACATTCCCCAACCTCTGGTTTTTCCAATAGAAAGAAAGAAGCGAGGAAGAAAAATCTGCCCATGGTTATGAGGAGCTTAACAAAAAGATGAAGGCCATAGGCGGTAGGTGATTAAAAATTAAATACCATATTTGGACATTCCTTTTGATCTTCAGAGAGGTCGACCCCCTTCTCTCTCCCGAGTCGGAGTGTTGGTTAGCGCCCTTCGCTAGCTCCCCACTGCTGGGTAATTATTCCATTACAGTAATACATCTCAAAATTGCCCACTGTTTACACTGTGCTTGCCCTCTCGTATTAGGCTGTCTACTATGCTTGACAAGAAAATTATGAAGGGTGTGGGGGGGGGCTCTGCCATAAGGAGGTGGGTTGAGGATTAAATGGGGCCTCTGTGTTAGCACAGTAGAACCAATCAGGTTTTTATAATGGACGATTTGTTTCATACTCACCTCCCCTCCCCTGGTGGGAAGGAATATAGTGTGGAGAAATAATATAGTATACCCCCCTCCTGTGTGTGTGTGTGTGTGTGTGTGTGTGTGTGTGTGTGCATGTGCATATGTGTGTGTGTGTGTGTGTGAGTGCATGTGCATATGTGTGTGTGTGTGTGTGTGTGTGTGTGTATGTGTGTGTGTGTGTGTGTGTGAGTGCATGTGCATATGTGTGTGTGTGTGAGTGCATGTGCATAATGTGTGTGTGAGTGCATGTGCATATGTGTGTGTGAGTGCATGTGCATATGTGTGTGTGTGTGTGTGTGTGTGTATGTGTGTATGTGCGTGTGAGTGCATGTGCATATGTGTGTGTGTGTGTATTTCTTTGTGTGTGTGTGTTTGTCTGTAAGGGGAGGTGGATCTGTGGATCAACGAGTTTGTAATCCAGCAGGGTGTTTGTCTACATCGACCAAAAGGTCTACATTACACTAACACATTTGTGGCAGAGTGTGATCTGTTGTCAATATGATTTCTTTGACAAGTTTCATTTTCCATCAAAAACATGCAGGGTGCTGTGAAATTGGGTAATAAAGCTAGAAGCATCTGCTTCTCTCAATTACACTGTCTAGAAGAATAAAGCAAGATGGGGAAATGCATATTCTGTATGAATATGCTTCTATATGCATGAGTATCTTCAGTTTACATCCGAGATGAATCTTAGACGAACGGTTATATAAGCCAGTGGGTTGAATCTGACCAACAGATTAAAGAGAAGAGAAGATTTTGACAAACCGATAACACTGATAAAAGGTCATACAAACAGGTATCATCTGCAGAAGACAAAACACTGCAACAAGAATAGTTGTAAAGTAAAGTAAATGCCAACCGCGAAACAGAAGAAAGAAACTGCAGCTCGGCAATTAAATGTTACAATGTAAACATTAGCCGTCGCTCGGTAACCATGACACTAAGACAGAGACACGTGTTACTTCCTGCTCCAGATTCTTGGAATAAAACAAATGGCTGCCATATTTCTCCTTGACCTCAAAGAGACCCAGAGCTTAATTGCAGTTCCTCCAGCCTCTGGACATGTTAATCACCGTGCTCAAGTGTCGAAAGCCTCCCCTGCTGATGTCCATGTGGCCCAGGGGTTGTTCTTCACATTAGTATGTAGAGGCGATGATACAACCCTAACCAGTGTTCCTCAAAAGCGCATCCTCACACGCGCACACACAGTCAACTCCTTGTCAACAAAATGATATGCGTGGCTTTGAATTGGTCCCTGTCTGTATCTGCATCCTGCAGGGACTGTGTGCAAGGATGCAACATGTTATATATTAACGCACCACAGAGGAAGAGGAAGGACATGCTGGTAGGAAACACGGTGATAGAAAAGTTCCTGGTTGTAGCCTCCGGAGTCATCGCCGCACCTCATATTTCATCATTAGCCAAAGCCAGGGTCAGGAGATTATACTGTAGTTGACTCATTACATGTTTAAAGTGTGGTAAAGCTTCCCGGAGTCATGCTGGGTGTCTTTCCCCCTACACAGGTCAGAGGGTGATGTGACCTTATTGGATGTGTTATGACTTTATGATCGCTGCTCCACTGCCCTTGAGCATGATAAACTACCGCAGGCTTCATCGCTCTTCCTCTGTGTACTCCTCTGTGCCTGCAGAATGATGTTCCATGTTGTTGTTTTTTGTTTCCCGCTCTGGTCAGCACTACACAACAGTGTGACACTGAGAGGCTTAGTTCAGGTTTGGCTGACTGTTCATATCAAGGGTATGTCCCCTTATCACCACGACAACCTTTGATTTAAAAACCACAAAAACACATAATCATGCAGCAAAAGAGAGAGGGATATAGAGGGGGAGAATGAGAGAGAGAGAGAGGGTGTGTGTGTGTGCGTGTGTGTGTGTGTGGTGTGTTTTAGAACAGCAATGAACAGCTATACCACCACCAGGATGGCACCCCTCCCCCCCTCTACCACCATATCAACACCCAATGTGGAATCAAATGAATTACTGGTATTCAAAGTCAACAGCTTATCTTTCAAAAAAGCTGGGGGGCTAACACACATACGTATACATGTGTACGCATACATTCACATACACACATGTATGCATGTTGGGGTGGCATTAGCTTCGATGTGACTTCCCTCTGATTAGAACACTAGTGACACAGCGGCCCTTGACAAAGAATCGCTTCCCATCGTTGCAGACCGAGCAACCTTCTCTCATTCTTTGCTGAACCAAAATGTGCAAATGTTACTACAGGCCACTCGTCTGCAACAGCCCCTTCCACTTCATATGCAAATGCAGTGCAGAAGACTATATGCTTGCGGATTCATTTCTCAACGCGTTTCATTTAATTTTTTTGCTTTTCTTCTGGCGCCACAAGTCTATCACCAACACAGGGCTGACATAGCGAGGCCCGATTCCATTGAAGTGTTGACTGAAGTGAGACTATAGTCTTTGTCAAAGGAACACCCTCCTCACAACAACAGAATTGTTACAGAATACCTCAAAACAGCTGGCAAACATATAGCGGGAGAGCTCAGCACTGGGGGAGAAGGTGACAACAAAGATACTGGAAATCAGACACAGTAGCAGGAGAGGGGTGAGATAGACTGGCATCAGACCAAATCAATTGGAAAACATGCATCTCCTATTCAAATAGGCACACATGGAAATGTAGGCCCGCTGATTAAACCAAATATAAGCTTTGAGGGAGGGAGTAGTTTTGTTCACAGCGTGACAGAGGCAGAGGCTGGGATGTTTTACTGAACAAAGAGACTGGACTTGAATGAGCCCCGTGTCCACAGTCGCCACTTCTTTCTTCCTTTGTAGAGAAAAGAATATAAAAGCTGGCAGCTCAGTAAAAATGCAATTGCACACATCAAGAGCGGGGCGCGGTAATTCGTAATTCAGCGAAAAAACAAGGTCATCGTTTGCATCCTTTTTTTTGCAGTTGAAGATTTGGCTGCAGACCCCCCCACAGTCAGTCAGTGGTGGTTTGGGCTGGTGGTGGAGGAGGAGGAGGAGGCCTGTAGTAGGAAACGCAGTAGGATTGTGTCATCTTGTGTTGTGCTCCCATCCATGGTTGAGTGAAAGCAGCTGCTGGACTGAGCGACTGGGAGGTAGTCCCAGATACCTGGTGAGAGGACAAGCCTGCTAGTGTGGCCAAGGCAGGCAGGACCGCTGGGCTCTTGACTAGAGAGCAGAAGGATGGATGACGGGAGAGAAGGGCTAGGATGCCAGGTAGTGTTGTGGCTACTGTGCTTGTGTGTGTGTGCTCTGTAGCATGTAGACCTACTGTGGAGCCACTATGGTATGGTATGGTATGCAGTGTTTCCTCCAGGATTTTTTACAATGGTGGCGGGTAGCGTTGACCGCGCGCTCGCGATTTTTTCCGCGTGCACGCGCATGAAACGCGCACGCGCGCTCAAAACAACGACGTAATTTCAGCCAAAACTCGAGGATGGCCAAAAAAAATAAAATGTTTTCCCGTACTTCTCCCGTGTGTCTCTTATTGTCTGTGTCTGCATGTTTTTCCAGCATGTAATTCCGTTGTCAATAAAAAATTTGTCTCCCCTTCTTTTCATTATCATTATGGAGGCTTTATGGTTGTTGTAACTATTATGGGAAGCGGTTGACACAGTAGCCGCTTTTCGTGTACGCTGCAGTGGATCCCTTCACAACGCAGAAGAAAGAGGAGAGAGAAAACATTGTCAATGTGCAAGGAAGAATCATGTATCAGCAGGGTTCAACAGTAACGCTTGCCTGGGGCAAGTAAAAAAATTCGCCGGGTTTGTTTGCGCGAGCCCGAAGACGCTGCTGGATCCTGGATCTGTTTACCTGTGTGCAGGAAGAAAAACAGACGGAGCAGGCGCCAGACCAGACTAGATGATTGTGGAGTGAAGAGATTATTAAAGCGTACGCGATGCGACGGGTGATCGACAAGCACGTACACTTTCATAATATCTTCACTCCACGATCATCTAGTCTGGTCTGGCGCCTGCTCCGTGTTCTTCCTGCACACCGATGCACAGATCCAGGATCCAGCACCGTCGTCGCGCATATTGTAACATTTGAAGTAGTTTGTAGACTACACGCAGCCTAGATGTATTCGACCAATCACAAAACAGTTTTGCAAGCGCGTCGCTTCGCGCTTGTGGGTGTGTCTAGCGCTGTGAAGGTCTGAAAAGCGGCCTAATTTTTTTTTTTTTTTTTTTTGAGAAATCTGAATGGTGGCGGAGGAAATTCCATCCTGGCGGCCCGCCACGATGAAATGCATGTAGAGGAAACACTGGTATGGTATAGCCCCTATGGTATCTTTACACATGTATGCATGTGTCTGTTAGGCCTCAATGTCCTAAAACATATGGTTTAGGTTCTACAGTGAGGTTAATAGTACACCTATAGTATTGGGTCTACAGTACATCTTCTGCCCCTCAGCAGTCTCCCAAAGACACCCGCTTTCCCCTCTACTGTGTCCCTAAAAACGGCCTCCTTGTACTGTTTCTCTGTTTCTCCAGTGTAAAAAAAAAAAAAAACTAGGTTTAGAAGGCCCCGGGCCTGAGCTGGATTACTCTTCCTGCTACGAATGGTGGACTGATGATTCACATGCTTAGTATTCAAATGTATTGATTGTAAGTCGCTTTGGAATAAGGCGTCTGCTAAATGCCAAGAATGTAAATTGTAACAGTACTCCATGGGAACTGTAGGAGTAGAATTGGTGCGGTTACATTTCCTCCATAGAAAGTCCATGAGTCCATGATCAAATAAATTGCAGTCCTCCAGTAGTTCATTTACTCAGTAAATGAGTAGGGCATCACCTAACACTATTTATTTAATCAATCAATCTAAAGTTTTTTGCTTTTTTCTTTTGATTAGTTTATTGATTATTGTAACAACAATCTTTTTGTCGCTCGACTAACATAGCAACATATTATTTCCGTAATCGATTAACGTAGACGTTAATCATTCCGTTCCGAATCCTTTTATGTTCAATCATGTCTCTCCAGCCTGCCACACATTTGTTAATGCCATCATAGATATTCTATCAGAACTCCCCCGTGCTAAAAAGTTATTACACAAGTCCCATTTGCAACTGCTGTTTTGTTTGACATCCATTGCTCAAACTCAGACATCCTAATTAGCTCTTTCTGCTGTGCTCACAATACAATGTATTCCATTACTGCATATGACAAAACAATATGTAATCCACCCGCACAGAAGCCCCCTGTCCTCAGAAACAATACAGGCCTTGTAATGTGTATTTCAGGTTACAAAAAGATGGACTACGGAGGGACTTGCTACCTAGAACCCAAGATTCTACCTAGAACTGAAGAAAGGCTCTTAGACTTGTCAACGTTGGAGAAGCCTTTGAAGAACTATGTTGGTTTCCAATGTAGAACCCCTCTCTGTGGAAAGGAACCAACGGATTCTTCAAAGGGGACAAGCTGAATAACACTAAGACCGTTCTAAGAGTTTTACATGTTGGCATGTTAATAGCTGTGTTATAGCGGACTGTCCTTCCAATGTCCCAAACTTCTTGTGAGACATTTCAAATGTGCATATTGTTACGCTTGCCTGGCTCTTGACAAGGTAACAATCCACCCCTGCCTGAAAACCTCAACTATCATCCCAGTCCCGAAGAAAAGCACGGTGAGCTGCCTAAACGACTAGCGCCCGGTGGCACTCACACCAATCATCATGAAGTGCTTCGAGAAACTAGTCCGGGCCCACATAGTCACACGCCTCCCGCCCAACCTGGATCCATACAAGATCGCCTACAGAGCCCACAGGTCCACAGAGGACGCCATCGCGACGACTCTCCACTCCACTCTATCCCACCTGGAGAGGGGGAACAGCTACGCGAGACTGCTCTTTGTGGACTTCAGCTCTGCCTTCAACACCATCCTTCCAGACAGGCTAGTGACCAAACTACTAGACCTGGGACTATCACACTCTATCTGTGCATGGATCAAGGACTTCCTGTCTGACCGCCCCCAGCGGGTGCAGGTGGGCTCCCACACCTCCACAGCCCTCAGACTCAGCACTGGGTTCCCCCAGGGCTGCGTGCTAAGCCCCATCCTCTACAACCTCTACACCTACGACTTCACCCACGTCCACCCCAGCAACCCCATCGTAAAGTTTGCAGACGACACCACCGTGGTGGGCTGCATCTCGGGGGGGGACGAGGCGGCGTACAGGGATGAGGTGGAGCAGCTGGGCAAGCTGTGCAAGGTTAACAACCTGCTGCTGAACCAGTCAAAGACCCAGGAAATCATCTTGGACTTCAGGAGGAAAAAATCTGAGGTCCAGCCCCTGCTCGTCGATGGAGGGAGCGTGGAAAGAGTCTCAACCCTCCGATTTCCTGGGGGTGCACATACAGGATGACCTGTCCTGGAAGACCAACACAGCAGCCATCATCAAGAAGGCACAACAGCGGCTCTACTTCCTGAGAGTCCTCAGGAAATACCACATCAGACAGGAGCTGCTTGTGACCTTCTACCGCTGCGCAGTGGAGAGCATCCTCACCTACTGCATCTGCGTGTGGTTCTCCAGCTGCACAGGAAAGCGCTACAGAGAGTCGTGAGATCGGCCCAGAAGATCACCGGCGCCCCCCTCCCCTCTCTGGAAGAGCTGTACAACACACGCTGCCTCAGGAAGGCCTCCAAGATCTCCAGAGACCCATCCCACCCTGGGAACGAACACTTTGTTCGGCTGCCCTCGGACAGGCGGTTCAGGACCATGTTCGCAAGGACAAATAGACTGAAGCTCAGCTTCTACCGCAGGGCCATTTAGGCCCTGAACACAGCAAAGACCTAGGTTCTAGGCCCTGGACAATCTAGACAATTTGATGGCAGCTACTAGATTGTAATCAAGTGCAATACTGAAACACAACTGTGAACATTTCAAACCTGCAAACTGCGACACTTTAAATGAATGTGCAATAACACTATGTGCAATATGACAACCCTCGGGTACATAACTAAGGTTCAGAGATAGGAAATGTTACAATAGGTATAGCATAGCATAGAGTACAGCACAGTGTTTCATTTGTATAGAATAGTGGATAGTGTACATAGACTTTATTTATGTAAACCAGCTCTTTTCCCTTCTTGTTTTTAGTTTTTTTTCCTAGCACCACAGGAGCCCCCCCTCCCAAATTTCGTTGTATGGTACCTGTACTATATCAATGACAATAAAGACCATTCATTCATTAATTCATTCAAAAAGGGAGACCACACATGGTTAACAATAATAGGAGATTTATTAACGAAAATAATGTTGAATTGAAATAATGACTAAAGAAAATGGTAACGACAACTAAAACGGCTGCTGGTCGACAAGGAAGAGAGCGAGTCCATGAATCTGACCCACTTTTAAGGTTCCTGGGACAATTAGCATAATCACCCACACCTGAGCCCATCTGGAACACAGAGAGACGGTAGACAGGACAACAGATGCAATAGCGCCCACTATAGGTTCAAGTGTGGATCGTCACATCCCCCCCCCTTAAAACAGAGGCCTACTAAAAAGGTCTCTGCAAATTCTTTTCCCAGATTACAGCATAACTTAACTAGATTAATCAAAAATACAAATAATCACAATAATTTATGCCAATATGACCAACCGGCACAAAGAAAACTGGTGATCTCCACCACACATCCTAATCATCAAATCCCAACCTCCCCTACAACCTGCCCACCCTCCAGCAATTCCTGGTACCGGGAAAAGCTCAATTTAAGGAGGGAGGAGCAAGAGAGAGAGATTTAGGACAAGAGTTTTAAACCGGCAGCATTGATTCACCCAGACCCTCCGGAGCACGTGACAACGCATCAGCGATGACGTTATCCACGCCTCGTATGTGCCTAATAGTGACGTTGTATGGCTGTAGAAACAACGTCCACCTCATAAGGCGCTGGCTCAGACTCTGCAAAGAATGCAAAAAGGTCAGGGGGTTAAGATCTGAATAAACGACCACTGGATGGGACCCCCCTCCCACATAAACATCAAAGTGCTGCAGAGCCCAAACCAGTGCCAATGCCTCTTCCTCAATGGTAGAATAATTCAGTTGGTGAGAGTTAAACTTTCTAGAAAATAAACTGACCGGTCGATCTACCCCCTGATCGTCAGTCTGCCAAAGGACCCCCCAAGCCCCAACATGACTAGCGTCCACTTGCAACTGGAACGGGTGATCCAAACGAGGTGCTGCCAGGACAGGAGCCGTACTTAACAGCATTTTTACCTGTTCAAAAGCCTTCTGGCAACCTGGAGACCATTCAAACTTGGCCCTCAACCTTAATAAGTTAGTCAAAGGGACGACCACAGTTGAGAAATGTAAACAGAAGTTGCAGTAATAACCCACCATCCCTAAAAAACGTCTAAGCTCTGTCTTCGAGGTGGGGGGTGGAAACTGATCAATAGCACGGACCTTAGCCCTCACTGGCCGGACCTGCCCTTGCCCTACCAACTTACCCAAATATGTGACAGTAGCTCTTGCAAACTCACATTTTGCCAAGTTGATAGTAAGGTTATGAGACATTGGCATTACCAAAGAGGAGGAAAATGGATATCCCAGTACCGTCCACGAGAAGTGAGGCCCCATCAACTTCATCTCACCCAGCTATTAACTTGTTGACAGCAAACAGAAACCTGAAGGCAAAGACTGTACAAACACGCAGCCAAAGCCAAAAGCAATTGTCAACCAGCAATGAGACATTGGCGTTACCAAAGAGGAGGAAAATGGATGTCCCAGTACCGTCCACGAGAAGTGAGGCCCCATCAACTTCATCTCACCCAGCCAGAGGTGCTTGTGGTCTAAAGAGGCCCGCAAACACCCTGGTGGCCATGCCAGGAAACACCCTGAAGGCCATGCCAGCAAAGAAACAGAACCATGGTGGTCCCTGTTACGTCCCTGTCTGTTTTTGCTTTGTGTTTGTGTCTGTGTGTCTCTCTCTCCCAGGTGTTCGTGATCCCTTGATTGTCTCCCTGTTAATCAACCATCAAGTCCACCTGTGTTCCTGTCCTGTCAACCAATTGCCGGTCTACCTGTTCCCTATATATGTGGCTGTTTTCAGCAATTCTGATTCAGAACGAAAGTGAAAATGTTCTCTGCATGTGAATGAGAGCTTGGAGTGTGTGTATTTTTGTCTAGGGGACTTGGAGCACAGAGCACAGCTCAGAGTAACATCAGCTAACATTAACAGTAACAGAGTTACATCAGCTAACCTACTAATCCTGAATACCAGTCGGTCAGACACTGCAGAGTACAGCTGTGAGGTCGCTGCCATTGATGATTCACAAGCACTTTGACGAGATTCTTATCAGTCTTGCTGTCAGAGGTAAGCTCATGTTTTCATATATGAAAAGAGAAGAGCATACACACCATACTCAACACTATGACTGTTTTGGGCATAATGTAAAATGAATAAATATTTTCCAGGTGAGAGGGAAGAGGGGTGAGGTTATGTTTGTTTCATTTGTTTCATTCTATTTTTAGTAATTCTGTTTCATTCTGTTTTGTTAGTATATTAGTTGGTTGCTACATTTGTCTGTCTAGTGTTTGTTTGGTTTACCTATGGTCCCCGGTTGCCTTATCCTGGGAGAGGGCTAGGTAAGATACCCTGGGGTTTACATCACATCATGTAGGTAACTGTTTGTCTAAACACACTAGGTAAGAACGAGCGGATGTCACTCATCCTTTGTAGCAGTTAGATTTAGGTTCCGGGTAGATTAGTTAGCAGTTCTGTACCTAGGTAGACATGCTAGATGAGAGGTGTAGGGAAGCATAGGGCTGTGGTTTTATTGTGACACCGTTCGTTCGCAGCCTTGTTAATAATAATGTTGAATAAGAAGATTTTAAAAAAATGTTAAATGTCATAATGTTTATGTAGGTTAAATTTAGGTTAAATGTCATAATGTGTTCTGTAATAAACAAAAAAGGAAATGTATGTCAAAAAAATACAGAGATTTCGCCTTGTGTGAGAGTCCCACGAACCTCTCAATGGTCATCAACTTCATCTCACCCAACCAGAGGTGCTTGTGGTCTAAAGAGGCCCGCAAACACCCTGGTGGCCATGCCAGGAAACACCCTGAAGGCCATGCCAGCAAACGGCCTTTCACCACCTCAAGCTTAACCTCATAATGTTCAACAACCTTCCACAGCTGTTCCTTTGTTAACTGTAACAACCCATCGACCGACGGAGCTGCCACAAACTCCTCAAAAACATCCATAACTCAATATAATAAAATAACCAATATAAACCAACCCTAACAAACGGGAATCTCCCCCCCCCATTATGAATGAAGGTCTTTATTGTCATTGCTATAGTACAGGTACCAAACAACGACATTTAGGAGGGGGGGCTCCCCTGGTGCTAGGAAAGAAAAATAAACTATAAAAGACAAGGGAAGGAGCTGGTTTACATAAATAAAGGCTATGTACACTAGTTATCCACTATACTATACTGTACAGAATAGACGACTAGGGTTGTCATATTGCACATAGTGTTATTGCACATTCATTTAAAGTGTCGCAGTTTGCAGGCTTGAAATGTACATATTTGTGCCTCAGCACTACACCTGATTTTTTTCAGTCCAGCAGCTGCCATCAATCCGTAAATTACAAACTCTTCCTATAAACTACTCCCATATCAGCCATAATCTTCAGCCCATTTAAAGCGAGTAACTGTGCACACATACAAACCAGAAAAGTAACTAACATACTTCGTAAGAGCTGCCCCGCATCTAACTCAGCAATGACTGACTAACCACTCAGCTAGTCTTCAGTGCGTTCACATGCAACTCTTCCACCCGGCAAATGCCTGGTGGCGCCCCCGCGTTCAACACACCAAAAATAACAAACGAAAACAATAAACAAGCGTTAAGCGCTTCTACTCCTAGCACGGGGGTTCACGTATAGCTCTGATGGTATCTAAACCACCCGCCCTACCTATCCTTCTCTGCTTTGCATAGAACACAGCACTCACCAAACTCCAGCCGAAGGTCACAGCCAAAACCAAGAGTTACGTCCTTGTCAGCACAGTCGGACGGCCAGCTCATCCTTCGTCACCAGCACCCAAACCAACGTACCAAATATACTAAACAATACATTAAATCCAATCCAACCAAAACCCAACAACTATAAACAATAACCATGCGAGTCTCCCAATATAGAGTTGGACACATCCAATAATCCAATCCCGAATATCAACTATGAAAAGGGAGAGAATATTGCTCTCACCAAAATCACTCCCGGACGAGCACCCAATTTGTTACGCTTGCCTGGCTCTTGACAAGGTAACAAAAAGGGAGACCACACATGGTTAACAATAACAGGAGATTTCTTAACGAAAATAATGTTGAATTGAAATAATGACCAAAGAAAATGGTAACGACAACTAAAACGGCTGCTGGTCGACAAGGAAGAGAGCGAGTCCATGAATCTGACCCACTTTTAAGGTTCCAGGGACAATTAGCATAATCACCCACACCTGAGCCCATCTGGAACACAGAGAGAAGGTAGACAGGACAACAGATGCAATAGCGCCCACTATAGGTTCAAGTGTGGATCGTCACAGTTTTCAAACACAAGGTAGTTTCCGCCATTATATCCAAGAAGCCCCTCCCATACCGTGAATATCTGGGCTTGGAAAGTTAACCCCTTACAGGCCTACCGGTTACTTCAAGACCAGGTAAGCTCCCATCTTGCAAGAAGCTCCCTTCTTGTTTTTAGTAATAAATAAAAAATCCTAGCACCAGGGGAGCCCCCCCTCCTAAATGTCGTTGTATGGTACCTGTACTGTATTAATGACAATAAAGACCATTCATTCATTCATTCAACACTTACAATACAATGTATTCCATTACTGCATATGACAAAACAATATTTAATCCACCCGCACAGAAGCCCTCTGTCCTCAGAAACAATATAGGCCTTGTAATGTGTATTTCAGGTTACAAAAGATGGACTACGGAGGGATTTGCTACCTAGAACCCAAGATTCTACCTAGAACTGAAGAAAGGCTCTTAGACTTGTCAACGTAGGAGAAGCCTTTGAAGAACTATGTTGGTTTCCATGTAGAACCCCTCTCTGTGGAAAGGAACCAAAGGATTCTTCAAAGGGGACAAGCTGAATAACACTAAGACCGTTCTAAGAGTTTTACATGTTGGCATGTTAATAGCTGTGTTATAGCTGACTGTCCTTCCAATGTCCCAAACTTCTTGTGAGACATTTCAAATGTGCATATTCATCTGGAATATGGGAGAATATCACGGCCGATCACGGTGCATTCGGCCACCTGATGTTACCATGTTACCATGTTAGCCTGGGATGCCGAGGCAGGATCACCGGAGGGTGATTTTGAAGCACCCTGCAATCAATGGGTATCTGACAGGCTGAGCGTGGCGGCTGCTCAGCCAGCGTGTCAGTCTGGAGCACCAGGGCTCCGCAGCTAATCAACCCCCAAGGAGGGGCTCCGTCTGCAGGTAGATCACTCAAATCCTCCATCACCACGCGGGGAGGCAATCACCAGCCCATTTCCATGAGTCTTTTTTTTTTTTTCATCATCAACCTAGCTATACAAATCAAGAGGTACAGATGATTGGAAAAGCATGAGGCATGGGGGGGGGGGGGTGGTTACAATCAAAAGTGTGGAGAAACATTACAATGACAATGGAAGAGGATAGAGGCTGGGCTTAAGTAAGGAGGAAGATGATGGACTTTATTTGACAAAAATAAAAAGTCCCATTGTAGATAGAAGACAGGCTGATTATTCATTGTGACAAAGGAGAGATGGCGATTAAATCATCATGACCACTATTATGACATTTAGGGCCAGTTTCACAGACAAGGCTTAAGCCTAATCCTAGATTAAAAATCACCAGCACTAGGCTTAAGCCTTGTCTGTGAAACCAGCCCATTGTGTTTAATAGATGGATGTGTTAAGGTTTTCAGAACTCTCGTCCGAGGAGTCAGCTTATCATCAGATCTCCTAAATGAGTTAGCACGTACAGTCTTGCTAAAGACAATCTTCAATTCTCAATTGATTAGTTTCACAGAAACAATCACTTACAACGGTATGTTTTATATGTTGTGTATTTACACTTTTGATTGTATGACTTGTCAGTAAACTGCATTGAGCTATAGAGGTGTCTGTGTTAATGGCCATAATGTTTAAAGGGTATTCCAACTATAAACCTCAGGCTCATTATAATTTGGCTAGTTACGCAAGTAGGGAGCCAATCTATGTTAATTGGAGTCAGGTCAAACTTGTTTACTAAATATTCTATATTCCATCATCAATCTAAGATAAAAACCCATCTGGGACAGTGCCAACAGTAGGATGAACGTGTCTGATCACTTGCTGTCTGGCAGTGTACTGGAAGGAAGGGGGGCCTCAATGAGTAGACATGAAATTCATTCAATCCTTAAATGAGCATAAATGGATTGGGAACATGGGGGGAGAAAAAAAAGATTCAATTACTTTAAGACCCTGTAATTGGTCTCGAAAATTGAAAATGTAACTGTAATAATACAATGCAAAGAGGAAGGGGACATGGGTCGGGGGGGGACAGGAGAGGCAGGGGACTCTCCATTGTCCCCATGCAAGGATTACCACAATGAGCGCATGCTGAACAGGATTGCATCTACAAGCCTGACAGGGAGAGAGAAATGGAGACTGAATGAAACCCAAACAAAAGCTAATCTTTTCCCTTTGAAAGGAACAAGAGTTTTAAAATGAGCGGTTGTTTCGCCACTCGAGGAAGGGAAGTGGGAGGGTGGCAGGGCGGGGGGGTGTGTGTGCGGAGAGGTAGGAGATAGGAGCCCGTCTTTCTATCATCTTCCTGTCTAATATGAAATGACAGATAAAGGAATTAATAAATGAACAAAAGTCTTGACACATCCCAGACAGTTTGATAGAGCTCAGCTCCGCTACGGTTACGGTTGAGCCCGTAATTGGAGGTAATATCTTCTCTCTCTTTTAAAGTTTGACAGTGGCTGGAGAAACTCCTCTATAATAGGCTGCTGCTCTCTGTGAGAATGAACACACACACAGGCATGCACACACACACACACACACACGCACACACACACACACACACACACACACACACACACACACACACACACTGCAATGGCTCTGTCATCTCTATAGGGCCTTGGTCTTCACAGCTTTGCACTGAATATTGACATAAGACGGTGCAGGCTATGGCAGGCTCTGATATCTAGGCCTGGCTTGTGCTAGCCGTTACTAAAGGGCGGATACACCCGTTCACAAAGCCCTCGCTGATTGTCCCCTGGCTTCCACAAGATCATGAGTCAGAATAAAGCTTTCTTCCCTTTTGTTGCAATCAAACCCATTATCTCATGCATTTCAATCGGAGACTTTTATCCCAAGCCAAAGCGTGAACCAAACCAACTACTCAAGTCTAACAATGGGCAGTTGTGAGCAGCATTTTGAATCATGATCACCTGATTAAGACTTTGAACCGACATCCATGAATTTGCTTAAAGTAGCTAGTAGCTACACATTTTCACTTGACTAAGCATACTGTATAATGGCCCTGAAAACCTGCTGTGATTGCAGAGCGATAGTGTTTAAAATGAATAGCTGCCTCCCCACCAATGTTTTCGATTGGCCATGGCATTAGAGTATTGATTTCTCCTGGCCAGTACGGCCACACACTGTAGTCAAATCATAGCTTGTTACATACAGAAAGTAGGCGAATCAAAACTAAAACATAGAACATATGTATTTTGTAAACTATGCACTATATTATACTATACAGTACCATTTAGTTGGTGTGTTATCGCCTGTTACCGTGTGAGTATGTCCAGTGGTGTAGTCTAGTTTTTTCTAGTGAGTATACTGTGATTTCTCTAACGTTATATATATATATAAATGACATGTTATAAGGCTGATCTGTGCATGATAGTGCTGCATTGTGACATGTTTCATGTCTCATCTCCCCCCGTTGATGGTACATGCCGCTATAGTCAGTCCCAATGGTCCAAAATATTCAAGTGCTTCGTAATACAGACGAGGTGAATTTCTGAATGAAAGTGAAAGTTCTGTCACAAAACGCTGTTTTACGTATCCTCACACATGTTTAAGTGGGTATATGGAAATCCTTGGCCTTTCCTAGTGGGTATACGGCGTAGTCCTGCGTATCACCTAGACTACACCACTGAGTATGTCCTCTACATTTACAGGGGTAAGTTACACCAGCAGACAGACAGGCGATCCATATGTGGGAAGACCAGAGAGAGACAGTGCAGGGCAATAAACAAGCATTGTTATTGTGTAACGCCACAGGGATGCCAATCATTTTAAGTGTGGTCCATTCTCTGTACATCTGTACATCATACATTACAACAATCAGACCGCTGAGAGAGAGCCTCTTGTTTCCATAAGCAACGGTTTTCAGAATGCCACATCGTGACGTTAGAATTATAAGGTTCTATCTCCATTTATGGTCAAAATTGAGTTTTTTTACATAATCTGATCCATTAGGTGTTTATTAATGCCTGTGTGGTGTTATTTTTTAAAATGTTTACATTTTTTAGTTAGTAATTCATAAAATTACAAAGGTTCCATCTCACAAAACATAATGGAATGTAAAAACGTTGACGCTCAATATCTCTGAACTGCCCTAAACGGAGATAGAACCTTATCATTCTAAGCTCACGACATGGTAAATGGAGTTCAGTTTGAAATATTGTGAAAATGTTGATGACAAGGTGTCTGATATAAATCATAGGAATAGTATGAAAACATAAACCTACGGTAGTTACCCTCAATGGCCTGTTCTGTTGTATCAGTTGTGATATTTAATGGCATTAAAAAAAACTGATTTCTGCCTTTGCCATAGCGCCAG
Organism: Nansenia antarctica; assembly: GCF_963989245.1. Taxonomy (NCBI): domain Eukaryota; kingdom Metazoa; phylum Chordata; class Actinopteri; order Argentiniformes; family Microstomatidae; genus Nansenia; species Nansenia antarctica. Next base: position 2,972,980 of record NC_137680.1, on the reverse strand, counting down.
TTCTATCTGCCTGGGGTCCAACACAGAACAAAAAATACATAACAAACAATTTTCCATTAAGAGATTATATTTAACAGGTAGACGTTAGACAATTATTATTAAATATTATTATTGAATACCTAACAATTAATTCATTAAACATTCAGTGGTATTAGTATATGTCTAATCATGTGGTAAACAGCATTAAATGTTATTGTTTTTTCTCAAAGGTGGATTCACCTGAGAAATGTGATGTGGAATAGAATTTCATTCAGTGATGGCTCTGTGTATTACTGTGGATTTTTAGGAGATGTTGGTCTTGGTGGTCAGATGTCCAGAACTAGCCTGTCTAGTTTGGTGGTTATGTTGTGTTCAACAGGAAGTCTTGAGGGATTATGGTGCATTCTGTTGTCATATTAATAGGGCAATAAAGTGCTAATCTGGTAGCCCTAGGTTTTTTTGAGTGCTGGATGTTACATGTCCATGTTATATAAATGCCTTTGTCCCTTTGAATTACAATATTGTCTCTGCGTGTTCAGACCAGGATAGAGCTGCGTCCAACATGACGCCAAGTAGTTTGGCCTTTTTAACCTGGACCACAGGCAACCCATCCGTCGATAAGTTATGCTGAGGGTTACTAGCAAGCATAGGGCACATTTTGAACCTAATACAATACATTCTGTTTTAGGAATATTAAACACCAAACTGTTCAGTTTAACCCACTCTGACACAATGACTAGTTCTTTGCTCAGTAATCTGTTAGCTCATGCCACACAAATGGACTGCACTTATAAAGTGCCTTTATCCAAAGTGCTTTACAACGGCCTCTCATTCACCCATTCACACACACATTCACACACCAATGGCGGCAAGCTACCATGCAAGGCACCGGCCCGCTCACAGGGAGCAATTTGGGGTTCAGTGTCTTGCCCAAGGGCACTTTGACATGTGGCCAGGCGGGAATTGAACCTCCGATCTGCCAACCTTGCGATCATTAGACGCCAGCTCTACCTCCTGTGCCACAGCCGCCCCCACACTGAAGTCATCGGCATACATAACCACTTTTGCTTTATTTATTGCCGAGGGTAAATCATTATAAATACACAGTAGAGTAGAGTCGGCCTAGGCAGCAATCTCAAGTAGCACCACAGTGCAAATGATTACATCCTGACCAATAAAAACAACGTTTTGCCATCTCTTGGATAGGTAGCTTTCCATTCAACCGTAACATTTGAGATTTCCTTCAGTAGCAACAGTTCATGATTAATTACAACAACAACACCACACCCACTGACTTCCTGTCACCAACACTCTTTATCCAATCATAAGTCATGTCATGAGTTTAGAATTATAAGGTTCAGTTGTGCCCCGCGGTGGTGTAGCGGTCTAAGCACTAGCCACTAGTGCAAGCTGCCCACCGGGGACTGGGATCGAATCCCCGTCTCGCCAGACCCAGATATGGCCGAGGCACACAGGGAGCGGCATATTGAGCGGCCGCTCCAGAGGGCGGTATAGGAGGTGCCGGAATAACGGTGCTGGGCTCGAGGAGCCAGTCAGCTAGTCTGCCTGGCGGTCTCCTCTGGGGCTGCCGGCCACGGGGTCGTGCGGCGGATCCTACGCAATAGGCAGGGGATAATTGGATGCTAGGTTGGGTTCAATTGGATACCAAATTGGGTGAAAAAGGGATAAAATCTTAAAAACAAATTTATTTAAAAAGTTCAGAGATATTGAGCATCAACGTTTTTACATTCCATTATGTTCTGTGAGATGGAACCTTTGTATTTTATGAATTACTAACTCAAAAATGGCAACATTTAAAAAAATAACACCACACAGGCATTAATAAACACCTAATGGATCAGATTATGTAAAGAACTCAATTTTGGCTAAAATGGAGATAGAACCTTATAATTCTAACATCACGGTATGCTGGGATTATCCCGCTTTCAGACCATTACATGATAAATAATCCTGGATTTGTACAGATTCCATTTTTCCAACGATTGACAGGAAACACAGTAAACATGTATATAACGACTGGTAGGACTAGTGAAGGCGGATCTGTTCTCCTTAGTTAGTGGAATGACCTTTGACTCTCCACATTTCTGGGCACATACATACCCAAGCACACAAATCGGTGTGGTTACAGTATACGGTTGGTTGTGATTCTAATTAGTTTGCCCACAAGATTATTTGTACCTGGTAACTTGTCATCAGAAAGAGACAACAGTATCTTTTCAACCTGTTATTTTTCTACTTGGTGAAATTGGTAAATGGTAAATACTTACTTACTTACGCCTATCGCTCCTTTTGGGGGAGCATAGGCCGTCGACAACAGTTCGCCAGGGTCCTCTGTCCTGTGCTTTGCTTTCCAGCTGTTTCCATGTCAGTCCACTCTGGTAAATGTACTGCACTTATATAGCGCCTTTATCCAAAGCGCTTTACAACGGCCTCTCGTTCACCCATTCACACACACATTCACACACCAATGGCGGCAAGCTACCATGCAAGGCACCGGCCCCGCTCACCGGGAGCAATTTGGGGTTCAGTGTCTTGCCCAAGGACACTTCAACATGTAGCCAGCCGGGGCTCGAACTGCCCATCTGTCAACCTTGCGATCATTAGACGGAGGCTCTACCTCCTGCGCCACAGCCGCCCCATTCAAACATGCACTGTCTTTCCTTCCTGATACACTATGTTGATCAGTTGGACTCATGGCCTTTCTCAATGCGTCCAGGGACGCGGGAAGGGGGGTGCTGAGGGTGCTGCAGCACCCCCTAGCGGCAGGCAGAAGGAGCTTCTCAATGCGTCGACCTTATTTACCACTTAAGTGGGGAAGCTGTGGCTCAGGAGGTAGAGCCGGTGTCTAATGATCGCAAGGTCTGTGGTTCGATCCCCGGCTGGCCATGTGTTGAGGTGTCCTTAAGCAAGACACTGAACCCCAAATTGCTCCCAATGAGTGGGCCAGTGCCTTGCACGGTAGCTTGCCGCCATTTGTGTCTGAATGTGTGTGTGAATGAGAGGCCATTGTAAAGCACTTTGGAAAAAGGCGCTATATAAGTGCAATCAATTTACTATTTACTTTCAAATCAGGCTTACTTTCATTCTAAGCTTCCTGTCTCTGACATTTACAATGGATCACTTCAGACAATCAGAATATTGTTATTTCTAAACTGTGATGACTCACTCTACATTTCCATAATAGACTTTTGAGTCTAGACGGCGCATCGCTGTAAAGGACAGCTCCTAAACTACTGTTTTCTTGGGCTTATTTTCAGTCCCAGAGTTCAGTGATGCACCTTTCACATCGATGTTCCTGGTCCTTGGTAGAAAATGACTCAACACTACCTTTGACCTTTTCCCTGTATTTCCCAAGTAATATACTCACTCGCAAGTACCATTTGCCAGCCCTATAATGTCATGTGTTAGATGGTACAGTAGTGGTGGTAGTGTGGGTATTCACACATGGAAGAAAAGGGGATTACATGGATAGCTGGTAAAGAAAAAAATTGGTAACAGTTCGTGAGCTTAGAATTATAAGGTTCTATCTCCGTTTAGGGCAGTTCAGAGATATTGAGCGTCACAGTTTATACATTCCATTATGTTTTGTGAGATGGAACCTTTGTATTTTATTAATTACTAACTCAAAAATGTCAACATTTAAAAAAATAACAACACACAGGCATTAATAAACACCTAATGGATCAGATTATGTAAAAAACTAAATTTTAACAAAAATGGAGATAAAACCTTATAATTCTATAATTCTTCAACATCCTATCTCTGTGAAGAGAAGTCTTCTGCAGTGACAGCCACCAAAACAAAATGACGGAGTAGACTGGACATAAGGAACACACTTCGGCTGTCATTGTCTCCCGTCCCCCCTAGAGATACAAGCTCAGGGCTCGCACTAAGTTTAATGGTAGTAATAGATGACATGTTGACAGTGCGGTTTAGTACATTGAGTTCGAGAAGAGAAGTTGGGAGATAAAATATCTAGAGCCTCTCAGAACCGGAAGACTTGGTCCTGCAGCAGACTGGGGATAAAGTGACGCGTACATTCAAACACGAATGGTTTGATAAAAAGAGATGGCTAACTGCTGCTAGCACCTCGAAACAGGCGCTGTTCTGTTTCCCCGAAACAGGCGCTGTTCGTTCTGTTCTGTTTCTCTGTTTTTGATGGAGACTCTGTCTGGGCATCGGCTGGTTTAAAAAACCTTAAACATCTGGTCAGAAAGAAGAGAAAAGCATGATAGCTCTGCGTCTCATCTGAATTGTGCCATGACGTTGGGTTTACTAGGGCAGCTCAACATCCAGTCACAACAAGATGGTGCATATCACCGTAGCATCATGGAGCACAAACAACAAACAGGCCGAGGAGAATCGGTAGGTTGTGGGGAGGCTGATGATCACTTGCATCAAACCTCTTTCACATCAGTGTGAAATGGGTTTGCATGGTCACGACGAGTCAGCCGACTCACTAAACAACACAGGCACTGTGTGGATGACACCGGGCTCAAAAGAGTAGTCTTACTTCAAGGGGACATCTAGCACCATTCGGAACGAACGAGAGAGAGAGCAGATGTGAATGATAACCAAGATGGCGAGGGACCAGCTAAGGCGCAGGAAAACAAACTGCAGTGATGAAAGAGGAATGCAACACCATGATTGCTCGAGTGGAGGACCGGGTTCTCCTAAAGTGACCATCTTATCGTAGCACAGCTGGTGAACTGCTCCACTATTCCCAAGGTCCGTATTGTCATTCCCATTGGCCCTAACTCAATTGTACTATCAAGCTATGGCCCACAGCCTTTAATAACCAGGAGAAGAAGGTGCCAACAGAGCTGGCTATTTCTCTACTTCCACTCTGCAAAAAAGAAAATCTGCACTGTCTCTATTCCAGACCATTCACGAAAAACAACCTGCAAGAGGCCTTGTTTTGAAACCTGCACTCTGCTAAGGATCATCATCACAACTCCTATGACATATCCGCCGAGTCAGAGGAACTGTTTGACATTGAAGAGGATTAAGACATTCACAAGAAACACAATGGGACAACAGCGACTGCCATACCTTCCGTTGAAAACCCATTGATCCAGGGACAGATGGATTTCAACAGTAAAGTCATCGAACTGCTGCGCTACCTTCCTATTCAAGTGAAGTATGTTTGGACAAATGTATGCCAAATGGACCCTGATCACTGTAGACTATTATTCGTTTTGTTTTGTAGTAATTTAAACAAGTTATAGCTACTGGCTGTGATATGAAGTGGAGGACTAGCCTAAATGTTACGTGTAGGGCTAATGCCTAGACCTCTGATGTTAATGCTGAGACCTCTGATGTTAATGCCGAGACCTCTGATGTTAATGCCGAGACCTCTGATGTTATTTTTTCACTTTCAGCACCCTGGACAGGGCTCAGGCTGTATATTGACATAGCTCCGTTAATTAGCCAAGTCTAAATGTTAATGTGGCTTTTGTAGTGTGTTACAGCCTCTGCTCTGATGGTGTTTATTTGACATTTAAAGAAATACAATTGATAAAACTTGATAAAAATGTATGCTTGTATTTTAATAAAGTATGGAAGTTATTGAAGACACGTGGCTGTCTCACCTTTTACTTTGTTGTATAGGCAACCTCAATGTAGCGTTCTGTGTCGCGCCAAGCGCTGAAGTATTATGTATTGCAGCTTTAAATCTTTCTGCTCCCTGGCACTCATAGCACAGCCCATAGCTTATGCCTACAGTAGACTACTTTTATTTTTTGTAATGGTATCGTGATATAAAACTGCCCCTCCAGAAAGGCCATGCTCAAATTGCCATGGTTCAGCACCATATCAGCATCTCTAGTTTCTGATTCAGCTCATGTGTTTTTGTCTATCTCTGTGGCTGTATCATCAGAATACATGTTCTTACAAAATGCACCGGAACAAAATATAACTCTAAAATGGTTACCATACATCACGGATAAATAGGATCTTGTTTATTAAAAATAATGAATACATAGCAGATGTCTCATTGAATTTACATCCGATTGTTGTGATGTGTCTCTCCAATTTATTCTTTCTATCAAACCAAATAATACAGGTTGATGACAGACTATTGTTATTCATGCAAATTGCATGATCTCAAGTTTACCCTCTGTGTCAAGCAATTAGCAGCACAGCTCTTAGTTTACCTAATTAATCAGTTTCAAAATGAGTACAGGCAGTCCTTACACCAGATTTTCCCCACGTTGCTTGTAATATCAGGACCATCCGCATATTCTGGAGATAACGCGATATGCAAACCATACTTCTATGGGACTCAAGTAGACAGTGACAATTGTGGTAACACTTTCTACGTTTCCTTTCCTACAATACATTATGAATGCATTGATATAGCATATCCATGAGCTATTTTGAATGCTAATAAGTATTCAAATGCGTTATGTAGCCAAGTTGCACAACATGGTTTCTGAAACCTATAACTGACCAATCAAAATGCATGACAGAGAGAGGGCAAGGCAATCATACTGTTGTTACTGTACTAAATCATACGGTACCAGAGTAGCAGATCTAATATTGGAAAATGAAACAGAGAATGATGAACTGGAGACAGTTGTAGAGTAAATCAGATATTAGTCAAGTAGCTAACCCTAACCCTAACCCTACGATATGAAAACATGGTAACACTTTATAATAACATTCATGTATACAGTAAACCCTTTACAAACCATTAATAAATAATGAACTCACTATTATTAAACAAACCCTATTATCCTTACAGCTACAAATGTTACTAAATGCTTAGTAAATGATTAGTAACTATATTCAGAACTATTTACAAATAATTTTCAAATGATCTGTTAAACAGTGCTTTTCTAACTGCTTATGAATCATTTGTACAACATGAACACATGTTCATGGATGTTTAGATACACTTTATTTTAATTTTTAAAAAGTATTATTATTGTTATTATTAAATAATAATAATATTGTTCTTTATTTTATTGTTGATTTGCTGATAAACATTACAAAAACAACTTAAAAGTTTAACCAAGTGTTTCTCATATGTTCCAAATAATTTCTAAATACAGTCATGAATCATTTATGAATCATGTTTGGCAGTACTTAATCTAAAGTCGCAACTTTTCAGCATTTAAGCCATTTGTAGACGTTTGGTGCAAATTGTTTGATCATCAACCCACAAAACCACAGGAGAAATTACAATACATTTTTATTCTTTGAACAATTTGCGGAAGTAACCTATCCCTGCGCAAACGGCTACTAACAACAGTAGTGTTGGCAAGCTAGCTAGTAGCTTTATGTTTTTAGGTTTAGGCCTAATCGTAACTTGGTTATATTGAGGCTATTGGTTATAATTATTATGAATTTGCTTATAAATGTATTACCGAAATGATTTGAGAAAACACTATCTACTATCTTCATTATCTCTCCTTCAATTCAAATTGTGTTGAGATCAAACAGTTTCAGCCAACTGTTATGGTAGTGGTAGGGGTAGTGTTGACCTAGTGGATAGTGAGTTGGACTATCAGAAGGTCATGAGTTCAAATTCCACCTAGGAACACCACCATTAGTGTGCCCTTGAGTAAAGGCACTTAGCCCTAAATTACTCCAGGGAGACTGTCCTTGTAATCTCTAATTGTAAATCGCTTTAGATATAAAGAGTCTGCTAAATGGTGAAACAAATCAAAAAATGTCTGTTACAGTCTGTTACTGTGACAGCAATCCGAGCCTTTCCAAGGTTCCCTTACTTCACAAAGAACAACTGAGATGGCGGGGGGGGGGGGGGGGGGGGGAAGGTCGCAATACCTTTCTGTAGTACGACACAGGCCTCGTTCACGCAAGCATCACTAATAGCTTAGCGGAATCGCTGCGTCAATCCCCAGTCGCCCACTATCCCCCCTTCACCACCCGTCCCTCCCCATCAATGATAATCTCCATCTCGTGTCCCATAGATCTCTGTCTCTTAGCACATGCGGGCGGACTTGTCTTTAAATGATTCACTGCGTACACTCTGTGGTTTACCACAGTTGCCCCCTGGGGACGGTCCGGGCAGCAGAACAGCAGACAGTAAAGCATCCCAGTCAGACAGAGAATGATCCCTGGTTGTCTTATAGCAGCGCACAAGAGCACATAGGAATCTTCCGGGTGTTTCAACTGTGTTAAATTGACAGTGGCCAACCTTCCAAACCTCCTAGCGATCAGTCATTGTAGAAATGAACACAGTGGCAGCTTGAGCAGGTATACAAGGTATCTCTTACACACTCTGTTGTTGTTGTTGTTGTAGTTGTTGTTGTTGTCGTCGTTGTCGTCGCCGCCGGGAACGAAGGTGTGAGGCTAAATCTGGCGGAGGGGATCTCTGTTGCCCCCCAGAGTTTTACAGTGATATCCATTCATTTGCGGATGGGATTCGCCCCGGAGAGGTAGTATGTCTTATCTGTTCCTACTATCTCTCTCCAGGGGGGGGAGAATGACGGGTGAGGCCTTTCTAGCACACTCCCTCACTGTTGATTAGGAACTTGAAGCTGTTTCCCTGCTGGAGGGATTCAGTACACCTCCCTTCTCCACCTCCCTCATCCTACCCCGCTCCCCCCTTCCCTTCCTCCTAGTCTTTGGAAACCACAATATGGCGGAATCGCATGAGCAGACCTGACATTTGCAAGCTCACCCACAACAATGGAGGGGCCCTGATTAAAAGGGCAAATGAAATCGTGCCACACTCTCTCTGTACATTGTGCTAAGCCCTGGCTAAATAGGATTTAAACCAGTGCAGGCCACTGATACCTTTCAGTGTCAAATCCTGATTACTATAAACGGGGGGGAGAAGAAAAGGTCTTGCTATTGTAATGCCTGTGTAACGAGAGAGCGTCGCAGAGCGTCGCAGAGCCTCGTCGCCGTTACACGAGTTTACAAAGACGCTCCCCGTCTGGGGATGGATAAGGACATGTTCTTTTGGAAGGGGGGAAGGGGGGGGGAACAGCTCCCTTGAATGTCGTGCTATTTGAAAGGCGATGGAAAGAGAAAAGCCTGTTTTATCCTGCTTGGGGCAACTCACAAAAGAAGCCTAGCATGGCAACATGGCGGGTTTTAAAATTGGGATCAAAAGGTTCAAGCTAATTAACAAACTAAATAAGAGTCTTCCCAAGCTTCTGTCTGGCGGATGAGCACGCTCTCTCTCTCAAACACAAACACACACACGCCGTGCAGAGGGAAAACTTATGGGGGCTACCTTAATAATTGCGTGTATGAGTGTGTGCGTGCGTGTGCACATCGTGTGTGCATGTCTTCACATGTCAAATTTGAAGACAAATTGCTCCCTGTGCTGAAATGTTAACAAATGATAGCCACCTCTCTACCAACAACAACATTTCCTCTCTACTCGTTTTAATTTTATTTGACTTTTCGAGCAGAGCCTACGGGAGGCTGTGTGAGGGAGTCAAACAGAAAGGACAAGGGCAACATAATAAAGACAAATGGATAGAGCATGAAATTTGATTCAGTGCGCGGGTAGAGAAACATTCACAAAAAAAAAAGCCCAACATTGACAAGCCATGAATTTCAAAACACAGTCAAATCCTGGAAAGCACGCACGTCATGCTGTAATGACATTTGGTCCCGGGAGACAGCAGGAAAAAGGAGGTGGTGGACCGATTCTATCAGGCTGCCATTTTCCCTGACTTTCTCAGTCCACATCATTGTGCAATAAGACGCCACAGAAACGTGCATTTTGCTTCTCTGAGGAAATTCAATACTTTGTTTATACTAGAATCTACATATTGAGGAATCATACGAAAATCTGTAAATACTCTACCCTGTAAAACTCCAAACTAAGACATAGTTCTCACCTCATTTCTTCAATAAGATAGACATACAGACATACAGCATCGACATAAGGGTACCTCCATTTTGTTTATTTAAACAGTTATCAGGAGCATATGCTCGCCGCAGACCTTTCGCTGTGGAGCACACACTTTTGAGTATGATATGAAAACACCATCTGCTAGCTGGGGTAGAGGGGCCTGCTGTGTCATAGGATTACCTTACTGTTTGGGATATCCGTTACATTCTCCCCAGTGACTTTCATTAGAGGATGATTATCATGTATAATAGAACAGTTTAGGCTTCGTGTGTGCAGAGTGACTGAATGCAATTGAAACGAGGTTGTGAAACAAACACTATGTACTGTAGTAATAAGCTAAGTGATAGGCGCGCTATTACCATGGCCATCGTCGTGTCGTGTGTCATCTGCAACACAGTGTTACTTCTGTATGACTTTTTACAACATGTGTATCAGGGGAGGCTGGTGGAGGTAGAAATTGGAGGAGGGTCTCATTGTAATGCATGGAATGGAATGAGGAGGATGGTGTTTAGTACCGTTCCTCATTCCGTTCCATGCATTACAATGAGCCCGTCCCCCGATTTATACCTCCACCATGCAGCCTCCACTGAGGTGTACACTGATTCTTCATGACCTAGTCAATGCTTTGGCAAGGTGTTGCCATGTGGTGTGGAAATTGGGATATTTGGTATTTTAGCTCTTTGCGTGTATGAACAAAAACAGTGTGTCGTGCTGACAGGTGACAGAGAGAGGCCCTCTCCCTAACAAAACCAACATCTGCCATTTCTCATCAGCTATATTGAAGCTAATGACAGGCTGTAAGTGTGGTGACAGCGAGAATGGAATTGGAGTGCTACACACAAGAGCCCCTGTGAGACCAGGCATATGTTTTAGAGAGGGTATGTTTGTTTGTGAATATGTGTGTGTGTGTGTGTGTGTGTGTGTGTGTGTGTGTGTGTGTGTGTGTGTTTGTGTGTGTGTGTGTGTGTGTTTGTTGTCATTATCTGTGGTGCTTGTGTATGTTTTAAGTGGTCCAGAGAATGTGAGAGCAATATTGAAGGAGAAGGAACGAGAGAAAGAGACAGAGATTGAGAGATTGAGGGGGAGAGAAAAAAAGAGTTTTTGTGTATTTTGGCGCGTGTGTTTGTGTGCATGCATAGTGCGTGCTCACGTCCGTTTGTGTGGATGAGTGAGAGTGTGTTTGTACAGGTAAAACAACTGTTGTATCTTTCAATCTCTCCCTCTGTTTCTGCTTTTCTATACGAGAGACCACTGAACCACATCAAAGGCCCCTCTCGAGATCCAGTCCTTCTGTGACCTCTCCCAGTCTTTGTTCATATGCATCACGACAACTCCCAGCCTACCCCAGCCTCAGCCAGGAGAGAGAACTCTCTCTGCATTCCCTCCTGCTGAGGGAGAGATGACATGTACATCTTAATTTGATACAACTTCTGATGCTGCCCCTCTAGTTTGTTGCCTTTCTTAACTTTCTTACTTTTTCTCTATCTCTTTTGTTTCTCTCTCTCCATCGCCTCGTCCTCTGTGGAGAAGTCTCTCGTGCAACGGCCTAGGAGGTCGTCAACGTTATTATTATAAATAGCATCTAAAAATACTATCCTGCTTTTTTCGAAGCCTCTTGAAATGTTTCAGATGAGGACATTGTGTGGAAACACGATGAGGATGATCTCAGAGAATGTGTGAGTAAGTAGAGAGTGCTTCAGTTTTTTTTCTAGCCTAGCGTGCTAGAAGCTAATCACATGGAGAACATCATCTGGTTGAGGGATAGAGACACCCCCTCTGAAGTGGGTTTGTGTTTTGGAGATTTTAACACAACTAGCAAACACCTGCAGCTCTGATTATTCTCCTTACATTGAATAAGTGTTGACTTCGGTGTCGTCACAATACATACAGCTGCAACGACATTTAAATTGTCATTAACTGCAATGTCACACAGTGAATGTATTAGGACGTGTTCTACCCAAAGCCTTGATGATATTCCGTGAGCCTAAATGAAAATGTGGTGAACAGCTGTTTGGGTTTCAGGGAGAGGGGGGGGGGGGGGGGGAAATGCGCTAAGGAAACGAAAGTGACACGATATCATGAGGGAGATTGATTAACTGGCAATGATGAAGCACTTTAAGTATTAGGTAGGTAAAGTAATTGATTATTCAATAAATCTCTGTCTGGCACTGAATAGCCTCATTCAGAAATAAAAAGAGACAAGAGACTATAAATTAGTTTAATCAATCCTCTTCTTCTACCACAGATGAAACAGCATAACTATTAGTGTTTGCTGCTACTGAATGGTGGACAGTACCGGTATGTAAATAAATCACACTAGGCCTAGGGTATGTGCTTGTGCCAAGCAATCGATTGTATGAGCCTGTTCATACATGCTTTTAATAGATTTTCACTTACAAAAATTCTCAGCCTGAATATTGGCTAATCTGTGTTATTTTTGGACAAAATATGTTATTTTTGCAAATTAGATATTCATAAATACAAAATCCAAAAATGTATATTTCCATCACCTGAGCATTCAAGGGTTCAAATAATTGCATCAAATAATTGTTCAGCACCATCCCTCTAAAATGTCCACCTCCATCAGTGTAAAACATTAATCGTACGTGCATTGAAATCTCTATATGTAGTAAAACAGGTGTAAGAGCCTACATCATGTCAAACATATATGCAAAGCTTGCTAGTTGGCTAACAATGTCACAACATTGGCATGCAACTGCAGTTGGCATTCGGCTACTACAGATATGCAAAGGATACAACTATGGCTATTGCCCTTCGGACTGCAACTGTGAAGGGCAGAGGGTCATCGGTACAGAGGGTCGTCGGTACAGCCTTTTTTGATAATCCATACATTAATGTGTTCACGACTACTGGGAATGTTACACTGTTTAACGTCACCCTCGTTTCCACCAGCATCCTCAATTCAACGTGTGACTGAGCTTCATGACGACCTCAGAGAACACTCACGTGTTCAAAAATGTACCAACATAACCATTACACCATCCACACACACCCTCCACTGACAAACTAGAGCCAAGATGGTGGTCTATGAGTAAGCCTTGTTTTAGCCAGCAGCCAAAGAGAGAAATGATACACAAAGCAAGCGTCCAAACACTGAATGCTAAGCGAACAGCAGAAAGAGAAAAGAGTATTTTCCTCCCTCTCAGACATTTTACCGGCCCCACAGAATGAGTCTGATCGACCATCTGGCCCCAGCACGGAGCGATGCACTGTAAAAGCTCTAAAATCAATGGAAACAAGTCCACCTCGGATGCCCACCATTACACAGATGGCACACTTGTAGAAAGTGCTTAGGGTACCTAACGAAGAGCAGACACTGCACAAGACAAAGCACCAACCAACACTCTCCACTTTCTCCACCACCCACTTCTTCGTTGAGTGTGGTATACCTGCTGTGGTAACATAACCCCAGGAGACTACAGTATTGTAGTGCATCTAGGTTTGACGCAAGCTATAGTGCATGAACCAGACAGAGCCCTCTGGTGGCATTAAGATAAATGTCTGTCACACACACCGTGCACACACACACACTAACGAGCAAGCACACACACACACACTCCTACACAATGTGCTCACACCTACACAAACAAAAATGCACACACACATGCACGCACACATGCACGCACACACATGCACGCACACACGCAACATAACACGTAGCTTAGGCCTACATGGTACGTTACAGATATTTGAATGAACACACAACCCTTCCCGTACAGACATTGACATGAATGCACAAAACACTTACAACTAGATGAACACGGAGAAAAACAATTGACAGACATGTAGGCCTACTCACGACCAAAAATAAACATGAATACACGTGTGCGCCCACATAATTTCTCTCGCTCTCTTTATCTTACAGACACAGACACACACACACACACACACACACACACACACACACACACACACACACACACACACATTCATACTGCACACACATTTACAAACATTTTCTCTCTGTATGTTTTTGTTCACGGTGACAACAAAGCTAATTCAGCACATTCTTCCTTTTGCATGTCCTTCTCTTCTGCCTTTTGTCAAACGACTAACTCAGAAAATCTAACAGCACCTGTACTATAAAAAAAAAAGCACAAAAAAAGTAATAATGTGGCTGTAGCAGATTTCAAGGTAAATTTGTCACTGTGGCATTTCAAAACACAAAACCTGTCACAGTCTATTTCTGGCTTCCTTTAAATGTGCTGCTGTGGTAGAAAGAAAAGCGAAAGCAGAAAAAAGGTTCCTTTGACAAAATGTTCTGTTTGCGTCACTAAAACACAGCCTTCAGAACACAGCGTCTGAGAAATCACAACTCTCCATGCACAGCAATGTCACAGAAGTCACCGCTTTCACCATGCAGTCAATCATACAGAGCCTAGTCGGTGTCAATGATACGGAACCACATGCCGCACATGGGTGAGTGTGAGACATCATGGTTTGTTCACCTCATGACATGTCTCTAATAAGCCCGAACATCAGAGGAACAGAACACAGAATAAAGGACAGCCAAGCAGCCATGGTTACCCAAACATTCAGCAGAAATCAGATTAATCTCAGTTGAATGAACTTGAATTAATGGATGAGATA
>NC_137680.1:2951028-2953528 GCF_963989245.1 Nansenia antarctica | reverse complement strand
CTCTCTCTCTCTCTCTCTCTCTCTCTCTCTCTCTCTCTCTCTATCTCTCTTTCTCTCTCTCCCTCTCTCTCTCTCTCTCAGAGGCATTGTCAGTGATAAGCAGAAGAAGAAAAGAAAAGCTGTATTAATAAATCCTTACAAATGAATGCTTGCCAACTCAATGCATCCTGATGTCTATTTGCAAGAGGTTACCACACTGCTGAATATCCTTTCATCCTAAATCCTTCTAACATTGCCTCTCTCTGTGAAGACATCCTCTCACAATCCTGTATCTGTCGGTAACACTATAAATAGGACTAGGTTTTACGAGACAAATCCTGATACGGGTAAAACGATGGATAACATACTGTAGAGGTATTGCTTTGATATGCACCTCTACCTGTTGTCATCTAAATCAGTATCCAATTTTGACCAGTATCTATGTTAACATACTTCTACTGTGGCATGACTGGGTATTGGCTATGTCATATAATCATTATACAGGTTCAATCAGAAGGTTATTCAAGCTTACACACATTAAGGCAGTCGCACTTTCAGACTGTGTATTGGGTCTGCCCTGTTTTTTCCCCAGTGAAATTATTGCTGTTGCATTTACAAGCTTGCAAACCCTTGCGATCAATGTCTCGTCTGGCAAGTCAGTCATAGCTAATAGGTTCAGAAAAAGTCCCCCATTGTAAAACTAGAAACATCGACAAGTTGACTGGATTGATCAGCACATTTTGTCTAGTTTTCAAGCAATGATAACAGAATAGAAAAGGACGATCAATGCTCGCAAGGCACCATTCAGGCGCCACTTCTAATCTAGGCCTGTGATTGGCTAGGTGGAGATGTGCAATCTGAGATGTTAGATACATAATTATTTTGGAGAAATTGCTGTCCTGTTATTGAGCTGCAAAAAATGAGTCATGTGAAGCATTTTTCCCCCACTGATCATTCTTTCTTTAGAGAAGAATATAAAAGGGCTTCGCAACCAGACTGAAAATAATGTTGGAAATCGAACGTCTCCCAACAACAAAAGGTGAATAGAAACCTGGTCGCTCAGACTGATATGGTTATGAATTGGGTGTCATGTTTTTCAATCCACTCTTTTGAAAGGAACCACTTATTTGATGACAAAGCTTTTTAAAGAGGTTTTGTGAAGTGGTTTTTAAAACACAATCTTGTGATTGGTTTCATCAAAGGCCACAAAAACAGGGACATTGTTTGGAGATAATAAAAAAAAAGACAAAAAAGAGGGATATAGGGCTGGAGAAATGCTCCTCTCAAATTCATAGACGGAGCTATGGATGCCATGACTGACCACCAATGAGATCACAAAATGATAGTTTTGTAACACTTTACGTTAAGGCAACCTAAAGGGTTTATAAATGTTTTAGAATGAGTTAATAAATGTATAACCACTTTACTATTCAATCATAAACATGTACAAACAGTTATAACCCATTAGTTTAGATTGATCGATATTAACTTGGTGCTTTCCAAATAGGAAGCTTGCAATAAGGAGCCAGTTATTAATGATTTATAAAAGCACAAATAAATGCTTATGAAAACTAACCCTGATGTGAAATCATCTACCCATCTTCCGTCGTAGACTGAAGACCTCCATCTCTTCAGGTTACACCTTAACTGCTCCTCCTGAGACATCTTCTGCCCCTCAGCACTGCGTCTCCTAAAGACACCCGCTTTCCCCTCTACTGAGTCCCTAAAAACTTCTATTGCCCCCCTTGTACTGTTTCTCTGTTTCTCCAGTGTAAAAAACAAAGAAAAAAAACTAGGTTTAGAAGAAGGTGATAGGAGAAGGTTTGAGCTGGATTACTCTTCCTGCTACAACTGGTGGATTGATGATTCACTTGCTTAGTATTCAAATGTATTGAATGTAAGTCGCTTTGGAATAAGGCGTCTGCTAAATGCCAAAAATGTAAATGTAAATGTAAATCATGTAGGCCTACCAAGGTTGCACAAGTGGGAAACAGTTATTTCCTTACTTGTAAGGATGATTCATCTGACACCAAATGGATTCAAAACATCTTTACAATGTGTAGATCTTTTTGCCCCATGCATGGCCCATATTTCAAATCTTGATGACCCTGTCAACACATTCCTCATTTAAACATATCCACTGTGCAGGTTCCCAGATATTTTATTTGTTGATCTATCTATCCACTACTTACGATTTTATCTGTGTTCACTGATATGTGGTTAGTGCTCTGAGGTTGTTTGGGTTAATCAATAAGTAGATACATTGATAATTGAGTCATGTAAGTACTGTTCTATTCTAATACTGTTCTATTCTCTATACAATACTGGGTTGGTTATGTTTCCTGAAACTCATCCAAAATAGAGGCTATTTACTACTGCCCTATAAACAGTTAAAATGTCGGTCATGTTGAACTATAACCTGAGAATCTACTGTATGTAACATACAGAGAGACCTTTACAGTGTGTCCCAGTAGTAGTCATTAAATCTACTGACCTTGACCATCATCATCAATGATTACAT
>NC_137680.1:2931028-2948528 GCF_963989245.1 Nansenia antarctica | reverse complement strand
AGAAACACTGGAAAATGATACTTGAGTGGGCTGGTTAGAGACCTTGTAGAGACTAATCAAGAAGTGATTAATTTTCTCCCAGAACTCCCCTCTCTCGAAACACACTTGACCTCCTGACACCAGCGTCGGTGTACTTCAGAGAGAGCACACGCCCAGAGAGGTCAACGGGTCCTGACCTACACTTGCGGTCATCATCATAATGTGATCAGAATTAATGGGAATGTTATGTTTGACCTGCGCTGATGGAAGAATCTCATTTGCATACTTAACGAGCATGCAGATTCCAGTAGTCACCGGTGCACTGTTTTGTGTGGCACAGTCACTCCAGGCAACAGACTGTGAAGTGGCACCTTTTCTGCCTTCCCCACTACTCGTAATCTAACCCCCTCCATTCACTAATAGAAGTGGAACCTCGGGGAATGGATGTGCTGTATTCATGCAGCCTTGCTTATTATCACTTGGCTGGAGTTACAAGTCTTTCTCAGGGTGTGTTATTAAGCTAATGCTAAATATCAGTAGGTTCTGTAGATGTTGACAGTGCGTAGACAGAATTAAACTAACATCTGTTTCCGTCAATTATATCTGGCAGAGACTTTTCTTGATAGCTAAATATATCTACTAACTAGTGATAATCTGACTCCAATGTAATTATCACTATGTGCAAACAATTGTTGAGACTGTGCTTATCGAGTGCAAGAAAGGTCAAATAGAATTAACAGATGAGCATTTATTAATAATACTGTATCCTATACATCTATTGCAAGGCAAACACTTAATAGAGGGATGTTACATTCTAGTAGAGAAAGAGAGAGAGAGAGAGAGAGAGAGAGAGAGAGAGAGAGAGAGAGAGAGAGAGAGAGAGAGAGAGAGAGAGAGAGAGAGAGACCAATGGTCATCACAAACATATTCTCATGAAATGATGTCAACCTTGTTTTTCCCTTGTTTTACTCCCTGAAATAATAATTAAAAAAGTATCACAAAAAAAGAAATGATGTCAACCTTACTACAGCACCCAGGAACAAGAGACCCCAAACTAGTCCCTGATCTCTGCTTTTATATCATCCTACAAACCACAGTATTGAAACTAGGAGCAGTTGATGAGGAGACAACCAACCATCATTCATCTTATTGAATCAGAACTGATGACTTAGAGTGCTTGGCGTCATTTTACTCTTCACTTAAATGTCATCAGTCAAACACGTTTTTCAGAGCGATACATTAACTCAAGAGGGGGTGTAAACTATATTTCAAACTGCAACCACCAACTGAAGCTAGCAACATGGCATGCCTGGCTAATGCACTGACAGTAAAAAAACAAAAACAAAAAACAAACGCTTTGTTTTGGAGGTTATGTTAATTCCCCACTCAGTTCAATCGAGTGTCTTTCACTGACCGAAAGAGAGTGACGACGACAGCGACTCTCCGATTAGCCAACGCTAGTCTGCTAATATCACTCGTGTGCAGTTGAACAGGCCAACAGGCCTTTGTTGTTGTTTACACTGTGTTTGCCCATCATTAGACTTGGCAAGGCGTGCTGCCGACACTTCTTCTATTCATTAAAATGGATATACAGTAAAGGCGGCACGTGTGGCCCTGAGCCAGGATTTTGAAGTAAGACTCAATTAACCTGAATGACCCTGTCTAACACAAACAATGAGAAATTAATTATATGCAACATCCATCCCAGACAGGGCTTAGTGGGGCTCAAAAGTACCTTATAAATGGTTCAGAATGCAATTCCACTTTGTTTTGGTTTGTCTCCTGCCAAATCACTGGACCAATAAAAAAATCCACTCAATGAAAAATGGGCAGCAGGTGTCTGAAGGAAGGGTCGGGTTGAGCTGTGAGTTTTTACAATACAATAACGTTTACCATTTTAGTTGAAACTTGTATCCAAAGCGAGTTACGTTACATTGAGAGCAGATATATGGTCCCAGTGGGGACGATTGTTTTTATGTCGAAACTGGATTTTTGGGTCTCCTACCAACTTTAAACTACCAACCTTAAACTACCAACCTTAAACTACCAATCTTAAACTACCAACCTTAAACTACCAACCTTAAACTACCAACCTTAAACTACCAACCTTAAACTACCAACCTTAAACTACCAACCTTAAACTACCAATCTTAAACTACCCACCTTAAACTACCAACCTTAAACTACCAACCTTAAACTACCAACCTTAAACTACCAACCTTAAACTACCAACCTTAAACTACCAACCTTAAACTACCAATCTTAAAGAGGCACTGCCGTTAACGATACTGTAACATTTTGGTTCGTAAGCAGAAATACAGAACCATTTGTTTGAGTAAATACTTTAGACCTAGTTATTTTCATATGGGTCCCCTACCCCTTACCCTTACCACCGTTTAAAAGTCACACAACAAAAAAGATATTTAGCATATTTTGGGGTTGAAGTTATCTGACTTTAAATGTCACTTAGGACTAAAGGCCAATGCACACGGCGTGAGATTTTGTCGCACGACAACATTCGATTCTCAATTCACACCAATGAATGAATGAATGTGAATGGAGAATCGAACGGCGTGTGCATTGTCTCATTGAGATGCATTCAAAACAATGGAATCGAATTCGGCGGTGCAACAAAATCGCACGCCGTGTGCATTGGCCTATAGGACTATATTGGTCTGTATGCATGACATGTAAAACAACATTGATCTTTTAAGAGTAGATTTCAGGATGTGGTTATCCTGAGTTTGGATGGTGTGGTACTTGAAATTACCTGAAAATGATATTAGACCTACTGCCCACATGATCTGACTCATGCATTTGGAGACAGGTTAATAATGTATCAATCACTATGGACACTATACTTGTTGTGTACCTACTGTGGTTAGTAGGCTACTCAAATAAACACGGAGAAACGGACTGTAGTTTACTAGTTTCTTTACTTGGAGAAATGGCCACGTTACATTGCATGTCACTTCCTACATAGGAATGCTGGGAGGTACGTCCAACAGGTACGTAATCACGTAGTGACGTAACATACTCAGGCCAGGTAGAATAAACAATGCTAGAGCAATAGATGCAAACCCAAATACTCTACAACTCCTCCCCTTCTAGATAACAACAACATTAACACCATAGCATTTACTAGGTTGAACATAACTAACAATACCCTTGCTTTAAACGGATAACTAAACACACTAGTGTCTTATTCAGAGAGATAGTTTGTCTGGAGGTCTGTGGGTGCGTGTTGGATAACGTCTCTCCTCCGGGGGTGTGACCCCCGGGCTCGCACCACCAGCAGGGAGACCCAGGCGTGGGGTCAGGGGCCGACCAGGGCTAGGCAGACACCCCGTTACACGGTCGGAGGTCGGCAGGCCCAGGCTCTCCTGAGCAGTGTTGGAGGTAGGCAGGCTCAGGCTCTCCTGAGCAGCGGTGATACGTGCAGCAGGATCCACCACCTCTTCTGCAGTGCGTACCTCTGACCTCCGTAGTTGGTCAAGGTGGCGTTGCCAGACAGTGTCAGGAGCTACTTCTACAGTGTAGGACAAGGGCCCTTGTCTTTCTTTGATTATGCCGGGCACCCACTTGTGTTCTCCACGGTAATCCCTGGCCAGCACAGTCTGTCCAATCTCTAGTTGACGTGTTTCCCTGTCGTGCGCCCTTAGACCCTGTCTGATCTGCCGATCCATTACAGTCCGCCGCAGATTTGGCTTAAGCAAGTCCAGTCTTGAGCGTAACCCACGTCCCAGGAACAGCATGGCGGGTGTCCGGTTGGTAGTAGCGTGAGTGGCGTTACGGTAGGCAAACAGGACATTGGCCAGCTTCTGACGTAGAGAGAGAGAGGCATCTGCCATAGCTCGCAGACCTTGTTTTAGGGTTTGTACGAACCTCTCGGCGAGCCCGTTGGTAGCCGGATGATAGGGGGCTGATGTTATGTGGCGAATTCCATTGAGCTTCAGGAACATCTGGAATTCATTAGCCGTGAATTGAGGACCATTGTCACTCACCAACTGTTCGGGGATACCAGTTCTTGCAAAGAGGCTTCTCAACACGTCGATCGTGTGGGCTGTTGTCGTGGAGCTCATGGTGAACACTTCTGGCCACTTTGAACATGCATCGACCACCACTAGGAATGTTGTCCCCATGAATGGACCGGCGAAATCAATGTGGATACGTTGCCATGGGGATGCAGGCCATTCCCAGGCATGGAGAGGTGCAACTGTCGGCTCATTCTGTACACGCTGGCAGCCAGAGCAATGCATGGCGAGCTGTTCTATCTGTTGGTCAATCCCCGGCCACCAGACGTAGCTCCTGGCGAGTGCTTTCATCTTCACCACTCCCAGATGGCCACTGTGTAGCTCTTCCAGCACCCTGGACCTGAGCTTGGTGGGGATGACGATCCTCATTCCCCACATAAGGCATCCAGAGTCAATGGTGAGCTCGTCCCTACGTCGGTAATAGGGAGTGAGGGGAGACCCTTCGTGGGTTGTCCAGCCAGTCTGCGTTGCTCTGTACACTTGTGAGAGAGTTGCATCTTTCCGGGTCTCTCTCTCAATCATTTCCGCCGTCACCGGGAGGCTTTCGAGTTGCATGAGTGTGAACATCTCCACCGGTTCCTTGTCCCCCTTTGTCGTTGTTGCTGTGTCAAGTGGCAGCCGGGACAACCCGTCTGCGTTGGCGTGTTGCAGTGTTCTCTTGAATTCGATCTTGTACCGGTGCCCTCCTAGGAACAGGGCCCAGCGTTGCATCCGTGCTGCAGCTGTCACGGGAATCGCCTTCTGGGGGTTGAATATCGAGACCAGCGGTTGATGGTCAGTCACCAGGATGAACTCCCTGCCGTACAGGTACTGGTTAAACCGTTTTACGCCCCAGACCAGGCCCAACGCCTCCTTGTCTATTTGAGAGTAATTCTTCTCGGCCGGGGCCAGGGAGCGTGAGGCGAACGCTATTGGTCTTTCGGTCCCATCCCGCATCACATGTGACATAACGGCTCCTATACCATACGGCGAAGCGTCGCATGCTAACTTCACAGGCAAGGAGGGGTCGTAGTGTGTGAGTACTGTCTCCGATGTCACAAGCTTCTTCACTTCCTGGAAGGCCTGTTCACATTCTGTGGTCCATTTCCATTTCCGTTCTGCCTGAAGTAGTTGGTTCAACGGGTAGAGCACCGTGGACAGGTTAGGCATGAACCGGTTGTAGTAGTTGATGAATCCGAGAAACGACCTCAGCTGCTGTACATCCTGTGGCTGAGGAGCCTCCATGACAGCCTCGATTTTCTCTTTGCATCTATGCAAGCCCTGTGCATCGATGGTGTGGCCACAGTATGTGATACATGATTTAAAAAACTCACACTTGTCACGTCTGGCCCGGAGTCCGTAGTCTTGAAGTCTCTGTAAGACCTTCTGGAGGTTCTCCAGGTGTTCGTTATCGTTGGCCCCCGTCACAATTATATCATCTAAGTAGCACTGTGTGCCTGGAATCCCTTGTAACACCTGATCCATGGCTCGCTGCCATATGGCCGGGGCAGAGGCCACTCCGAAGACCAGCCTGTTGTATCGGTACAGGCCTTTCAAAGTGTTTATCGTCAGGAACATCTTTGAGTCTTCTTCTATCTCCATCTGTAGATAGGCTTCAGCCAGGTCCACCTTGGTGAACCGTTTTCCACCGGCCAGGTTTGCAAAGATGTCCTCAATCCTGGGTAATGGATATTGTTCTGCTTGTAGCACAGGATTGATGGTGATCTTGAAGTCTCCACACAGCCTCACTGCCCCTGACTTCTTTGCTACTGGGACAACGGGTGTGGCCCATGGACTCCAGTCTACCTTGGACAGGATCCCATCAGCTTCCAGGCGGTCCAGCTCAGCTTCCACTTTCTGTCGTATGGCGTATGGAACTGGGCGTGCTTTGTGGAACGTGGGTTGGCTCCGTCTTGGAGAACGATTTTTCCTTTGATGTGTTTTAATGTCCCGATGCCGTCTTGGAATACAGGTGCTGCGGCATCCAAGACTTTCTCCAGTTTCACCTCTGTGGACTTGTGAGTGGGGTTTGGCGCCACCTGCAGGCTCTTAATGGATTTCCAGTCCAGCTGCAGCTTCCTCAGCCAGTCTCGCCCCCACAACGCTGGTCCTCCTCTTCTTACGACGTACAAGTCCAAAATGCGTTGTTGACCATTGTGTTGTACATCCACAGGCAGTACTCCGAGGGGCTTGATTTTCTCTCCAGTGTATGTTTTTAGGAGGATAGATGATGGGTTCAGCTTCTGGTCTCCAAAGTACTTCACAAAGTCAATGTGTGCCATCACTGACACTGCAGAGCCGGTATCCAGTTCCATTTGTACTTGTTTGCCATTCACCTGTGGTGCAAGCCAGATAGCTTCCCTGCCGCCTCCTTTGACATGGTAAACATCCAAGCTATTGGTATGTTCACTCTCCTCGTCTGACTCGTCGTCTGCAGCCTCCTCCATGTTGTGCACTTTCCTGTTCTTTTGCGCACTCCACTGTGTCTTTTTTTCATTTTTGTACACTCTTGATTTTCCAGAGCGACACACCCTCTGGATATGTCCAGTTTTGTTACATAGTCTGCAGACTTCGTCTTTAAACCTACACTGTGATGGGGAATGTGAGCCCCTCCCACACCTGTAACACAGTTCTTGCTCTCTTGTTTGTGTGACGGTTGCCATTTTGTTTACATTTACTGCCTTTACTCCTGTCTGCAGTTCAACAGCATCCCTGGCTGCTGTTTCCATTGAGACTGCGATTTCCACTGCCCTTTTGAACGTGAGGCCGGCCTCTGTTAGCAGTCTCTTCTGTATGGCCTCACCAAGAATGCCACATACCAAACGGTCTCTCAACGCATCATTCAGTCCATTTGCAAATTCACAATGTTCAGTGAGTCTCTTCAGCTCAGCCACGTAACTGACTATGGATTCACCCTCATGTTGATTTCGTCTATGGAATCTGAAACGTTCAGCAATTAGTAGTGGTTTTGGGGATAAATGTTCTTTCATTACCTCCACCAGTTGCTGGAATGTTTTTACGGAAGGCTTTTCTGGGGCAGTTAAGCTGCGCAACAGGCCATATGATTTCCCCCCCATTGCACTCAGCAACACTGCAACATGTTTGTCATCCTCAATGTCATTTGCCTTGAAATACTGTGAAATGCGTTCCGTATATTCGACCCAGTCATCCGTCGCGCCGTCAAACGGGTCAATTGATCCAATTCTAGCCATCTTGCCACGCTGTATAACTGGATACTTTCACTACTCACGTCGGAGTCTCCGTTTGTTGTTCCCGCGAAACAAGTTCGGTCATATCAGAGACAGGGTTCACTTTCCAACCACCTCGTCGCCACTGTTGTGTACCTACTGTGGTTAGTAGGCTACTCAAATAAACACGGAGAAACGGACTGTAGTTTACTAGTTTCTTTACTTGGAGAAATGGCCACGTTACATTGCATGTCACTTCCTACATAGGAATGCTGGGAGGTACGTCCAACAGGTACGTAATCACGTAGTGACGTAACATACTCAGGCCAGGTAGAATAAACAATGCTAGAGCAATAGATGCAAACCCAAATACTCTACAATACTCATAATATCTCAATAGATATCTGCTCAATATCTCTAAACATGTGGGAACATGTTGCCACGTGTTTGAGGGTGTGTGTGTGTGAAGCATGCTTGTATGAAAAAAGAATATTACGTCCCCTTCTGAATAGAACTCGCTAATATAAAATGTTTTTGAATTTATACAATACAGTGATCCCCTGACTTTCATGTTATCACATTGGCAGTTATGAGTAATTGCACCCTGCAGCAATCCCTACCCCCTTTTAATTATGTTACAAAGTGCACTGTTCATATGCATTAATTCCGGAGTCTTGCATTATTGTACTCACTTGTGTATTGTACTACGGCTTGCTTGCTCTTTTGAATTATGAAAATATGTATTTTTGTTGCTTCCTTGGAACCTTGGGGCACATCTTAACCACATATTGTGGTTGTGGGTATTTGCAGATATAAGTGTAGGTTTTTAGTGCAATGTAAGCAGTACAATATGATGCAGCAGCTATGAATTGTAGATTGAATTGTGCATTTATTTTCTCAAGGTGAAAAAGAGGCCACTTTAGTCAAACTCTATGCTAGAGTGGACTCCCAACTCAACAGGCTCTGTAGAGCATGCATAGTTATTGTCAATATTGTGGTTTATGACTAACACTGCTGTCCCTGTGGAGATCAATGTCCATGTCCTGTTTGTCATCATGGAACAGGATGAGTGTGTGCAGTGAAGGACACTTGAACAACAAGCATGTCACTCACAGCCTATGCCAGACAAGGCTTCCCATTGGCTGTAGCTGGTCACACTTCTTCCAAAGAGCAGCCGCAGGTGCGATTGCTTCCTCGCTCATCTTGACCCATTTGAAAAGGTGACAGCAGCTGGTGAAACCAGGAAGAAGTCGGCAGCCGATTTTAACGTTCAGACTTTTATTTTGAAAAAATGTAAATACATTTCAGCGTTGTTGAAAATCAATTACACACTCGCTTAGTCAACTAACACAGCTTGTTTTGTGAGCCTGCTAACAATGTAAAGTAGAGTTATAGTTAACTAGGTTGTAGTGGGGGGTTACATTGCAATGTTTAGGCTTGACTAGCGAGCGTGTCACTGATTTTCAAACAACGTTGAAACGTTGAGAATAAAAGTCATTGAACATTTTAATTGGTTGGCGGTTCTGGTTCCTGGTTTCACCAGCTGCTGTCACAAATGTGTCCAAAGCATTGCTTTTGTGGAAACATGGAATGGGCCAGATGAAACTTTGTGAGAACAGTGTCCCAGCCACAACAGAACTCCACTGTGGGTGCTGGTGGCTTAGGCAGAGTCATGAAAGATGGAAGAATCATACAGGAAATAGGAATCCCACACATAGAGCTTTTACATTTACATTGTCCATTGCATTTAGCAGACGCCTTATTCCAAAGCGACTTACAATCAATACATTTGGATACTAAGCAAGTGAATCATCAATCCACCAGTCGTAGCAGGAAGAGTAATCCAGCTCAGGCCCGGGGCCACTGATAGAAGGAAAAACCTTCTCCTGTCACCTTCTTCTAAACCTCAACTTTTTTTTTCCCTTTTTTTTTTTACACTGGAGAAACAGAGAAACAGTACAAGGGGGGCAATATAAGTTCTTAGGGACACAGTAGAGGGGAAAGCGGGTGTCTTTAGGATACGCAGTGCTGAGGGGCAGAAGATGTCTCAGGAGGAGCAGTTAAGGTGTAACCTGAAGAGATGGGTCTTCAGTCTACGACGGAAGATGGGTAGTGACTCTGCAGTTCTGACAGCTGTGGGGAGCTCATTCCACCAGCGGGGAGCCAGTGTTGTGAAGAGATGTGATCGGGCAGCTTTCACACCGCCAAGGAACTGTTCCCGTTCCTGAAACCGCGTCATCAATGCTGGGTGATGAAGGGGTGGGATAAACAAAAATGTCACAACTACATGGCAGCTACTTCACTAGAAATGAGGATCATATCTTCCACTACAGTATCTGAAATAAACACTATTTTCTATGAAACAAAACAAAAGACACTTGCTACACACATTCTCTTACTAACCAGCTGCTCCATTACTGGAATAGAAATGGCTTATGAAATTCATGTTCGTGCGTGCCCGCTCGCGTGTGTGTGTGTGTGTTTGCTGAGCATGTGAGGAAGAAAGAGAGAATGATTAATTAATAAAATAAATCACTAATGATTAGATTTAGATTACATTACATTTTGTCTCCTTCCTTCTTGCTGGTCTTTGCAGCCTAGAATATGACACCCCCACTGACGACGTGACTGTTCTACGTTTTGGTTCCCGCTTGAGAACCACTATTTTCTGGTTCCCGCTTGAGAACCAACTTTTCAGGCTCCGAACCAATTTATTTCTGGCGCCGGCCGGTTCCAGACTCGAACGCGAACCGGAACGGTTCCTTGGCGGTGTGAAAGACCTGACAGAGGGATGACACTGATCATGATAGAGTGGAGTTTTTATAGTTGTTTTGCTACTTTCATATACTTCTCACTCGACAACTTTATTGTATTTATTGTATATTGTATTTATTGTTATTGTACATTTACATTTACATTTACAGTATAAACTTGTTTTTATTATAATTCCACCTCAGTGTTGAGATGGCACAATACATTTGTTGTGTGAAATGATGTTGTATATACTAGTTCCCTCTGAGACATTGCACTGTGCAACCATCCTGCTTTGAATAGGAGCATACTGAACTGTGATTATGTGCAATCTGCCGATTAATCATATGCACCATTTTCTTGACGGAGGCTCGAGACTTTGTGTTTGTCTCTGATGTTACACATGAGCAAAAGCAGCAATCATTTAGTCATTCCTATTTCACATGGCAGATCCTGCTCAGCAGTCAGCACTGTCTCAGTCTGGAAAAAGCCATTTCATTCTGAAACTCATATGCTGAACAGCAGGCTGGGATGAAATTGCAAATAAAACGTTGCGGAGTGCAGATTATTTCATATTCATTTTAAAAAGATTGTACGTGGGTGAAGAATAACTTAAGTCCTTTTAGGAGAGAAAGTATATTTTTTCCATAAGTGTTCCTGCAATTGAGTTGGTGAGTGTCAGGTTTCTTGTCTAAAATAATACATGACAATGTGTGATATATCAGCTCACTAAACTAAGACTCAAACTATGGCCACATTTTAGACAGATTAAGATGGTTGAGGGGAATCTGATGGATCAGAAGGTGAACTAATGATAAAAACACTTGAGGAAGAATCCAATATAATGGCATGCATGTTTTTAATCAATGCAGATACTGTATAAACTAAACATGCAGATATGATTCAGATTCATTGAACATAATAGATTCTACTGTTAAGTTGTTAGTATACATTTCAGGATACATGGTCTGTTCTTGCTTTTGTATCTATTTGGCACTTGACTGATCCCCTCCATATCTTAAACCACGTTCATTGAAGTTATCACTGTTTGAGATTTTTATTAAAAGAAAGGATGAAATTATGGAGCAAGAAGATAAAGGGGTCACTCAGAAACTTGCTCTTTCAATCAATGCACACAGCAGCGCACAGGCTTAATCAAAGATCTTGTTCATGGATAATCACTACAAGTGAACCCTGTCTGGGTGTTACATTTGCATATATCGAGTTACAGGAGTCAGTCTCACTTAGACACTATCGGACAGATCAACGTTGTTGGTGTTTATCTGCAGGAGGCTGAACACATCAGCAGGGATATGAACGCCGAGCCATCTGTCACACTTCAGAATGGTCAGTGTGACAGTTTGATTATTTTCAGTCGAGGATCAGCAGACGATTTCGGCAATTGTTTTTTATCCAAATTGCTCTGGATGCAAATGTCAGTGGTTCATAGTGAAATCAGATAGGGAGCTGATGGTTCTTTTGTTACAGATAGACAAAGAGGGCAAACATTTGATAAATGATCAACTACAATAATTTGGAAGGACAGATATTTCCAAATGGTTTAATTGCTAACACTGTTGTGTCAACTCAGATGTTTTGGCGAAAATCCAAGACCATCATTTGTAACAGTCTTGCAAGTAACGTATATGTAGTTTTAGCTGATGTGTTTTTGTAGCTGCAGGCCCAGTGTTTGTGTTTTCCTCCAGCGATACTCAACAAAAGGACTCACTGACGATGCTGACTAAAAGAAGAATTCAAATCAAGTGGAAACCGTGGAAACCTTCCCACAGGACTTCAGAAAATACTTAGTTTACTTCTGAAAGACGGTTCCCATTGGCCTCCCTTCAAGATATAAAAGCAGCCACGCATTTAATATTTTGGGGGGTTTGTTATTATGTAAATGTCTCTGAAGATGATCATCATGAACCATTGTAACTCACATAGGCATTACCCTATATTGTATAACATGGCATCCAGCATTCAAGAGTTACACTTGGTGCCAAAGGGAGCTTAAGAGAGGATACATGTATTTGCAAATGCCTTGTTACCTTCTTTTGAAGACAACAGTGAGCGATATGATCATATCCCCCAAAATATAGCAAACATCATCCCAAGATGGTCTTAAAAATCTTCTATTTCAACGAATTGTCATGTGTTAATCTGTTATTCAACAGCTCCATCCATGTGCATCCTCTACAGTTCTTTGAATCGTTTGTTTTCCTTGGGAAAAGCCAGACCTCGAAGTCTCTCCCAAGCATAGTCTTAAAGGCTTACCATTAATCTTCATGCCGTTTCAAAACTTCTGGTCTCAGGTTTAAACCAATGAAGTGAATTTAAACTTTTGCAGCCATGTAACCAACATGTGCCACATCCTTGCTCAACCAGTAAGGAGTCCAGTGTCAGTGTCAGGGTTTCAGCCTGTGAGCATCCCACAGTTTGATCAATAAGCCTGGCGCATGGTGAACTCTACTACCAGGCACTGGCTATAAAGAGTGGGGCGGGCCATCGAGGCTGAAAAAGAAGCATTTAAGTGTTTCGCCCACCTTGGGGGTTGCAAAGGTCTAATTAGCCATTGTGTCTGCTCTGTCAGGGATGGCAGACCTGTGCCGGGGCCTTTGCAGACGAACGCCACATTACTGTGTCAAGCTCAACTGCGCTGGTGTTCCGAGCGAGCACTCGTTTGTTTTCCCCCCCATGGGCCCCCTCTCTGAGAAAAGAATACAGCAATTATCCGTGGACTGCAATGTGAAAGGTGAGGGGATTTGTATTTACCAGCCAGTGAGTGGGTAATGACAATACAATATGCTTGAATTATAAGGATTAGAGGGCAGGGATTTGTGTAGAGTCAATGGAATTTCAATCACCGTTTTTCCAAGACGACCTGCTGGGTCATCCTCCGTAGACACTCTGGAGAAGGAGAGTAATAAATAGACGGTGGGAGGAAACAGATTAATGCGTGCAACCCTACTGTACATGCACGGTACATCTTGCCAATATGGTGAGCTTAGAATGATAAGGTTCTATCTCCGTTTAGAATGATAAGGTTCTATCTCCGTTTAGGGCAGTTCAGAGATATTGAGCGTCAAAGTTTTTACATTCCATTATGTTTTGTGAGATGGAACCTTTTGTATTTTATGAATTATGAATTACTAACTAAAAAATGTCAACATTTTAAAAATAACACCACACAGGCATTAATAAACACCTAATGTATCAGATTATGTAAAAAACTCAATTTTGACAAAAATGGAGATGTTGTAATTCTAACGTCACGATCTCTCTCAATGTTTTTGTTTACCCTCGCTGAAATAAGATTGAATTACTGTCCATCTATATACAATACTCCTCTACAACATAGAGAGGGTAAAATACAACAGTAGGAGAGTCATTTTGTCACCCTGTTGAGTTAACTTGTATCTATTTAAACAGAAGCATATCATTCATTCCACCATTTTGAACGACGATATCTTGCCTACTATAACATCATCCTCTCTGACTATGTTGGTTATTGAAAGTTATCCATTTAACATGTAACCCATTTACGTGTCTATAAAACAAATGCCAGTTACGATGACACGGTTCCACTGTCGACTCTCTTATAAATCACACTCAATCCAATGAACTCTTTTCAACCCAGGACACAACATCTGTGTGTTATCCACACTGAATAAATTAAGCTGTCATCACGCGTACCCCTGCGGTGCTTTGGGAGATATGTTGACTGAAAGAGAGTGAGGCAAACACAACTATTGCAGACAGATACACCATGGGCAACGTTCTGTTGCTAAGGATTAAAGACATTAACATTTCTGGTTTGGTGCACAGGAGAGTGGGAAAGGGGAGAGGAGGAGGAGTAAGTAGACAGCAGCCATGGTCCTCTATGGCTCAGTCAGTATATTACTTTATACAACAGTTAGTTCCGACCAAGTAATTTGATTGGACAAGAGGCATTCCATGAGTGCTGATATACAGTATAACAGCACTGGGACTTTTAACTATACAGTATGTATCACTCCGAAATGACCGTTAATACAAAGTAGCTAGCCTGCAGATGTTTGTGTTCAGGTTACTAGGCAACAGTTCAGTTGCGGAATTTTTTGTTTGTTGACGGAGCCAAAATAAATGATTAATATATAGCACACATATAACACACTCCCTCTCGTGTGATATTGCTTAAGTACATAGGGCAGTTATGCATACATACTGTAAGTGGACTTCTGAAGGTTACATTCCTTGAACAACTGGAAAACATGCAGATATCGGCTGTTAATGCACACCCTGGAGTGCATTAATTACATATCCCTTTTTTATTTTATGAGCAACTTTGCTGCTTGAATCCATTTGACACATCAGTTGTGCAGATGATCCCTCCAGTTCAAATGTAAAATGTGAATAATAAAACGTTTAATATGCATAGTAGTGATACTATTACTATTTCCTATTTAGCTACAATAACTAGTTAGCCAGCTGCATTCTCTTACAACATAGAAGTAAACTTTCATGGGAAAGAAAGTATAGCTACTGCACTGGTGGTCATGGCTTGTAGAGTAGCTAGTGAACAAATGTGTTAGCTTGCTAGCATTTTAGCACCCATTTGTATTTACACTGTATTCTGGCTATTTGTCTGTCCTTATTTGGGATAATTACAGGAGACAACGTTGTCAAAGCAATGGATTGTTTATTCTACAGGTCTGATATCAACCATTCATATATATACAACAAACTATGACAACTTTTTAGACATCAAACTTTTTGTTTTTTACATTTACTATGGAGGACTGCTCTTGTCAGGCCAATTATATCAATTGTCAGAAAGTCTTTGTTTTTGACGGGCTCCACTGACTGGCTGATGATCCCAGCAGTCACCTGTGCAATAAGCAAATGGCAAGGCAAGGCACGTTTATTTGTACAGCACATTTCATACAACAGGGGCAATTCAAAGTGCTTTACATACATTATTTAAAATTACAGCAAGAGGAGCATAAGATTTTTTTTTTTTACAATGAATAAAAGCAAATATAAGAAGTAAATAGATAAAACATTTAAAAAGACAATAGTTAATGGAAAAAAGACATTGATAGAAGTGTTTGTGTTTAATCATAACTGGTGCAAAACATGAAGGTTTTTAGCTTAGATTTAAATATTTTAAGGGTTTGGGCCTGTTTGATTTCTTCAGGGAGTTTGTTCCAGGAGCATGCAGCAGCGTGACTGAAAGCTGCTGCACCGTGTTTTGTTTTTACTCTTGGAATTATTAGCTGATTATGCAGATTATGCAGGTGCACCACTGGCGATTAGTCTGAGAACATTCCTTGTGTGGTGAAGAAACAAAGAGAACGTGCTCTCTATCTTCTGTAAATAAATGTGTATTATACTCTGAATGATTATATTGAATTAATAATGATCTGTCCTTGTTCTCCTCATGCAGTAGAGTCGTGTTGGGCATCAACTCTCTCTACTGTTTGACCGACCGACAGCTTTAAATGGTAAATGGACTGACTTATATAGCGCCTTATTCCAAAGCGCTTTACAATGGCCTCTCATTGACCCATTCACACACCCATTCACACACCAATGGCGGCAAGCTGCTATGCAAGGCGCCGGCCTGCTCATTGGGAGCAATTTTGGGGTTCAGTGTCTTGCCCAAGGACACTTCGACATGTGACCAGCCGGGGCTCGAACCGCCGATCTGCCAACCTTGCCATCATTAGACGGCGGCTCTACCTCCTGAGACACAGCCGCCCAGCTTTAGCACCATGGAAAGCAACTTGTAACAACTCTCTATTCAAGCCTTATTTAGCACCAAAATACAGCACAAGCACCCCCCCAGAATTCATCAAAAGTGCTTTGGGGAGCAATCACATAGCAACAATCGCACATTGGAAAGCAATCATACTCATCAAATCATCAAGCCACATATTCTCCATGTTTGAAAAAGGGGCTAGTGCAGCTTCACACAGAATCTGTACGTTTCTAGAGTGGAATCATAAAGGTTTGTCCAAGGCCCCAGACTAATGGTGACGTTAGAATTATAAGGTTCTATCTCCATTTTTGTCAAAATTGAGTTTTTTTACATAATCTGATCCATTAGGTGTTAAAATGTTAGTAATTCATAAAATACAAAGGTTCCATCTCACAAAACATAATGGAATGTCAAAACTTTGACGCTCAATATCTCTGAACTGCCCTAAACGGAGATAGAACCTTCTCATTCTTAACTCACGTAATGGTGATAATGCCAAGGTCCAACTGCTCCTTTAATTGAAACAATCGATTGTAACTTCATAAACACAAATGTCACACGGTCCGGGGAAAAGGGTAACAAGTCGGCAACCAATCAAAATGTTCCGACTTTTATTTTGAAACACGTGGAAATACATTTCAACGATGTTTAAAATCACAGCACACACTCACTAGTCACGCCAAAATACTGCAATGTAATGGATTTGGTGAGTAATCCCCCACTGCTACCTAGTTAACTATAACACTACTTTACATTGTTAGCAGGCTCACAACACAATCTGTATTAGTTGACTAGCGAGTGTGTCATTGATTTTCAACAACGCTGAAATGTATTTACATTTTTTATCGGCTTTACATTAAATCGGCTCCCGACTTGTGATCCCTTTCACCAGACCGTGTCACAAATGTGCACGAACCATCCAGAGGAGATGGTAGTGTCGGTTGAGTGACCAAAGCAGCGTGCTTATCTGTATATCGTGCTTATCTGTTTATCATGCCTATCTGTGCATAACTGAGGGGGATACTCTGGAACCTCTGACATATTTGTAGTGATGGTGAATGTTGACGATGGGGGAAAAAAGATATAGAATACACCACCCAGGACCGTACTTTGGGGCAGGGAACATGACAACTGAGATGGTGGATACCTTGAATCCATCAGGATCCCTGATGCCCTCACTATGTTATTGAGGCATGAGGTCTCTTTCACTCTTCCATGTGGACAACCCTCTAGTTTCATATTTTTCTGCCCCTGATTCCTAGAACATTCTACTGAATAAATGTACTAACTCTCTCTCCGACCCCCCCCCCCCCCCTCCCGTCTCTCTCTCTCTCTGTCTCTCTCTCACCCCCCCCCCCTGCATTCCTCTCGTCCCTGTTGGTAAATTAGATGGGAATAGGTAATGAGCACATTTCATGCCAGGAGCATGTGTAACGACGATAATTAATGTCCATTGTCTTTTGGATCAGCCAAATAGACATCAGGCAGAGTTATCTCCCCGTATCAAACCACATTAATCAACATTTTGGGGCCACCTGCTAATCACTATAATGCATTCCTCTCCCTAAATTGGTGGATTGTATGAATGGATGGATGTGTGAAAATCAAATGTGTTTGTGAAGCATACAGATTTTTATACAGAGTAGAGCAAAGGTGAACGGGGTAAAGACTTTCTGAGAGGAACTTGTCCTTTATTTTTTTGCTTTGCTTAACGCTTATAAATGATACACATTTCATGTTGTTCTTGCAACTTAGCTTATTTTTCTGTGAAGACTAAAGCTGTGTGCTGCCTGCTATAACGTCATGTTGTGTTGATCATCAAAAAGGTG
>NC_137680.1:2906028-2926028 GCF_963989245.1 Nansenia antarctica | reverse complement strand
CTCCAACCTCACCTCTGATTTCCTCTCTCTCCTTGATTGCTTCCACCTCACCCAGCACATCAACTTCCCCACCCATGTAAAAGGCCACACACTCGACCTTGTCTGCTCTGCCTCCCTACCCATATCCAACCCCCACCCTTTTCCTTTCCCACTCTCTGACCACCACTGCATCCTCTTCTCTGCCCCCCTGCCCCTACCGCGCCACCCCATCAAACGCACCATCTCCTTCCGTAACATAAAATCTGTCAACCCACTCACTCTATCCCAGTCTATATCTTCTGCCCTCCCCACTGACTCCACTCCCACCAACCCGGAAGACTATGCCACCTTACTCAACTCCATTCTCTCTGACTCCCTTGACTCACTGGCCCCCTTGAAAACCATCACTGTCTCCTTCACCACCTCCTCCCCCTGGTACACCCCTGAACTACGCACCATGAAACAGACCGGCCGCCAACTTGAACGACTACACAATAGAACCCACCTCACTGTCCATGCCGAAGTCTACAAGCAACATATCTCCTCCTACCGTGACGCACTCCAAGCTGCCAAATCTGCCTACTACTCCACCCTCATCAACACCTCCAATCGAAACCCCCGCACCCTCTTCTCCACTGTCAAGACACTACTCCAACCCCCGGACAACAACACAACTTCCTCCCCTGACCTCTGCAACTCCTTTCTCCACGCCTTCAACAGCAAGATCTCCCACATCAATAGCTCACTGACTGCCTCCATCTCCAACTCCACCACCCCCGCCCCCCCTGCTGTCATCTTCCCCCCTCCTGACTACCCCCCCCCTACTCCTCTCACTACTTTCTCCCCTATTGACTCCTCCCTCATCACTACTATCATCACCGCCTCCAAAACAACCACCTGCTCCCTCGACCCCCTCCCTACAACCCACAAAACTCAAAGGCTTCGGTCACCGTGCCTTTTCACGAGCCGCACCCCGCCTCTGGAACTCTCTCCCTCAACCACTCAGAGACTCACCCTCACTCCTCACTTTTAAATCCCACCTCAAAACCTACCTGTTCTCCCATGCCTACAGCCTCCCCTACCCCTAGCCATCTCCCCCATCCCTGCCACCCCTGCCCCCCCCCTGGACATGCATACAACCTCCCCTATCCCTAACCATCTCCCCTCACCCTGCCACCCCCCTCCCCCCATGGACATGCATACAACCTCCCCTTCCCCGTTCGTTACCTCTGTGTTCTATGTGCTCATGTTATCTGTTGCTTGTTGTTTCTGTGTTTTCCGTTTTGCCCATATTGTCAGCGTCTTTGAGCCTCGGAAAAGCGCTATATAAATCGAATGTATTATTATTATTATTATTATCAAATGTACCAAAGTAAAATTTGGTACAGGGCTCAGCCAGGGCTTATAGCTTCTGTCATGTAGTATTTCAAGCAAAGGTACTGTGGAGACACGGTATGGGACCTATCATTCCAAAGGCCTTACGCACGACATCTTTTAATGCTCTTACGTAGCCTATTCATACAAAAAATGCACATGACTCTTAATGTAACTCTCCTCCCGCAAGGAGAGAGAGGGGCTGGGATGATCATCAGTTCAGACACATAGTATACTGTCTGTATGCATGGGTAACAATGAGATTCTCCACCTATAATCACCCATGACCATGCGTCATTAGCTCTATATCACATCCACACACTACGGATGTTGCTGTGATGTACCAGGCTGTCTGCTCCAGAGCACTACACACAAAGTAGTCAGCTGCTTTGTGCTACACCAAAGGAACCTCATTCTTTGCCATGATTTTGCTAATGTGAATGAGACCAGGATGTGAATTGGAGATAGAG
Organism: Nansenia antarctica; assembly: GCF_963989245.1. NCBI lineage: Eukaryota > Metazoa > Chordata > Actinopteri > Argentiniformes > Microstomatidae > Nansenia > Nansenia antarctica. Next base: position 2,924,205 of record NC_137680.1, on the reverse strand, counting down.
GCAGAGGAAGTAGAAATTGACGTTTGGCTGTGGGCATCTGTGACGGTGCTGAGAGGAGTGGTACTGTAATGCTGGGAGTTTGATGAGCAGCCAGGTCTATCAGTCAGCATGACTCATTTGTCCCTAGGGGAATTTTAATTTGTGTTTTAATTTGCGCCATGTGACGGTGTCTCAAATCGGTAATCTTTATATTTTTGGGGGGTTGTTGTAATGAAATGGAAATCAGCTCTGTGCATGTAGCATTCTCCTGAGTTAGCCAGTAAATAAGTCACTGTCAAAATGTGTTAACTCCTCATTTATGAGGAATGAAATGTAGTAAATCTCCAAAACAAGAGGGAGTTATGTGTGTGTGTGTGTGTGTGTGTGTGTTTTAACAGCCTGTGTTTATTAAATATTACATTTGATAATGGAAAAAAACAAGTTTGGCCATTCAGTTTTGAAAGAAGCTGATTTGAACAACACACTTTAAAAAAAAAACTGATCCCCCTTCCTTCTTCCTGTAAGACATATTGTGTGTGTATACATGTTTGCAGTAGACCCCGCAAACTCCACTTAATTAGGGCTTTATACTGTGTTTTATCATGTCAGCTATCAGAGTTGTGGAGAATAAAACTGATAAGCCCAATGCACACGGCGTGCGACTTTGTCGCACGGCAACATTCGATTCTCCATTCACACCACCGAAGTGAGTGGGTGTGAATGGAGAATCGAATGTTGCCGTGCGACAAAATCGCACGCCGTGTGCATTGGGCTATAGAGCTGGAACTGCAAACATGTGGGGAATTGTGAGGCACATTTTTGTGACAACTGTAGCCTGTTAAGTGCTCGCTGTTTGGAATCTCCTTTACACAGTAAATTACTCCTCTTTACCTCTTCTCTGATGCACTTTCCCTTTACTCTTACTTCTGAGGCCAATCTTTTCACCATTAAGCTGACAGATTTACTTTCGTGATTTAATCCAATCTATCGGAAAGGGAACAAGATATATTCCAACTATGGAACAGCAGTCTGCATCATTCTAGAATGCTCGGTCAAGACCAAAACAATTATACAAATGACCTTTGAACGCATTGCCTTTATTTCCTTCATTAGGTTAAGTGGTTCCATACTATACCGAGTTATACAGTAAGGGAATGCCCCACTCGCCTGTGACTTGGCTTCTTTTTTCCCCATTATGGAAGAATACTATAAAAGGTTAAGGGTCAACCTAATTGATGCACCTATTTTTCCTCCTTTCCTTTCCCACAGTCCTTCTATCCATACTTAAGTAGCCTACGTTGATGATGTCAGCCATGCCTATTGGCCATTTCGTCTTTTTGTAAGACGACCGGAGGAGGAGAGCGAGTGGGGTGAGCTGGGGTGAGTGAGGGGAAAGTGGTGAGTGAATATAGACTGTCACCACTGGGAGAGAGAGAGAGAGAGAGGGAACGAAATGAGAGAAAACACATACATCTCCCCCAGGTCTATAATCCTGAGATTACTGTTTGCTCTGGGGCCTCTCTGACGGCACTCCAGGCCGTCTCTGCGCTTCACTTCTAATCTCGCCGGCCCCAGCTGTTCAGGAATTGATTTGAAGATTCTCTAAATCAATTACTCTCCTGTCCAAGGTCTCATTGCCCGGGAGATACACTCACTCATGCATAGGGCATACACATACATTCCTACACTCACACATACGAAATACACAAGTGTGCGCACTTGCACGCACACATATGTATGCACACTACATGCACACACACACATGCACAAACACACACACACACACACACACACACACAAACACTCAGCCTATATACACTGACCGCTTTCACACATCATGTTCATATCTTGGGACAGCCTCTCAAATGTGTCACCTCACTGTACCACTTACTGCTCAATGTGTTTACTAAACTACTGTATGCTCTCTCTCTCTCTCTCTCTCGCTACCTGGTGTTAGATAGGTTTCCCTGACACCTCTAATGACCTTTCATCAACATCCATAACATGGAGCTCAAAGGAATAGGAATCTCACAGCGAGAATAATGCCAACCCAGCAAAACTAGGGGTTATGTATGTATGTAACCTCGGTTTTCTGAAGGAGATGAGAGAGACCCCCCTCACTGTTCGTCATACATTTTGGGTACCTGTTCACTGTTCAAACCCTATTAAATCAAGCCTGGTACAGGCTAAGGACTAAGAATGTACCCGAATACGAATACGTTATTCGGAAAAGCATAAATGTGATGGAAACAGCTCTTACACCACACCGATAAAAAACCCAAATGTTTAGGTCTTAAAGACATCTGGAGGATGGCATCCTAGCATCCTAGCATCCTAGCACTCTGAATCAGTGCAACCATGCTCAGGGCAGGCCTTCCAAGACTCGGTTGGACCTTTCGTGGGCTAAACCCATAAGTCCATCAGTTAGGACCAAGTGTGGAACAATTGACCCTGCGACTGAGGCGATGAGTCATTACGGAATGGAAGACGCCAAGGGGGGGGGGGGGGGGGTAGAGTAGCTGGTCCAACTGTGACCTCCAAGGCCTCCCAGGCCAATACGGGGCGTGGGGATCTGTAATTGTGAAAAATAACGAGCATTGAGCATTTCCTGCGATCTCGATTGTGGGGGGGGGGGGCAAGCTGAACTGCCACAATCAGTGAAGGCATTAGACCCATGAGTCTGAGACACATTTGGAATGAAACCCACACAGTGAATGGTAAATGGACTGCACTTATATAGCACCTTTATCCAAAGCACTTTACAACGGCCTCTCATTCACCCATTCACACACACATTCACACACCAATGGCGGCAAGCTACCATGCAAGGCGCCGGCCCGCTTACTGGGAGCAATTTGGGGTTCAGTGTCTTGCCCAAGGACACTTTGACATGTGGCCAGCCGGGGCTCGAACCGCCGATCTGCCAACCTTGCGATCATTAGACGGCGACTCTACCACCATTTTGCTGGGAATGAGCAAGCTTTTGGCACGATTAATCTGGAAACCTATGTCAGCAGGATTGCTGAGTGATCCTCCTGCCTGCGGCTTGAATAGAATCCGAATGATCGGATTGAACACCTGACTCATTGAAGCCCTAATGAGTAAATCACCTTGGTCTGGGCCTTAGTAATCATCTTCTCAAAAGGTAACAAAGAATAATGCAAAAGGGTTCCCAAACCTTTGCACAGGGCCCTTTTAATTTTTTTATCATTTAAAAAATAAAATAAAAAGAAACCTTGCTTTAAGATTTGCAGTAAGGTGTTATGTTTAAATGTGTAGCATTTAGTGTTCAAGTTTGCTTTCAATCACCTGGAGATTAATTGTAACAGACCATTTAAACCAGGGGTTCCCAAATGCACCCCACTGTACATTTGTTTAAAGTGAGTGAATCATCTATACATCAGTCCTATACATCAGCAAAAAAAAAATGTTGTTGTTTTTTTTACACATCCAGGGTATTGTATTTTTACTGTACTTTATATATTCCCAGGTTATTTCTAGGTATAATGCACTTCCCCTGTGAGGTGTCCACCCCAACACTAGCATTCCATAAATGCATGAATTATGGATAGGGGCAGGGAATAAGTAGCTGTGTGCAAGGGAGAGAGAGAGAGAGAGAGAGAGAGAGAGAGAGAGAGAGAGAGAGAGAGAGAGAGAGAGAGTGCATGAACACATAGCAAGCGCCTTAAATTGAGCATATTATTTATTCATCTATTTTTTATTGACTCATGAGGACTCATAAACAAGCCCACAAATGTATGACTATTAAACCAGGAAAGAGAGATTGACTCTTTGTGGTGCCAAGTAACCTTTAAGACGAACTTGTCTGCCCCTCCGTAAGTAATTATAACTCTCCTAAAAGCCATGGAGGATAGAGTAACAACCCACTGAAGCCAGCGCCTGCTTTTCTTTCATTTGCTTTCCCCCAAAATGATTGTAGTACTGTAAAGCAGTTTCCAGCTGTAGAAATAATTGCAGTTTATTGCCAATTAAACTAATGAGTTCCAAAATACCCTCAAGTGCTCTGCCTGATAAAAACTAGACTTGCATAGCAAGGGGAACTAGTAGAAGAAAGTACAGTACCAATTCCTAGAAATATCTGGATCAAATGACCAGGGTGTTACGATAGAAACACCTTCCAGCTTCCTGTTACCTGGGATGCTCCTGGGCTGTTGAGTTTTTCTTTTGTTTGTTCATCTCGGTCCAGGATGACTTTCCGACCAAGAGAGAGGAAGTGCCTCTGTTTGACAGATGTCATCTCTAGGCCTAGCCCCCAGCCTTTCTCCTACGGGAGCATCATTAATAATGTACTGTGCTTTTGCTAAACTTACCTGGCAGATGTTCATAGATTGAGCCTAAGGGCGCTCCGTAGCTCAACAGTCTGCTCGTATTTTTAACTCGCCACAACAGCTGTGCATTTGTTTTGTATCAAACAATTTGTTTACTTTGTTTACAACTCATTAGTTGAGATTGTTCGATATTCACTTAGTGGTTTGCCAAATAGGGAGCTTGCAATCAGGAGCCCATTATTAATGCTTTATGGATGCACTTATAGTAAACGCTTCGAAAAACTAAACTTGACATGAGAAATCATGCACAACATTATTTTTGCACACTGCACTAAACTGGTTATAAATTACTCATGTACTAATTATAAATAATTTATAAACCATTTACCAAGGGGTACCTTAATGTAACGTGTTGTCCCAAATGTGTGTCAAATGTGTGTTTTTGTGCGGCTTCTTTCTTCAAATGATCCTTCCCCCCCCCCCCCCCCCCCCGATGGGCCAGCCCTCAGAAAGGTGTCAATGCTCTGGTGTCATCAGTATAGAATTGATCAGATGTCTCATTGGTTCTCTTTACAAACCGCCTCCAAATGTAAATACTATAATAATACTATGTCTATAAAACAGAAGGAGAGCACAAATGGGTTATTTTTTCTTTCTTCTTAAGCCCAATGCACACAGCGTGCGATTTCTGTTGCACGACAACATTCCATTGTTGTCATGAATGGAATCGAATTTTCGCCGTGCGATTAAAATCGGGGCCGTGTGCATTGGGATGCGATTTTCTCATAGACTTCCATTCAAACTTCAAAATGGAATGTTGGCGTGCAACAGAAATCGTACGCTGTGTGCATTGGGCTTTAGTGTCCCAGTCAGAGCTTCAGGTGTTGTGTGTGAGTACAGTAAGCAGATGATGTTGTCTGTCCATTTCCAGCAAAGGTTCCCATTAAAGTCAGACTGAAATGAAAATCATAATAAGTTATACCCCACTCTTTTTTCATCATAACTTTTTGCAAAGAGCAAGTTGACTATGAAATAATGACACCCAAAGATTTTAATGCTTCATAATGTGCCACCATAGTTTATATTGTATAGCATTGTGAAAGTGTGACGATAAGCAGTGGTGTGATTGTTGGACTGCAAGGCAATGGGACAGTATTGCATTTGATCAGCATAAATATGTACTGTTCCTCATTAACATTGGGCTCAGCCAAGCTACGAAAAATAGCGTTATTAACACTAGAACAGCCGTGCCTTTTTTACCTACTAAAAGAGCCGCCTCGGGGGTCAACCCCCCCTCTTTACAATGCTCAAGCTGCTATTTACACACAACGACCACTAGTTGGCCGCATGTAAACTAGCCTGCTTCCTACACCGAAAAACGGCAAAATAGCTTCATATTAGCTTATCCTGATGTGATTTTGAAAATGTAAGGATACTGGGTGGTAGAACGCACATATCTAGGAAAAGTCACGAAAGGAGGGTCCTGAAATTTGATTGAGTGCAAAGATATAAACATTTGTTCTACTCACAGGGGTCAAATGAGCCCTCACGGCTGATTAAGTGTTAATGGGACCCACAGGGACGAGGGTTACCGACAGGGACAAAAATAGGCCTGACCTATAGACTTGCATACACCAATGGGTGCCGGCCCAACCACCCTAACAACACATTATGAACATGAACATCAGCGCAGAATCAAACAAGAATCAACATCATACAGTTCGTAAGTGAAATAATGGAACAGAGAGAACTCAAATTGTGCTCATCCTCACATACAAAGCCCTCCATAGCCTGGCCCCCCCTTACCTGACTGACCTCCTTCTCCCCCACCGCCCTACCCCGTACCCTCCCATCCTCATCCATTGTTCCCCTCACTGTCCCACCCTCAAAACTCAAAGGCTTCGGTCACCGTGCCTTTTCACGAGCTGCACCCCGCCTCTGGAACTCTCTCCCCCCCCCTGGACATGCATACTGCCTCCCCTACCCCTAACCATCTCCCCCAACCCTGCCACCCCCCCCCCTCCCCCCCTGACATGCATACTGCCTCCCCTACCCCCTAACCATCTCCCCCCCCCCTACCACCGCCCCCCCCCCCCTCCCCGTTCGTTAACTCTGTGTTCCATGTGCCCATGTTATCTGTTGCTTGTTGTTTCTGTGTTTTCCGTTTCTCCCATATTGTCAGCGTCTTTGAGCCTCGGAAAAGCGCTATATAAATGTAATGAATTATTATTATTATTATTATTATTATTATTAAATTCACAATTACCCGCAATTCCCTAGCAACAGAAGAGAGTGTATTTGCATATAGTATTTTTAAGGGAATTATCTGTAATTCTGAATCTATGTTATTTGTGGTGTATTAGCTCAATAAACGATGTATCTGTGATGTTTTGTTCTTATTTCATTGTGACTGTATTACATCTGCACTCATGTTCATGTGTTTTGTTGGGATGGTACTTTTTTTACATCTCAAAACTCAAAGGCTCCAGTAACGGACATTTTCTGTAGGAAAACACCCACATTTCTACTGTAAAATGACAGACAGAGTGTATCTGGGCATTAACACTGTCTTGGTTGTTAAGAAGGTACTGGTATTAGATAGCAAGCACAGTATCAGAGTTGTGCCTGTTTGCACATGTGTGTTGTGTCAACCGATAATGAATATTCATATCGCTTCTGTCGCTCACTGACTGGCTCGCTCATGAATACAATCAATATTCATAAGCTTACCCTTCCATGTTGGTGGACATTGAGAATGAGCCCACATGTGTATCCTGTCAATTATAAACGGTCTTTGGCGTGCCCCCAGTAGTAGTGGCATGACAAGATACAGTGCAGCCACGTTAACTTACTAAAAAGCTAATAGCTAGCGAACATTAGAATAAACATCTGCTACTGTCGATAGCAGTTAGTCATATAGTTGTTTGATTTTTAACCCAGGAGATTCTCTCTGAATATGAATACCCTATTTACCAGTCAATATCAGGTAGTTAGGGTAATTGTTTACGATTTCAGTGTAGTGTAAATGAACTGTGAAATGTACGCCGTAACGCCGGGTAGCTAGCAACCTGGTGGTAATTGTAACAATGACTGACTAGATTGGCTGTCAGTCAACCAACAAGGATACACGTCCAGTCAGCCGTGAGGCTTCTGAGCTGAGGAGAATCTATGAATTAATTGATTTAATTAACCTAATTTAAAATGACGTCAAAAGTTGAGTTTGTGATATACATTATTATTGCTCTGAGATAACAGTGCTGCTGATTAGATCATGTTCATGCTCTGAGAAATGCATAACAAAAAGTTAGTAGTTATGAAGCTTTTCGGTCTGACTTTAAACAAGTCCACATATAACAGCTAATCTGCAATTCTCCTTGCATTGTATTATGTATAATTCATCCATGGCTAGTCGTTTCTTGCCATGATGAGATATGCCATTTTCAAGGCATGATGGGAAAGTGAGATGTCGAGATGTCTTAGCAGTGTTGGGGCGCTGCTTTTCAACAAGTATTCCATCACTTACCAATTCTCTTTTGATTGACACCTCAGACCCACAACAACGAGGCACAGAGGCAGAGAAGGAGCACAACCACAATAACCTCTGTGCATGTTTGAGGGGGACATGCTGACCTTGCCAACATATCAATCATGATACTGTACCTCTCAGTATCAGTTAATCAGATGGGAAGTAGCATTTTAACCAATATGCATTCATAAATGGTATTTGGAAAATGTGTAACCACCATCCTTGCTTGCATAATATCGTTCTCTTGGTGAATTGGTTTACTACCAGGCTTTGGCATGCCAAGACCACTCAGCTAGGAACACAGGCTGCTACCAAATAACTAAACTTTGATACTCAAAGCTCCAAGGACCTTGAACCGTAAAAAAACGAACACATGGTAGTTTTACTCTATTTCTATCAGCATTAAGGACACATAATTGACGACTCTTCTGAGCTTTACATCAAAAACACTCCTGTGAGAAAAGAGGGAACAAAACGCCACAGCCACATGAGATGCCCGAGACACTTTTCGCTATCCATGTTGACTTTTTCTTTTTTTTACTCATGTGGAACTGGCAGTCACGCAAAGACGTTATCACCTGTTTCAGGCCACCGGTCTCCTGTCATGTTGTCCTCTCCCCTGCCGTGTGGAGGGCCGAGGCTCAGCGGTGTCGTGTCCCGGCTGGTGTCCCTGTATCTGGCCTCATCCTGAGTCCTCAGTGGCACTGAGGTTATTAAAAATACAGCCTCTCTGTCTACCCAGGGCCTGCATGCATGGCTAGTCTTTTGTGGCTTTGAAGATGTAGCAGCCTGTCTGGATTTCCCATCGTATGATTCAAGATTAAAAAAAACGGAATCCGCTATCAGCATGTCTGTCAACTATCGACAATCCCATCTGTCTTTTGCTGATAAGACTCGTCTTGTGTTGTGCCGCGGCCTCTGAATTTTCACAAGACATGGCCCGATTTAAACTGATGCAACAACTCCCAAAAGGGAAATGCAACAAAATTAGAGACAATCCCATTAATGATTACATTGCATTTGGTTAAATGTTTTAGCCTAATAGAATGTCAAGTCACATAGCAATCTGAGGGTAGAATACAAGAACTACCACTATGTTTAAAACCTAGAGAATGGGTAGAGACTGTGTTTTAAAATGCTCTACCTTTTTCCTCTCATGTTTTTGTCCTGCTTCCTGTCTGGTAGTTGATGTAAGACAGAGAGATTTTTATCAATATTTAAAAAAATAAAAAAAAGCAAGGTTTTGATTTATGTGGAACATATTTTTGGTTTAATTTCATTTTCCAGTCAATGTCATATTTGGGTCACTTTTTTAAAACGAAGGTAATGTTTATTGATGTAGTAGTAATATATCTTATTACCCTTAAACCCCAAAGTGCTGTTGAGGACATAACTGATGTGGTCCTCGTGATATTATGCTCCACTTGTTAGCTCAATCTTTTTTTATTCAGATACAGTAGGCAGTCGTCTTGACTGAAACAAACCATTGCCATTACAAAACAGCAAAAATGTCCTAATATCTGTGTCTATGTGCCAGCATACTTTCTGCATTATTAAAATTCAACTGCATGGAGCACAGACGTTTCAAAAAGCATATAATGAAACGAGAAAGCAGTGAAACTAAAGCCAGATTCATAATTAATGAATTTGTCCCAGATTTTGTGTTGTGCTTTCAAACCATACTTTGGCCAAATTAAACATCTTGAGTTGGAAACATGGAAAGTTTTCATCGCATCGCATCACTATGTGTTAAACCCTGGGATATTACTGAATGCATAATCACACCTACATTAATAATCAAGCTTGAGCCTTGATGAACTGCCAAAAACATTGTTGTATATAATACAACCTACTAACTATACCATAACACCCCCACACCCCCACCATCCCCCCCACATCCCCACCATCCACCCCCACACCCCCACCATCCACCCCACACCCCCACACCCCCACCATCCACCCCCACACCCCCACCATCCACCCCACACCCCCACACCCCCACCATCCACCCCCACACCCCCACCATCCCCCCCACACCCCCACCATCCACCCCACACCCCCACCATCCACCCCACACCCCCACACCCCCACCATCCACCCCCACACCCCCACCATCCCCCCCACACCCCCACCATCCACCCCACACCCCCACCATCCACCCCCACCATCCACCCCACACCCCCACCATCCACCCCCACACCCCCACCATCCACCATCCACCCCCACCATCCCCCCCACACCCCCACCATCCACCCCCACACCCCCACCATCCACCATCCACCCCCACCATCCCCCCCACACCCCCACCATCCACCCCCACACCCCCACCATCCACCCCACACCCCCACCATCCCCCCCCACACCCCCCCATCCACCCCCACACCCCCACCATCCACCCCCACACCCCCACCATCCACCCCACACCCCCACCATCCACCCCCACACCCCCACCATCCACCCCCACACCCCCACCCCCACCATCCACCCCACACCCCCCCCATCCACCCCACACCCCCACACCTCCACCATCCCCCCCACACCCCCCCCATCCACCCCACACCCCCACCATCCACCATCCACCCCCACCATCCACCCCACACCCCCACCATCCACCCCCACACCCCCACCATCCACCCCACACCCCCACCATCCACCCCACACCCCCACCATCCACCCCCACCCCCACCATCCACCCCCACCATCCACCCCACACCCCCACCATCCACCCCCACACCCCCACCATCCACCCCACACCCCCACCATCCACCCCACACCCCCACCATCCACCCCCACACCCCCACCATCCACCCCCACACCCCCACCCCCACCATCCACCCCCACACCTCCACCATCCCCCCCACACCCCCCCCATCCACCCCACACCCCCACCATCCACCATCCACCCCCACACCCCCACCATCCACCCCCACACCCCCACCATCCACCATCCACCCCCACACCCCCACCATCCACCCCCACACCCCCACCATCCACCATCCACCCCCACACCTCCACCATCCACCCCACACCTCCACCATCCACCCCACACCTCCACCATCCACCCCACACCCCCACCATCCACCCCACACCTCCACCATCCCCCCCACACCCCCACCATCCACCCCCACACCCCCACCATCCCCCCCACACCCCCACCATCCACCTCCACCATCCACCCCACACCTCCACCATCCACCCCACACCTCCACCATCCACCCCCACACCCCCACCATCCACCCCACACCCCCACCATCCACCCCACATCCCCACCATCCACCCCACACCCCCACTATCCACCCCACACCTCCACCCCCACACCTCCACCCCACACCCAGGGTTTCGACATTCTCCTGGAACAGAGGCAGTAATGACCCGTTATTATTATTTCAGCCGTACGCCGTCCAGCTGACGTTAGCCTTCACCACGGACATCTAATGCTAAAGAGCAGAGTTAGAGTAATAAAGAGCAGAGTTAGAGTACACTTTAGAGAGGCTGATTCCCCCATCTGTCTCTGGGATTTCAATGTGGGCTGCCTGGTTAGAGTAGACTTGCTCAGCTGGAGAGACCCTGCTGATTTACATGGGATGCTAATTCGGAGGCTAGTCCTCATTATGGTAATCATGAACCACAGGCCCTGCAGTCAGTGCAATTCATTGCTAGCATAACAGCTTAGCAACTAGTCAAATTAGTGTTAATCTTAATGTAGATATAGTGCGATATTGTGCAAAAGCCACACAGTTTGTGGGAGGACAACCATAGGGGCTTATGGGAAAGTCACAGTAAAGTTGCAGTATCCACATTTTATGCAAAGCACATCAACATTTGTGATGTCAAAAGTAATGTTTGTAATACACTTGCATCTTCCCTGTGGAGTCCTGAAGAGAGCTATTATGGCGGCAAGTAGAAAAAAGTCAGAGAGAGAGAACGAAGACAGCCGGTAACGGGCTGAAAGTGGGCTTTTATCATTTATTTGAAATGCAAAAACGGGAGGCTGATGCATACCCAACTGGGCTCCCCTCTGATTTGCATGGAAAGGACTTAGTGTGAAGGCTGAGGAAGGCTGGTTCCCTGGTATTAACAGCCCCCTGTGACCTACAGTACAGTTGAAGTGCAGTATATGCCAAACACACATATTCATAATATATTTCTAAGTTGTCAAGTATGATACTGGTTTGGAACCATGCCTACAGACATATGGCTATGGTATAAGCATGTTGCTGTTTTTTGTTTTTGTTTTTAATCATTGAGACTCTAGTAGTTAATGGATATCATAATGATTGAAACAGTCACACAGCTAACTGTACTATTGTTGCACAGCTACACAATGTTACAATTATGTATTTCAATTGCTAAGTACATTTATCAGATGTATACAGCTTCATAGGAACATGAAATGTGTCAGCGCTTTGGACCGAAAACATGTTTTGATACATCTTTGATGTAACAAGAGAAAAATCCTATCCACTCTCAAAGCAACATTCATCATTCCAGTTTTTGAATGAAGTAAAGATTTGACGAAACAGATAATGATGAGATTTATGTTGCTGGGACTCTCCAAGACCTATATCCATCAGGAATCAGAGAGCATATTATGTTTACTATTGGACCCCATGCTGGTATCGGTGCCTTGAGGCAGATATTTACATCTTCTAGTCAAGAAATCAACAAACTAAAATGATTTAGTTGAATGATACTAACATGTTTCTGTATACGAGCAGCAACATAACAGGGAGATCTTCAACTCAATGCAAGAGTGGCATACCAGAGCTCCAAACATAATACATATTTCAGTGATATCACAAAATGTTGCGATTGGAAAATAACTGCAAACCACACTGCCAGTGCCCTAGTGTGATCACTCACACTTTCCCTACCCAACACTAATCGGATTGTCATTGGCCCCCAGCAACCTTACTAACTACAGAGAACTTTATGTCTGGGGGGGGGGGGGGATTGGAGGTGTGTGTCAGAGTGGTGATGGGGGTGTTGGGGGGTGGGGGGCAACATGCTGACCGGCACTTTCCTCCGCTTGTCAGAACCAATCAGTCTCCAGGAAGTTAATGGAGAACACAAAACCTATTTAAAAGCTACATTTACCACTTGGCTGATTCCATTACATTGTGTAATTTCCAGGTGTCACATTTCTCCTCCACACGTCTGTCTTAATGCTCTCCCAAGCAGCCGCTGATTAGTCAGCCTCTGCTGGCTCCCCCAAATCCTCTCATCCCCCCAGAGCCCCCCGACCTTTTACATCCTCCTGGAAGCTAGGCTAGTCAGAGAAACACTTTCCTCCAACACTTTCACTTGGTTTTCTCTCTGATGGGCTCGGCGGTGGAAAATAACTGGACACTGGCGCCCCTGTGCATAAAATACATAATGGTGGTTGAGTCCCCCTCCCCCCTTTCGTGGCGGGAACACAACCGTGAGTTTTCTTCATCCCTAGAGAACTTCTAAAGTGAACTACTTCAAATAGATTATGTGTCATCGTTTCATTTTCAGCGCTTGTTGCGTCAAACCTTGCCTGCAGCTAGACTGTAGAAGCTAGCAACGGGATACCAGAAGTTATACCTGTCAGTAATTATTGACCCTTATGAGCACAAATCATCCTGCAATACTCCGCAAGAGTTCAGTATTGACCAATGTCTGTGATGAATACAGTAGTATCATTGTATAGTTTAGTTGTAATAGTGACATAGAATATCTGATGAAGTAAATTCCATGGCGTTCTCTAAAACCCCCGCATGATGCACTTCATTTGACAAGGTTTGGAGATTCACAAACACATTGCTGTTTGATTGAAGCTTGCATACTGCTGTGAAAACTGGGGGCCAACTTCATTTTGCTTGCTTGTTTCACAGTACGAGATTGGGAAAACAGAACAACATCTTACAGATGCTCTAGAAACATAAATGACTCTGGTCTATCATTTCAAATCAGTGTAAGACCTTGATTTAAACCAGCTAGGAAAGGTTTCCAATATACTATATGCGATTCCCTTCTCAACCATATAGGCCTCGTAAACAGGATTCCTCTCCTCCTCTCCTCTCTCCTTCAACCCTACAGAACCATGTAACTCAACTACTTAAATATCAACGGTAGATTCCCAGAGTGGCGAAGGGGGGTCCAGATAACCTCCGCCAATTTGTCAAAGAAGACGGTGATGTTTAATCAGGGGGGGTTGGACATTGACTTGTGGTCATCCTCAGACCCTGGGATCAGACCCGAAGAAATCAATGTGGGTTGAAGATGCAATCAAGCGGTTCATTTGATTTGTGACCTGGGGGTGCCACTGCTGTCAGGTCCCCTGGCCCACGAGGGACGAAATGCAAAACCCCAAAGTTTAAGCCTGTGGAGCAAGTAAACCCTTTTGAGATTAAGGGGGCCAAGTGATTCTTTCTTCTTCTTTTTTCTTTCTTCTTTTTTTAAGAGATGGAGCTCTGAAGGCATGTCATTTCTTCCGTCATCCTGAGTGTGTGGGACAAGTCAAATGTAGTGGGAACTCTTACTACCCCCTGTCTTTGCAATGTACTCAAGGTTAGATCAATGTGAACGTGCCTATTCCCTCTCTCACGTTGTGCGCAATGTGGAGTACTCGAACGGAGGTCATTTGAAATGCAATCTCTCGCCACCAGAGGGTCCTCCTCAGCCCTCCTAATTACATGTGATAGCCTCAAGGTGTGAGATCTATCAACCTGCCAATACGTACAAGTGGAAAAATAAGGGCGTAATTGATTTCAGGGGAGGTGATCATTTCTATTGAACTAGCATGGCCCCCAGTGCCAAGTTTTAATTGTGATGTAATAGATAAACATTAATCATAGAGGCTATATAGACTAGATGAAGAGATACAGAAGTGACAACAAATGGGTATGATTCATACGCATCACAAAATAAAATAATCTCTCTAGGCTTTCAATTCGACTGAACCTGCGTGGCAGTATACTGCATAAACCGTAGCTCCCTTTCACCACGGTCGAATAAACTCAAAAGACTTCTGCCAGCTACTCCCTGAAAACTGTGTGAAAATGCAGGCAATAAAGATCTCCACACAAACATAATTATTCCACATAGAAAACCACTATGGATAATCTGATCAGACAACTCTATGCCTCTAACATTCGCAATCACTTATGTCATTAAAGTTTTAATACCACACATCTCTGTATTTGAAGCGTTCTCTTTCTGCCTGACAATAAAACCCTGAATAATAGAAAAGCAATAGTAGGGAGGGAAGCATGGCCGGGGTGTCTCCTGTTTTTACTACTACCACTGATCTCCCCTGGTGCAAATTGCAGGTCAAGCAGGTTGATTTGCGGGTTTTAGGGCCTTCCCTAGTGACTGCTGAATCGCCCGCTGTCGGGAGAGTATATTAAAAGGACCCAAAGGGCCTCTAATGATTCGCTCTCCATCAATGTGCTCAGGAAATGTCCCGTGGCTTAATTAACGATTCCGAAGCTAACGATCAATCCCCGCGCCTATGTTAAAGGAACCAAACAGTCCCTTTAATAATGTAACCATAGGGATGGGGGGACGGTAATTGTTAGCATTATTGACAGCTAAGTGTGTTGTGAATGAAAAAAAAAACACACACGCAAATAAAAAAACACTGACAATAAAGAGAGGCCATCTTTCCTGGGGGTCAGATACAGTGTGTGTGTGTGTGCAGGAGGACATTCTTCACGTGGTTTGGGCGCAGAGCTATTTTCTGTCTGTCTGCTGACTGACTCACGGCGATCCTTCAGGAATTGATCTTTTATCACTATTAAATATTTCCCCCCCTGGCAGGAAGGGGGCTGGATAAAGCCTGACACCTCGGGGCTGGATAAAGCCTGACACCTCGGGGCTGGATAAAGCCTGACACCTGGGGGTTTGCCTGAGGGAGGAGGTCGATGGGGGACTCCCTGCTGGAGTGTAAACTGGACGCCTTCCATAAGATGTGAATCACAGAAGATAATAAATGGATACGAGTCCATTTCCACATCCACAGCCACTTCTGTAAACACACCGCTAACACACACCACTAACACACACCGCTAACACACACACCACTAACACACACCCCTAACACACACCGCTAACACACACCGCTAACACACACCCCTAACACACACACACACCCCTAACACACACCACTAACACACACTAATACACACACCTAACACACACCCCTAACACACACCACTAACACACACCTCTAACACACACCACTAACACACACCCCTAACACACACCACTAACACAGCCCTCGGAGAGCAGTCACCTCCTCAACACTAGATCTGTGTAGCAGCATTATTATATCCAGCAGTAATGCGTGCCCCTGTGGGCTGACATAAATATGCATGTGCACTTCAGGATATATGCATTTGTATTTTATATGTAGAACTTGGCATGTTGCTCACCTGTTGTATAATTGAATTGGTCGGCCTTAAAATAGAAACACCACAGCTAATATTCAGACCATTTAAATGGTTTCTGGTTATTCACACACAGATTTTACATATTAAATTAAATCTCCTATTACCATTTGCATAGAAGTTGTTCTGCTTCAGACAACTTGGGCTGTATATATTGAATCTGCAACATTTCATTGGCTATGCGTTGTTACCAATAACGTAAAGGAAGGACCACCTGATTGCCGACATTAATAACATCCTCGCAAGGCGGTTACGTACTTGATTTTTAAATTAATTTTGAAACTTTTAACAAGGAGGGTTGTTAATGTACAGTTTCCTGAAAATAGATACCATAAAATGTGGGAGGTACTGTAAACTCATGAGGGTAAATGGACAAGTACGGTTCGCATAATGTTTGGATTCGGGTATGACACATAAAGCAAATGACTGGCCATTAACACATTGTGGATAATGAGCAGAAAACAACACTACAACACGCATAAACATCTAGGAGGTAACTGAAAGACAGGGGGGGGGGGAATGCAGGTTGCCACATGAGGCATGAGTAACAGAGAAATTACAGATGAGGGTTTTTAAACGGACTTGTCGTAATTACTGAGGAAGTCAATCATGGCAATAGGTACTAAACTGTGGCAATTTGTGTTCAAGTGATGAGCATTTTCAGGAGCCTTAAGATTTTCAATGTATTCTTTTCTTTCTTTCTTTTTCATTAGCTACAATTGGCCAGGCCCTGAGGTGAATAGTCTTCAATAAACTATCTCTACCTCAGCAGCGTGTGTATCAAAGACAAACACAATGTTCCAGGGAAAAATATATGTAGAAAGCCCCCCCCCTCCCCCCGCCCCCCACAGCTCTGCATGCATAGATACGAAAAACATTCTGTTTTTAATGACTCATTGGTTTACATATGAAAAGGCAGAGGCAATTTCCTTTTTCCTCATAATATGAGCGCTGAACACTTTTCACTTTTCACATGCCATGTCAAATGCAGCCCCTCTTCCTGTCTCTTCTTCTCCCCATTGACAAGCTGTCTTTCTCACACGCCTGCCAGTGGCTTTGAGTGCCCACCGCAACCAGACAACACCTGACACAACAGCATGGCCAGAGGAAGAACCCTCGCAGCCCTCTGTGTGATAAGATAACAGCAACAAGAGCCTATCCTTGGCTTGGCTATGGCATGTTTTGTATTTATTTGTGTCCTCCAAATCCCCCCCCCCCCCCCCCCCCCCCCCTTGTACACCCTAAGCCAATTGGACGAAGCTACAGATTTTTTTATTAGCCACAATTAATCTGTCGGTAAGGGTGAGGCCTAAAAATAAGCTGCTTTGTTTAGGAGGACATTTATCTCTATGAACCAGCAGTGGGAGGATATGGATGGATGATGTCAGTTCTGCTCCAGTGGCTTGGTAGATTAAGCTTACTATTGGCTCTGTATGAGAATCGATAATGGATAGAGGGACTATTAGGGGCTGTAATCTTACATCAGGGCACTCGCCTCAGAGGTGATTCAGTCACAGATCATCTATAAGAACACTATGTACAAGTTGTTTTCGAAATATGGACTGCAGTGGTCATACTGGCTGTTCTGAGGAGGAAATAATTAAATTGTTTATTTGAGACTAAAACATAAAAGCTAGTTGTGAGGGTACTGTACTGCACTTGGAGTATTCTCCTCCTAAAAGTTTTCTAATCTTTATGTACTGTATGTTGCCTGCCTTTTTCCATAGCGAATCAAACACCTGCGCTCGATGAGATTTAGAATATGTAACTGTCAGAATGTAAGCAGTAGAGATTTGCTTGGTCGGTTCAGACAAATCACCCCTGATTTCTAACCATTTAGAAATCACTGCTTCACTCCATCCTACAATGTTACCATGTTTTTTTTTCTCTCCATCACACACGTCTGCTGGGCCGTGATTGTACAGTGAGGCCTCGTCCCTCTCATCAAGTGCACTTCAGTTCAGGCAAT
>NC_137680.1:2888528-2901028 GCF_963989245.1 Nansenia antarctica | reverse complement strand
GGGGCACCAATAGGGCACGTCCTCTCATTTTCGCCACTCAAAAGGGCATTTTTGCCACTCAAAAGGGCACTTAAGACAGACGTTTTTCAACCGTGGGGTCACCAGGAGGGGCGGTCGCCCCCCTTGCCCCCCCCCTTGAGTCCGCCAGTGTTCATAACATATCCTATGTTACCTATGCAAAAAGGCACGAAATTTCAGAAACATTAAAATCACACGCCAATTAACTTAACTGGCTCCAGCTCCATACCGCTGTTGTCAACATTGTTTCAAGTGCTCTGTCATTTCCTATGGCTCTGTTATGTAATATAATCATCCCAATTAATGTGTGTCTCTCTAATTTCACCATATCATCTCAGCCAATCAGCATTAAAACTTAATGAAAAAGATTATAATTCATGGCAACCTTTGGGCTTTTGTCTTAATGATTTGACCTTTGGCCTCTTGTGGGCTAGAGTTTCTTATCATGATTGGATTGGTGGTTGTGTATTTTCAGCTGCAGCGGTAACTTTGTGTAGCAGGGAGTGTGAATATTGATCTCTAGGTCTAATTACTTAGTGTGTACTGTATAGACTCCCAAATATATAATTGATTGAACCTACAATAACAGAGGGGAAATCAATGGCTTTATCACAAACCTCCCATGATTATGATGCCTTCATTCAACACACTTGAGGCGCGTACAAACAGTTTGTGTGAAGTTCTGTGTATCCGTGTGTGTCATGCAAACACACGCTGCACTGCATTAAACACTCACACACTGTTGTCAGACAGCCGTTGTGATAAGAGTTAGCCTAGCTTTACCATAGCGCTAAATGCAGTAGATTGTGTCAAAAAGGGAAAACAAGAGGGTATACATTATGCATTTAGCCTGGCTACAGTACCGTCTTACTCCTGTACTGACATCCTCATCCTCTGCAGAAGACAACACATGTTTAGACACTACAGGTCATGAGCTTAGAATGATAAGGTTCTATCTCCGTTTAGAATGATAAGGTTCTATCTCCGTTTAGGCCAGTTCAGAGATATTGAGCGTCAACATTTTTACATTCCATTATGTTTTGTGAGATGGAACCTTGGTATTTTATGAATTACTAACTCAAGTAAGTATTAAAAATAACACCACACAGGCATTAATAAACACCTAATGGATCAGATTATGTAAAAAAATTGAGATAGAACCTTATAATTCTAACGTCACGACATGTTTAGACACTACAGGTAGTGTGTCCACTTACAAAGATTGACGCTAACAGGATTTTCTGCTAGGCATCCACTTTTTGTAACGTTGTGGTGTGTATGACTACATTAAATGTATTGATTCGATGATATGAAGAGCAGAAAGATGGTCCTCTACATTACGGCATATGGAACAGCTCTTCCAAATTGTGATCTATGGTAAGTAAAACTGTTCCCATGGACACCCTAACCATTTCTCACGGTAACTGTAATGACTGTTTATCTGTTTTAGAACACGGCCCTTACTCTACCTCCTATCTGCACAGCAGCGGTCAATTTCAGTTGAATTATGTCTACTTGTGGAATTCACTGTAGGCCTACTATTATGACTATTACTATTATTATTGCTACGAGTCTCTAATAGCATTGCTAATAGCATAATACACCTTGTCGGGGGGTACATCTTTTTTTAATATAAAAAATTATATTGGCTATTTATATTATATTGATGAAAATATAATATCCGCAGTGACTTCAGATATCAAGGATTTTATCCACCTTTATGGCCATAAAGGTTGATATCTGAAGTCACTGTATATAGATGCTATTCCTAAAATTGTACTCAGAAAAGGAACTTCTTCACAGTTGATTGGCTATACTGTTTGATTAAGACCCAATCAAGAAGTGAGAAGGAACCAGGGGGGGAAGATGATGATAAAGAAAGAGACTTGAGGAGCCGGTTTGACGTGATTAGATCTCATCACATGGCCAATGAGTCATTCATCTCCTCTTAATGTGCTGCAGCTGGGCTCTAATGAGCAAGGACCAGGGATGAGGGCTGGCCTCTCTGTCTCCCCTCTTTAGTTATCAGTCACCACACACACACACACACACACTCACACACACACACACACACACACACATTACT
Source organism: Nansenia antarctica (assembly GCF_963989245.1). Lineage (NCBI taxonomy): Eukaryota > Metazoa > Chordata > Actinopteri > Argentiniformes > Microstomatidae > Nansenia > Nansenia antarctica. Next base: position 2,898,924 of record NC_137680.1, on the reverse strand, counting down.
ATTCTTCTACATAGCTACATAGTATGATTTCAAAAATAGCTTGCTTGCTTTGACTATGCAAGTACTTTTCTTTTTCTATGCGCCAAGAATCCCATATGCCATTCTCATTGCTATGCTAAGAGGACTGGATTTCGACTTCCAACATTTTCAGATGTGCAAGTGATCATGAAAGACAAAGGGGGATGGATGTGGATGAAAACGGGTGAAAAAAGTGCAGAGTTCAGTAGCGGCGAGCGAGTCGGCGCTGGCGGTTCCTCCGCAGCGTAGACCTCTAAGAAGCCTCTCATCCGACACAGAGCCCTGTGTAAGCACCCACGGCGCCATCAGGAGACCCCTAATAAGAAGAGCCCTTATGAATTATTGATTCCCGTAGTAGCCCCCCCCCCACCTCCACCCCCCCAACCTCCACCCAACCCCTCCTCTGACTACACACACACACTAGCTGCTCCTTTAAGATACATACTCCCTTTAAATCCAAAAGGCTTTGCTCTAGCTCTCAGTGGTGACTTTCTGAGCACAGCTTCTTCTCAGAGAGCGAGGGGAGCAGCAATGGAAAGCTCCCAGAAAGAGAAACCAATTAGTAGGCTGGCAAGGGTTGCTACCCCCCTACCCCCCTTGCTCCCACCTACCCCGCCCCCCCCACCCTGCCCACCCCATGATCCTTTAACTTCTCTCTGCAGGCTGGTGTCAAATCCCACCACAAGCAGTAAACACCACCCGCCCCCCCCCTCCCCATTCTGGTCTGGGTTGGCTGTGGCTATCCTCCACTGTGGTTCCTGGTTGAGGCTCCCTGCCTCCCTGCCTCCCTGCCCTCCTACCCCACTGCTCAGACCACCGCGGGTTCTGACTGCCGCGGGTTCTGACTGCCGATTGACAGCCTGCTACTCTGTGTTGATCTGTGCTGTTTGTTACTGTATATATAGGCTAACAACAGCTCAATAGCCGCTAGCTCGCTAACCATCCACTAACCATCCGGAATTCTGTCATATGTGCTAGCAATAAGCTAGCTTGTGGTTGTTGGGGTGGCTTGCTTTAATGGGATTAGCTGGTCAGTGTATTCCCCTGTCTCATTGTGCATTCAAAAAGGCAAAGCATGCCAGTCATAAGTCAAGGACAGACCAGGTGCTTGTGAAGACCTGTGCTTATGAAGCCAAGACCACAAATAAATCCCTCCTCTCTGACGGTAATAGATATTGACATGTAGGCAGGCTTGTTTGATGGCTCAATGCAATTTCAACAGTAATTCTACTGCTGATTCAACAGCATCCACAACATGCTCCTTATTATTCATGCTGCTTATTATTAGTGTATATTATGAAATCATACCTAAACAAAAGGCAGTGTTGTTTGACCAAGTTGTAATAGAGAAAGGTGATGTTGTTTCACTGACAGTAAATTATCCCTTGGAAAAGAAAATGATGACCTCTTCATCCCCACTACCCTCCTGTACAGTTTCTCTACTGTAAAAAAATAAATAACAATAAAAAAGCACTGGCCAATGGCCCCTGATGACTGATGTATAGATGATTCACTTACTTTAGACATAAAGGGTTTGCTACTTTAGACAGTTCGATAAAGGCGTCCACAACATTTTTTAAATGTAAATGTAAATGTTCGAATTTTGAAGACATTTTCAATGGTTTGTCCGCTGCAGCAGAAATCAGACCATGGAATTAAATGGACTGCACTTATGAATGAATGAATGAATGAATGGACTTTATTGTCATTGCTACAGTACAGGTACCAAACAACGAAATTTAGGAGGGGCCTTTATCCAAAGCGCTTTACAACGGCCTCTCATTCACCCATTCACACACACATTCACACACCAATGGCGGCAAGCTGCCATGCAAGGCGCCGGCCCCGCTCACTGGGAGCAATTTGGGATTCAGTGTCTTGCCCAAGGACACTTTGACATGTGGCCAGCCGGGGCTGGAACCGCCGATCTGCCAACCTTGCGATTATTAGACGGCGGCTCTACCTCCTGCGCCACAGCCGCCCCGAATTCACATTATTTTGAATAGTTCAGCCTTTCAGGTGTCAGTGCTGAGAATGCACTGATAGATCTGGAGGGCAGATGAACCTCAACTGATCTAAGTGCTCTGCTTTGTCCAGTGAGCTTGTCACTCCCTTCCCTTAACACCTAGGGTTACCAAACAACTGTTTTAGGAGCTAAACATCCAACATCTGAGGTTGACTTTAAAGGAGGATGCAATAACATCTCTTTCCGGATAATGTAAAAAAATGTACTCTGCTCAGTGTTAAATTCCCCTGACTATTTGATTGGATCTGGAATTTAAAATAATAGATGAATAGAGAGAGAAAAAAATACTTGGAGTGAGATCTGGTATTCATGTGCTTGCCCTTCTCCGTGCGGTTACTCATTTATATATCAGCCCATAGTATCCATTCCATACCTCATCCTCCCCTCTCTGTCTCTCTCTCTCTCTCTCTCTCTCTCTCTCTCTCTCTCTCTCTCTCTCTCTCTCTCTCTCTCTCTCTCTCTCATTCTCTCTCTCTGACAGGTCACAGGGGTCGCCTGATAAGCAGGGCTGTATTGAAATATTCAAAAGCAGTCCATGCCTTTCCCAGTGTATTAAAGGCATCCCCATGGGCATTTTAGAAAAGCCAACGTTGTATTAACATTAACATTGTTTTTTTGGTTGAATATCGGTCGGAAAATGGTATGGTGGAGAAAATTCAAACATTGTATAAACCTATGTAAAAGGATGTTGATTCAATGTCTTGTGCCAACCATAGAGAGATGATGGGGAAATAACTGTGGGACGATGTTAAAGCCACATTGTACAGTAGAATGTGGTAACATCATCATCCAATGTTGGTTTATGGTTTTCATTTGATGGTCATCATCCAATGTTGTTCAATTGTTTTTCATGGGTTGAAAATACAGGTTCTCTCTAAAAATATGTATGTGACGGACATCACACCGTGACGTTAGAATTATAAGGTTCTAACTAAATTTTTGTCAGAATTGAGTTTTTTACATAATCTGATCCATTAGGTGTTTATTAATGCCTGTGTGGTGTTATTTTTAAAATGTTGACATTTTTGAGTTAGTAATTAATAAAATACAAAGGTTCCATCTCACAAAACATAATGGAATGTACAAACTTTGACGCTCAATATCTCTGAACTGCCCTAAACGGAGATAGAACCTTATCATTCTAAACGGAGATAGAACCTTATCATTCTAAGCTCACGACACAACATTGGGGCAAGGTTTCGTGTGGACTGTGAAGGAAAGTTTTCTCTGAAAGATTTTGGTTTCTCTGAGGAGATTATTACTAACTAAGTGAATCCTGTCTATTGGAAACGGCGCTTTAACGCTGGGTTCTCCAGGTCTGCAGAGGTCTGGATGAAGATAATGATGAAGATGATGATGATGATGATGAAGATGATGGTGATAATGATAGGGACGATGGGAGCAGTGATACAAAAGGGTTTCAGTCTTTTACTTTTCCGCAGAACCCGTCTGTTCCCTGACAGGCAGAGCCCTCTTCTGGCCACTCTGTCTCCCTGTCTCTCTTTCTCCTCTCTCTCTCTCTCTTTCTCCTCTCTCTCTCTATCTCTCTCTCTCTCTCTGTCTCTCTGTCTCCCTGTCTCTCTTTCTCCTCTCTCTCTCTACAGATCCCTGTCTCTCTGTCTCTCTCTCTCTGTCTCCCTGTCTCTCTTTCTCTACTCTCTCTCTCTGTCTCTCTGTCTCTCTCTGTCTCCCTGTCTCTCTTTCTCCTCTCCTCTCCTCTCCTCTCCTCTCCTCTCCTCTCCTCTCCTCTCCTCTCCTCTCTCTCTCTCTACAGATCCCTGTCTCTCTTTCTCCTCTCTCTCTCTCTCTCTCTCTACAGATCCCTCTCTCTCTCTCTCTCTACAGATCTCCCTGTTCTCTCTCTCTCTCTCTCTCTCTCTCTCTCTCTCTCTCTCTCTCTCTCTCTCTCTCTCTCTCTCTCTCTCTCTCTCTCTCTCTCTACAGATCCCTGTCTCTCCTCTCCTCTCCTCTCCCTCTCTCTCTCTCTCTCTCTCTCTCTACAGATCGCTCTTGCTAGTCCTGCTCGCCTCTGTCATCACAGATCTGGTACGGCTGATTGCAAACGTATGGATCTCTCACCACTTAGAAGCTGTGATGTGAAAGCTAATGTCATTAAGCTGGGAGAAAGTGTATTTGTATCTAGCGTGCCATGATCTCTCTCACTGCCAATGGTTTATCAGTGTGGAAAATGGAGACAACTACTCCACCTGCCAAAAAACACTTTTGGATATATTCCGACAGTGTCACATGACACTACATTTCCATAGCGTAATGACAACGAACGTGCCCTGCCAATGTGTATTAGGCTGGGGATTTCTTATGTTTTTAGGACAATAACTTACTGTGTTGATTGGATATGTAATTCTGTTTCAAGGTTTTCATTGAAATGACATGTACCCTCAGTTACCCAGACAGCGTACTCCCAAAAAGTGTTTGTTGTTGTTTTCTTTGAAAGGCCGCTTTTACCATTGAATGTTTGTGTGAGAACAGCAGTGTGCATTAGACATAAAAAAAAATAAGCGTTGTATAGGCTAGTATATCTAAAAACAGGCCTCTGAGCATTAGAAAGGAGCTGTGCCACTTTTAACTCCCTCCATCGCGGGAGCTGCTGGCTCTCCCAGTCCCTTGTTTCTTCTTGATGGCTTCAACCCTCCGCTGCGACAGGCTCTGAGAAAGAGGGACTTCACAGGGTCCTCTTGAAGCCACAACATCAACCATACCAGAGAGTCACATAGAAAGTATTATAAAGTCGCCATGGGAATTATGTCTGTTTTTCTTGGTGAATAAAATGTAAAGAGCAAGGTTGTCTTGGAAAAAAGTTGCGCCTCCGAAAGAAACCACCACATGCTGATCCTTCTGCGTTTTGGAGGGAGAATTCTCCTCAGGGGGAGGGCTATTAATCTGAGGATAATATAGAAAACCTTTTGCCACTGAGCCATGGGGATGGAAACAAGAATGCATGGGTAATAATCACATCTAAAACCCTGAGGCGTTTTTAGAAACTCCTCTGACTAGTGGTACATTTAAAGATATGGGCATTGCAATCAATGTCGGACATGATTTTAGTTCTTCCAAAATATATCTCACTCAATCCAAGAACCAAAACAAAAAGACACAAAAGAAACAGAAAAAGGCACCAAAAAAAAAAAAAATCTCCACAACGAATTTCCTTGCAGGCCCAATATGTTGATACAGGTTTGAAATGCAAAAAGAAAAACAATGAATACGTTTTTAAAAATACCTTTAGGAAGCCTAACACATACGATCGCAGGGTTCCTGGGTTGTGAAATATTTATGGCAGGGTATTTCTTAGTTTTTTTTGCAGGGCTCTCCCTCCTCCTAGAGGTCCTCAGAGCCCAGAGCTCAAGGTCAGAGTCACTACAGTGAGTCTGTGGAGGAGTGGGAGGTGGGAGAGGAGGGATATGAAGAGGTCACAGGGTTTCAGAGCAGAGGGGAACCCGTTCAGAATGTCAAGCTGAGGGGAAACACGCTGGAGGCCACTCTAGGCAACAGCACAGTTCCACGTAACATCCTCTAAGACGCCCAGAGAGTTTGAGAGTTCCTTTGTTTCTCAAACTCTCCTCCCACTGTACCTTCGACACACACAACCCAAAATATATATTTATAAGGCCTCGTAAAGTTAGTGAGACTATTCTACAAAACTTCCTGGACAATGACAGAACGGACGGTTCAGTGGATTTTGGGTCTTTAAGAAGCTGAAAACTGAGACTTGAGCACTTGGTTTTCGTGATTGCCTGCCTGCCTTTCAAGTCAAAAGACTATCTTTAATTAATAAGCTAACTAAAGATGCCTGCGGTGTGCGGGGTTTGTTAATGATCAGGTTAATGTTGCATATGGGAGAGGACTCGAGGAGGATTTGAACTTACACAGAAACACAGTGTGAGAATCCCTCTGTCTCACCTATGCTGCATCATCTTATTAGCATCGCTCCGGGCACCTCTCTTCTTCACGAACCATTTGGGAGACATTGCACTTTCGCGCCCCCTACACGTTGCCTTTGGGTTCGATTCAATAGGCCATGCAAATGAGTTCTAGAGTTTGGTTGGCTAGTGTGTGTTTGTGTCTGTGTGTCTGTGTGTGTGTCTGTGTGTGTGCGTGTGTGCGTGCATGTTTGGTTAGCTAGTGTGTGTTTGTGTCTGTGTGTCTGTGCGTGCGTGTGTGCGTGCGTGCGTGTGTGGTGTGTGAGGAGGACTATTGTATTTGTGTATAGTATGTGTCTGGTATAGTATCTAGAATAAAGCACTTCACAAGTTAGCGGTTACAGGAAGTAGAATTAGAATTAGAAGTGTTATCTGCCCGCACTGCTATCTGCCTGCTCTGTTTCTACGCTCTAACAAACCCCTCTCTCTCCTGACTGGCTCCCGAGGGAGAGTCAGGCTCTCGTGGTCATGACAGCTGCTCTGCTTGCCCTCCTCCTCCCTCCTCCTCCCCTCTCCAGATCACCCACTCCTCATACCGCTGATTGTGAATATGTGAGGACTTTTGTGCTTCCTGCATGCGCTGGTTACAGGAGGGCTTTTTTTCCCCCCTTCTTCTCTTCAGAAATTACCACGGCTACTGCTCATTAGAGCCATTGATGGGCTGATTAGCCGGTCGTGAAGTCATTGTATTCATTGTGTGCATGACAATCAGCACCCTCTTCTTCTTTTTTTTTTTTTTTTTTTTTATCTTGAGCCCTCCACATCCGCAGGCAATAGAGGGGAAGGGATGTGGGGGGGGGGGGGAGGGGGGGAGGGGAGGGGGAGGGGAGGGGGGAGCCTTGATCAACTTAATTAAACTCCATTAGACATTCTCATGGTTGCACAGTGACAACGGGAATCAGCCCCTGTATGGAATAGACATTGGGCTAGGAGACAGTCTGATTACTGAGAGAGAGACATGGGGGAAGTATGGAGGGAGAGGTAGATGAAGAGGAGGAGGAGGAGTAACAAACAGAGCGAGATTGTCTTCCCACTGTCTTACTTCTCAATTATGATATCTTATTGGGGGGGGGGGGGGGGGGGGTGTATATTATTTAATATGTAATGAAATACTCAATACTCAATACAAAGACCCCCCGCCTCCCAAAATAAAAGTAGGCGAGATTGAGAGAGGCAGCCAATCAGAAACCTGGTTATATTGGAGTCTCATATCTCATGAGTGCACCATTGGTAGATCACTACTAGTACAGTAGGTTCCTTTGTGGTGTAGGTCCCTGTTGGGTTACAGCAACTGTGAGTGGATAAGCTGACTATCATGAGCAAATCAAAGATGCCAAATACCCTCTGCTTCCATTAACTGCAATGATCATGGGCAGGATTTTTGCATGATTAAGTACTAGTAGAGTAGTAGTAGTAGAAGTTAGTAGAAGTCGAGATATTGTGTAGAAACTCACATTTCCCAGTGATGCTTTGTGGTTGAGGGGTGGCTGTGGTACAGGAGGTAGAGCCGGCGTCTAATGATCGCAAGGTTGGCAGATCGGTGGTTCGAGCCCCGGCTGGCCACATGTCGAGGTGTCCTTGGGCAAGACACTTAACCCCAAGTTGCTCCCAATGAGTGGGCCGGCGCCTTGCATGGTAGCTTGCCGCCACTGGTGTGTGAATGTGTGTGAATGGGTGAATGAGAGGCCGTTGTAAAGCGCTTTGGAATAAGGCACTATATAAGTCAGTCCATTTACCATTTGGTTGAAATTTGCCAAAGCAGTAATGAGTCAGAGTAGTTACAGTGTAGTTACAGTGTAGTTACAGTGTAGTTACAGTGTAGTTACAGTGTAGTTACAGTGTAGTCAGTGTAGTTACTCCATAGATTCAAGCCTCTGAATGAAAGTTCCACATGTACAGTACTATATATCTCTGAGGAAGGCAATCTAGGAAAACGACAACTATAATTATTCTGTAAACCGAATACTTTACGTCTCTCAAAAGACCACACGACTGCCTAGGGTACGAGGAGAAGTGACAGTTCGTATTTCTAATCGACAAAAGTGACAATTCAAAAGATTTTTTTCTTCTAAACGACATAAGAGCAACACTTTCGTGCTAAAAGCGGTGTTAAATTACCTTCAGACCTATCATTTCTGCTACTCTTAAAGCGAGAATCAAACAACCACCCCTGTGGTGACATTTAGAACGTTGGTTCATATTTCAAACAGGTTCCAGGTTCAAACATGGCATCTTTGAAAATTCACAGTCGCTTTAAAGGGATAGAATACACTTACGTTTTATCCCCTCTTTAAAAATAATGATTTTTGCCTTTAGACTTGTTAGTTACTGTATCATAAAGTCAAACATTGGAGGAATTTACTGTAACATCTCTTTGTTGTTGTGTGTGTGTAAACTGGGGGGTGCACATACAGGATGACCTGTCCTGGAAGAACAACACAGCAGCCACCATCAAGAAGGCACAACAGCAGCTCTACTTCCTGAGAGTCCTCAGGAAGGAACACAACAAGCAGGAGATACTGGTGGCCTACTACCGCGGCGTAGTGGAGAGCATCCTCACCTACGGCATCTGCAACTGGTTCTCCAGCTGCACAACCGCGGAGAGAAATGCGCTACAGAGAGTCGTGAGAACAGCCCAGAAGATCACCGGCGCCCCCCTCCCCTCTCTGGAAGAGCTGTACAACACACGCTGTCTCAGGAAGGCCTCCAAGATCTCCAGAGACCCAACCCACCCTGGGTACGAACACTTTGCCCGGCTGCCCTCGAAAAGGCGGTACAGGACCATGGCCGCAAGGACAAACAGACTGAAGCACAGCTTCTACCCCAGGGCCATCCAGGCCCTGAACACAGCAAAGACCTAGGTTCTGGGCCCTGGACAGTCTGGACGGATTGATGGCAGCTGCTGGATTGAAAAAATGTGTAATGCTGAGGCACAAACATGTACATTTCAAGCCTGCAAACTGCGACACTTTAAATGAATGTGCAATAACACTATGTGCAATATGACAACCCTAGTCGTCTATCTGTACAGTATAGTACAGTGGATAGTGTACATAGCCTTTATTTATGTAAACCAGCTCCTTTCCCTTCTTGTTTTTTTAGTTTTTTTTTCTTTCCTAGCACCAGGGGAGCCACCCCTCCTAAATGTCGTTGTTTGGTACCTGTACTATATCAATGACAATAAAGACCATTCATTCATTCATTCATCAGACTCACAATCCTTGAAACAACATACGTCGAGATAATCACTGGAACAGAAAACACCGGCACATACAATACAATAACACTATGCACTATATAAACACTACAACGCACTACTAAACTACAACACATTGTTTACAATAATTATGTCAAATCTAACGGATTCTAATTGAATACCTACAGTCCGACACCTCCCCCACCCCCAGAGGACAGTGATGACACCCCACCCCCCCCTCTATAGAGTGTTGCTCATTCCCTATTAGGAATGGATATGTCCACGTCCTCAACACCTCGCGCCACTGGCCTGTCCATCATAATGAGAGGGCCCGTATCCATCTCCCTCTGCCCGGGAGAGACTGATCGGTCTGAGGCAAAGAATAACATATCACCCGCCCCCCACCCACCCCCCACCCCCAACGCCTGGAAGGGGCCATGCCACCGCTACACACTCCTAATGAATTATTAATCTGCGGCTCTAATGATAATGCACTATCAACCATAAGTTGAGACGGTTGGAGGGAGCGAGCTGGGCAATTTCCCCCATCACACAGCTGCTAGGAGAGGATAAACCCACTATTAAGGCCCCCACACATACCGGATGAGATTTGTATCTTGCGAATCACAAAGTGGATAAAAGGTCTGGTCCGCTCTACTTATTAATATTCTTTTACATCTCCGATTGCCTGAGAGTGTTGCACTCCGGGACCTTCTGCCCCTGTATTACATAGCGTATGAGGAAATTAAACAGTTAGGGGGTAGTGGTGGTCTAGTGGATAGTGAGTTGGACTTGTGATCGGAAGGTTGTGAGTTCAAATCCCGCCTGAAACCCACACCACCACTACTAGTGTGTCCTTGAGTAAGGCACTTAGCCCTCAGTTACTCCAGGGGGAATGTCCCTGTGATTCGTAATTGTAAATCGCTTTGGATTAAAAGCGTCTGCTAAATGGCAAAATTATAATAAGAAATTAGTTAGCCTACTGTAGATACTGTACTGTGAGAATGCAGTCTGAGCAACAGAGAGCTCTCCTTGTCTCTAACTTGTCTCACTGTTTCTCTCGAATACTCCTATCACACTTTGTCATGTGTCTGCATGAGAAACACACACACGCCCCAGGCAAATACTGATGTTGTCTCTCCCCCTCAGTCATTCAAAGCACTTGTGCAGGTGTCATTGATTTTCAACAACGTTTTTCAGAATAAAAATCGGAAC
>NC_137680.1:2846028-2886028 GCF_963989245.1 Nansenia antarctica | reverse complement strand
ATCTCAGCAGAGGAGGACAGAGACAAGGCTCCAGTGTTGGTATACGTATACCGTGTTTCTGTACTTTAATTAAATCATCTTAAACTCAATAATTGTTCTTTGATTCGTAACCAATAAGAATACACGACAGTAATGGCGAGCAAGTAACGGAGATAATATAACTTAATTTACAGTATTTTGCAAGCTTCAATCTAACGAAGAAGGTAGATTTTCTGCAGAGATCGCTCTCTAGTCGATTGGTGTGTTTAAAATAGGCTGTAAATCTCAGATAAGTTATAGTCAAAAGAATCTGTGTAACGGTAATCTTGTTGGAATAGAAGCAAACTTTTCATAATCTTTGATGGGTGGGTGGTGAGAGCCGGACTTTGAAGGCCGTTTTTTGTAAAATATAGTGTTTGATGGTAAGGTTTGTTTGTACGGTATTGGAATATCGTGTGTGTCTGTGTAAAATTCGGTGAGGTTGTGTTTATGTGTTGGAGTGTGGGTGGACTGAGTAGTCTGTTTTATATTGTAGCAGTGGAGAACATGTGAGGCTCTTTTGTCTGTTTGGAAGGACGCCATTGTGTAAGCGGCCATTTGCAGTGTACTGTCAGCAGAGCGTAGACGCCATTTGTGTTGTCCTGTGTAAGCGGAGCGATAACACGCACGCTCGGGCACGCGCGCAGACACGCGGACACAAAGAAGCCTAGATATCTCTGTGAAGAGACTGCGTTGTAGAATATTTGAATGAGATAAATAATAGTCTAACTGGATTGAAAGATAATCGTGAAGTTGTTGTGTCGTGGGAGATGGCATTATTGTGGAAAAGCAATGTTATATTGTAAAGATTGATCTGGGAGTCCACAGCGGGTTTTTCCCCCAGAAGGACAAAGACTAGCCCCTCCTTCCCCTACTCCATTTTTACACGGAGGCGCTGGCGCATGCGCAATCGATACGCAAGTCGGTTGCTTGGCGCCGCCTGCTGGACGAAATACGACAATACATTTTAAAACACTAAATCCTCAGGGAGATACAGCTGAGGTCGATGAAACAGTCCGATACATTAATAAATAGATGGTTATAAATGATTGTAATGTATTACATTAATTTAATTAATTTAATTAATTACAAATTGATTGAATTAATTATTCAGATCATTTTATTTCTCTGTTTTCACAAAACTTTGATCAATTGTTTTGTGACAATCTAATGATATGTTGATAATAGCTAATTGACTTCACAGGTTTACATCAATGAAGTGTTAATGAATAATTCTAACTAATCATTCATTCTTTTCCAAATAACAAGTCGATTTCTTTACAGGTTATAATTAATATTTGTAATTTACATATTTTATTTTAGTTAGGTCATTTCCACAGTGTTTGATTAAGGAATAGCAGAATAGTACATATTTGATAGTTGAGCAGTAAAAGGGTTTTTGTGGATCAGTGAATACTTAGGTGTGACCAGCCATTGTGATTTAATAATTGTGTTGACCAGAACTGTAATTAGTATTGAATGAGTAATCAAGTGACACATATTCATAAACAATTAGGAAACACATTTAAGTATAAAGTACTTACAAAGTGATTAGATTTAAGTTAATACTGCACTGACATACACAAGAGGCAAATCTGTTGTTCTGGGTTGTAGTGGTTTTGTGTGGACGGTTAATACAGTTATATTGGACTAGCATTTGTTTAGCAAACAAGACAATAGGAAGGTGGGTTGTAAGAAGCGTACACCTTATCTAATATAGAATATTGTCAGCATATTGAGCAAGTAGAATGGGGTCGAATTCCACGAAGCTGTTAAAAGATATTAGTGAACATCGTGGAATGTTGGCTACGTTATCCCCTATGGCTATAGTGGAAAAAATGAATCCTCTTGTTAGGGAAATTAGCAAAATGTCAACGAAATGGAATAGCCGTTGGGCATACATTGAACAGCCGTGGCCGAAAGAGGGCAGCATTAATTTACAATTAATTGCAACATTGGAAATACTTATCAATGGGCACAAAGCACATCAAAGAGGAAAGATTAGATCAGAGAAACGCAAGTTAGAGTTAGCTATTTTAGATCTATTTAAGGTAGAGGGACAGAAAATAGCTCAGATGGAACCGGAAAAGAAAAAAGAATTGGCCAGAACACTGGAACAGAAACTGAACATTTCATCCCCAGACCTGTGTCCTGCCCCCAGTCCCCCTCCATATGCTAAGGCACTGGGGGATCATTCCCAGAAGAAGAAGAAGGAGCCAAGGGGAAAAGGGGACGACAGGAGTGACGAGGAAGATGACAGCGAAGATGGCAGTGCAGACTCAAGTGATGACGACAATGCAGATGGAGGCTACAACGCGCAGGTCAGGAAGATGATAGCCACAGCCGAAAGGAAAGGTGGGAGAAGACGCCCGGAGAAAGAGGGAGATTGTCACCGAATGTCATCAAATACATTAAAGAACTGTCCAGTGCTGATTCGGGGTAACAAGATGGAATATCATCCGTGGCATCATACAGATTTGTCTGAAGTGATCGAGAAACTCCCAGTTCTTCAAGAGGGAGGACATTCGTGGACGCGAGAGGTCGACGTGATACTGACAGGAACGCAGGCCGCGATGGGAGACCTGAAAAGACTCTTAGCTTTTATTGCAGGATTGGATACAATGCAGGAAATATTGATGAAGGCAGGACTTCATAGATATATCAATACATCAGTTTATGATCCAGAGCTCTTCGCAGCAAATAGAGGCAGGCTGTGGAAAGCAATCAGAGAGACCTACCCTACTCACATTCACCCAGACAATATCATTGTGAAGCCACTGGGGGGGGATGAGAATCCCAGGGGTTATATTGCCCGTGTGCACTCTCAATGGAGAAGTGTGACAGGGAAAGACGCTGAAGATAACCCCTTAGAAAAATCCATAATCAGGGAAAAAATACAAGAAGGGCTTCCTACCCCAGTTAAGGATAAGCTAGCAGAAGTGGTGGGGCTACGACACATGAACAAAGCTGTTTATATAGACCACGTAGCTCATCAAGTTGAGTTATATCGAAAGAACATTCAGATACAGAAGGCACGAGACGAAGAATCCCTCAGAATATTGACTCATTTGCAATTGACTGAAAGCGAGAGGAACATAGAGGGAGTGCAGGCTTTAGCCCCACAGCAACAGCCACCTGGAGTGCAGACTGCTACTTACCAGTCCTACTCACAGGGGCCACAAGGGGGGTATCCTGCTACTTACCAGTCCTACCCACAGGGGCCACAAGGGGGGTATCCATACCCACAAGGGCCACCAGGGGTGCAAGCGGTTCCATACCAGATGTACACACAGCCTGGCCAAGGACCACCACCAGGGGGATGGACAGCAGCAGGGAAGGAGATGCTAGAACCATGCCAATGCGACCAGAATGGACATCTAGCCTGTGCCTGCTGCAACAGGCCCCAGGGGGGCGCAGGGGGGAGCCAAGGAGGAGGATATTGGCCCCCTACTACACCTGCTCCAGGAGTGATGAACCCTTACGGAGGCCCAGCAGCTGGCCTATAGGGGTGCCCGGAAGATCCGAGTGGGAGGTGCCAGCTGGTGGTGACACAGAAGCCTGAAGGCGCCACGCACCTCCCTATGTCTAGAGAATATGTGAAGACAATCGGATTTGAGGGAATTAAACAGCTGATTCCTACAACTGAGCTTGTAGACTTAGAGTACAAGGGACAGAGAGCAACTCTGTCAACACTTGTGTCAGAACACACGCCAACAGGGCTGCTAGGGAGAGATGCTCTATGCCAATTGAACTGTACAGTAAAATGCACACCTGACGGCTGTCAGGGGACGATGCCATCCGGTGCTCAGGTTCCATCGACAGCCAGAGTGATTAAGCATAGAACAGACCTACAAGCTTTGCCTTTAAAGGGAGCTGATATAGAATATTGGGTTGATGGGTCTTGTTACGGGGTAGGAGAAACTTTGTGCGCTGGGTATTCCTTAGTTAAAGCACAAAATTCAAAGTTTATTGTAGAACAGGCTGAGGCAGTTCCTCAGCCTTGCTCGGCTCAGTTGGCTGAATTGATTGCCCTCACAGAAGCATGCAACTTGGGAACCGGACGGAGAGTGACAGTGTACACCGACTCTGCCTATGCACATAATGTTTGTCATTTTAATGGAGCTGTATGGAGGGGGCGGGGTTTTAAGAGAACTGATGGTACGCCTATACAGCATCACGCACAGATCATGAAGCTGTTACAAGCCATGATGAAGCCAAAGGAATTAGCCATAGTGAAGTGTGCCACACACAGGTCTGACTCATCACATGTCACACAAGGTAACAGGGCTGCAGAGGATGCAGCCAAAGCCATTACAGGAGCAGACAAGGCAGGTAAAGGTCTTCTGGTCACACATGAAAAGCAATTACAGGGCATGGTCACACTTGAGGATTTATTGATGTTACAGAGTAGAGTAACTACGTTAGACAAGAGCGTTTGGCTAGCAAGGGGGGCAAGTCAGGATGACACAGGTCTATGGAGGAATCATGAGGGGTTGGTTGTAGCACCCTCAGATTTATTAGGCATGTTAATACAGGAAGCTCATGGATTAGCACATGTGGCTAGGGGGGAGGTAAGACGCAAGATTACCAAGAAATATGGGTTTTGGAGTCCATATTTGATGGAACAGATTGACCATGCTTTAGGTCAATGTGGGGTCTGTTGGAGAAACAACATCAGAGTGGGTACACCAGTGGTGTCTGGGCATATCCCTACCCCAATAGGGCCACGGGTGGTGGACAGGGGGGTGGATGTACAGAGTAGGCAGGATGTTGTGCCAACAGGTGCCGAGGTCCCCAGAGAACCTGAGAAGGAGGAGCTACGAGGAGATGCTGTGGTGTTGCCAGAGCCAGTGGCAATGCCAGTGTTACAGCCAGTGACATTACCGGCAGTGCCTGAAACCGAGGGGACAGTGGAAAGCTGTCCAGATGCCAATAAACCAGAAACTAACGAAGCAGAGAGGGTTGACAGTCTGGAGGTCCAGCCTGGGAGTGTCCAAAGCCTGGACACCTGTGCTACTGGGGATGCTGGCGAGTGCCTGCACCATGCTTCAGATGATGCTGAGGGCGACTCCCCAGACCTTGATCAGCGTGGGAGGGGACCAGGCGGCTGCCCGAACCTCAATGACACTGACGGACGACGACCAGTTAGGAAAAGATTAAAGACTATGAATAGGGTAGTGAAGCAGCAGATCAAAGGGAACGACGGGAATGGACAGCAGATGATAGCATGGCTGGAAACGGTCTTAGGGGCATGGGAAACTTATTTTGCTAAGATAGGAGCACCCATTATAGCAGACATGATTTTTGACTTTCTTAGGAGACAGGGCCTCATTGACTGTTTTTGGAAAATCAGTCACTCAGTCCACGTTAATGAACTTTTCAGAAGACTAGTCCTCACCTGAGGTGAAGATCTATGCATTAATGCATTCCCTTTGTCCTATGCTTACTGTTGGAGAATTATGTGTTATGATAACTGAATGTCATTATTTGTGTATTGTTTGTTTGTTTCTATATCGTGTGATTGAGGTCAGTTGAGAAGTGATGTGGTGGTTATACAAAGCTAGGAGAGAGGTTCTGTTCCTAGCGCAACGAAAATGGAAGTTCCTGACTATGAAAGTGTTATCAATCTGAGACAGCGGTAAAGGCTGTTCTCCAACTGGGTACAAGTGCTAGTAACCTCTGACCCTGACGCTTCAAGGACAAAGAAAACATCGGTCGTTGGAAGTTTCTGTATTGATTTGTGCATGATGAACTGTGTTTAGTTTAATTGTGATTGTTATTTTCAAAATCTTTTTATTATTGGTTGTTTTCTATTTTTTGTTTATGATATCTTTGGTTCCTAATACTGGTCCTGGGTTGGTCTGTGTTATTGTGCTTCTTGTGTTGTGTGTTGGTGTAGTTTTTCTGTCTGTTGTTGTTTATTTTTTAATTTTTAATTTTATTTTATTTTTTTTATTTTTTTGGGATGTTTTGTGGGGTTTTGTGTTTTTGTTTTTGTTTTGTGGTCGTTTAGTTTCGGAACACCCTCTGGGTGGTCCGAGGGGGGATGTGTCGTATATTTTCTACTATATATATCCTATTTTCTAGTGTTGTGCAATGGCTCTTGTAATCTGACCAGCCCCTCGGACTTGGGGCCGTGGTGACATCACAGGGGACGGCCCTCATGGCCATCTGGATAAGGTGATAGGCTATGACCTGGGACTGTATTTGCATATTGTTGATGGATAGGGTTGAGACCCAAGGGGGGGGGCCTCTTTGCCAGCGGATCTCAGCAGAGGAGGACAGAGACAAGGCTCCAGTGTTGGTATACGTATACCGTGTTTCTGTACTTTAATTAAATCATCTTAAACTCAATAATTGTTCTTTGATTCGTAACCAATAAGAATACACGACATTAGTTCAAGAGTTGACTTGTCCAACTGTATCTACAGTATATGTGACACAGCGTAGTGATTTAGTCCGCATGTGGCGAATTGTAAAACCTCGCAAACGAGCTAAACAGTCTTGTTGTAAAAAAATGTGAGTGGAAAACATGCAAGCCCACACTATTCAAGTGTCCAATGCTGCTACAGTGGAGCCTCCAGGTACACACACACACACACACACACACACACACACACACACACACACACACACACACACACAGTGGTAAGGCAATAAGCACTTCAACATTTGTTGGCACACAATGTTTGCCTTCTTGGTATTTGCCTTCTACAGAACGATGTGTAAGATCTTTATACCTAAACTGTGTGTGTGTGTGTGTGTGTGTGTGTGTGTGTGTGTGTGTGTGTGTGTGTGTGTGTGTGTGTGTGTGCGTGCGTGTGTGTGTGTGTGCGTGTGTGTGTGTGTGTGTCCACACCTCTGACCTGAAATGTGTCTTACAGAATGATGAGGTGAGACGTTCTGAGAAATGAGACCTTGCACTTCAGGTATTGTATTGTATTTTATGAACATAGTAGTATTTCGTAAAAATGGTGTGTTGGTAAGAGTGGGCAATCATTTTAAATGTCCTGTCTTCTATTGTTATTACAGCTTTAATGCCCAGATGGGATGGGAAGGGACTCCACCAGTCCCACTAGATGCATTATTGGACTATAATGATAAATAAACGCATAGGCCTACACACGGACACAACATTATAGTTTTTTACTATTCTATTATTGTATTGCTCAATTGTGTCTTGCCTTACTGTTTCCTTTTGCAATTTTTTTCCATTGCCATTTTGTTTTCTCTTGCTGCTGCAAATGTCGACTGAAACTGAAGCCATAAGAATGTTACTCTCTTGTACTTATAGGGTTATAATGGGATGTAATAATATTTTGGCACACATGGCATCTTGAATCATGATTATTATTTAGCCATTTAAACATGTCAGCCCTGCAAGTTTGTTTCTTGAGGGTTAGCTGACAACCCCACTGACAGATGACAGGTAGATAATGACAGGTAATGTTATGGGGGAGTGGTGGTCCTGGGGAAGTGGTTAGGGGTGGAGTTAACCAGCTATTGTTCCCGCCCATTACCTGCCTTTGAAAGGTGTCTGTGAAAACTTTGAGGCGGAATTTCTCTGTTTGTTGATTTTGGGGCGGTATCAACATTCAAATATCTTCTTCAACTTTTTTCAGATTTCAATGTATGACATATCATTTGAAAGCATACATTCTGCCCTTTCATAATCTGGAATAAAACAGAAAAATGACCTTGCCCTACTTGCGGACTAAAACGCCAGACCCTGTCACATATTGCCTTTTCAATGAACTCACTGAGCTAATGTGCTGTGCATATGCTACATTATTGGCACTTGACATTCATTTATTTGCTCACTTACTTCTCAAATACAGCATGAAGCACACATTTTACTTTGGAGACATTTAAAGTGATTTCTTTAAAAAATCTGAATTAAAAACGTACACAACGCAAGTAGTCTCAAATCCTTCTGAACTATCAATTCTAGTCGTGATGCAGCTATCTTGTGGTTGTAATGTACCTAATGGCACACTTAAATGTGCAATATGTAACATTCAAGCTTTCTAAAAGCCTCCTAATGGTTGTAATTATTATGTTTAATCGGTAGCTATCAGAGTGAGGATCCTTGGAAGTTATATTTCATTTACTGCTATTGAATGCTGTGTTGGTCAGCATTTGGCCAACAGCACTTTCTAAAATGGAATGTCCTGACCCCGAAACTCAGTTTGTATATAAACATGTTACTGGCCAGGCGTTCTATGGAAGTGGACTCACTTTTTCTTTTCATTTTTGCCTTTCTGTCTCTGGTGACTGCCTCTTCACGCATGCAGCAACACAGCGGCAAGTCGCATTTCAGGGGGTCATATTCATATTAGGGAGGGTGTTGTGGTTTGGAACTTCAAACCTTTCACTGCACTGGCCAGAGGTGGCAGATTATCAACACAAGTATGTCCTTAAACTATATAAACAAGGTAACAAAAAGAGTGCACAATAAAAAATAAGAAAAATACTTTCAACACTTTTTAAGCTCTATTAAATAGAGAAATTATATAAATTCTAGTGGCAATGCAATGCTATCTTGAGTTTGTAATGTGCCACTTACAAGATAAACAAGGCGTGATGAAATAAGCAAATCACATTAAAGTTTCCAATACTGGAAGATTATAATTCTGCTCACACTTCATCCACTAACTATTGGTTGGCTCCATCCATTAATGGTGGAGTTGGTCAAAATTGTTTGTCTAATACAAAATGAGTAGTCTTTTCTCCTATCTCTGTTATCACCTGTCTGTTCAAAAACTCCATGTTTTCGTCTGAGCGGGAGGATCTTATTCGAAAGGGACCAAAAGTTTCTGTTTGTTTGTGCTGCAAGTCTCTCCACAGTCTAACCAATATAACCAACGTTTTAATGAATCTGCAGAAAGTGTCAGTCGGCTCCTGTGTGTGTTTTCTTATAGATAAAGAGGCAAATGAAGTTTCCGGTTTAATTTGTCTCTCATTGTTTGGAAATGTGTGATTGCATTTCCCACAATCCACCAGCACACTGTATTCATGTGACTTTACAACCCCTCTAGCTCCATTTTCCACCCACAAGAAAGGTATTGCATTTTATATTACAATATTATCGTACTTACACAGTATTCTAACAACATTCTTTTTCTCTGGTTCCTTCTCTCTCTGTCCCCTGAGCAGAGCTCAAACCCATAGTCTTTTTTTTTTTTTCTTAACTGAAATGCCTTAATAACCTCCATAATCTGTTCAGTTGTTTCTCATTTATTATTCCACATCGATTTTCATCATCGTTCACAAAGCCCCTCATGAATCACCCTGTGCCGTCCTGCTCTCTCACACTCTGGGTGATGTTACAGCTCCCAATCGATTCAATGCCCTGAGCACATGAAGAACAGTGCTGCACTTTTACTATTCAATACAGTACAGTGCCCGACATGCATGCTAAAATGTTTCATTGTATTGCTATAGTTGGATTCTACAGAATGCAATGTTTTAGATTATGTATGTACCTATCTCTTTATGTACAATATTATGTACATGTGAGTTTAGAATGATACGGTTCTATCTCCGTTTTGGGCAGTTCAGAGATATTGAGCGTCAAAGTTTTTACATTCCATTATGTTTTGTGAGATGGAACCTTTGTATTTTATGAATTACTAACTAAAAAATGTCAACATTTGAATAATAACACCACACAGGCATTAATCAACACCTAATGGATCCGATTATGTAAAAAACTCAATTTTGACAAAAATGGAGATAGAACCTTATAATTCTAACGTCACGATGTGCATTATTCTTAAAGCAAGTTCTCAAGCATCCTGATATTTCACAACACTGAAACTGAGGAATGTAAGACAACAACAACAACAAAATCGAGATTTTGATTATTTAAGAATAATCTGTTAAATAACATGTTTGTGACATTGACATTACATCAGGGTTACAGTTAGAAGAAATATAATAACTCCAACATGGGAAAAATCTCATCCTCAACGTCTATAAACAGCTTCACTCTCTCCTCTCTCTGCAGACCACACTGACATGTCAGCAAGCTCACGGCAAAGTACAGAACGTCTCAGGACAAACTTAATTGTATAATTCCAATTGTAAACCATAACACATTGCACTCAATAGCAGCAGTGGGTGATAGTCACTATCCACCATCACCACCATCCCATCCAATTTCCTCTAGACGGAACCCTGTGTCAGTGATGTTTCACAATGATCACTATCTGGTGAGACAATGCAGTGCCGTGTTGGCCTCTAAGGGATTAACAACTTGGAGAGATGGGGGGTGCTGATAAACGTTGCCTTTACGGTCTCCTCTCTGGCTGTAAATTAACTCACGTTGACCTGGTATCATTCCTCTTGCCGTTCTTATAATTGATCCAAGTTGGTATGTGAACACCAGGAACTAGCTAGTCCATTTCTTCGATTGTCCCATCCAAGGAATCTGGGGGTTTGTTTTGAAATAAGCACTAAGCTTAAGAAAATAGGCACCAAACGATGTTTTAACCTTCACTAAAGTCCAGCTAGAGGGCATTTAAATAATTAAATGACGATTGTATAATGATTAAAGCACTTTGAGCTGCAACATTTGCAGGAAAAGTGCTATACAAATAAAGGTTATTATTATGATTATTGTTCACACAGAATCACCCTCAGAATATACTGTATGTATACAGTATGTCCAAAATGGCAGAATGTTCCTGGGGGCCTTGTATTGGGAAGGCACAACTTTGTCAAAGATCACCTTATGATATTTCCTCTGCTCTGGAGCAGTGCAACAGATTAAGATGAGCTGAGTGTTATAGGACTGGAGAGCTCATGATGGGGCTGTAAAACAGCCGTGGAGTACCTGCTAGTCGGCCAGGTTTAGTGGATTAAGGACTACCACGGCGCTGGCGGAGTTAGCTGTGTCAACACAGGGGAGCGTCTCCCGAGACATCAGCTAAATCAATGCACTCCCACTCGCCGGGTCGGCGCTTTAGAGGTTATGCAAATGAATGAGGCTAGAAAGTGACATTTTGAAAGCCCAGGGATGGATAACCCCTATTAGCAGAGGCTTTGACGGATCTTAAAAGGTACTTTCCTCTCTCATGATGGAGGTTCATTTTACACTCTTCCACCCCCCCCCGCCCCCCCTCTTTCACTATGATTTGTGGCGAGCCGGGGGTTGACGGTGAGTTCGAATAAAACAAACAGACCCTCTTCTGTTGCAAGAAACCACCTGTGAAACGGGGGGGCCATGCAGGAAGTCAGGCTGTCAGGAAGCCGAGAGCACATCATAGGTTCCATCATGCTGCCTCTGAGCAAGCTAGCAGAGGCCTGCTGTCACTGAGAACTCGTGACGTTAGAATTATAAGGTTCTATCTCAATTTTTGGTCAAAATTTAGTTTTTTACATAATCTGATCCATTAGGTGTTTATTAATGCCTGTGCGGTGTTATTTTTAAAATGTTGACATTTTGGAGTTAGTAATTAATAAAATACAAAGGTTCCATCTCACAGAACATAATGGAATGTAAAAACTTTGACGCTCAATATCTCTGAACTGCCCTAAACGGAGATAGAACCTTATCATTCTAAGCTCACGAACTGTATCACTCCCTTTTCTTATATTGAAGTTGTTCATGAGATTACACATGGGACTATTTGATTACTTCTGTCCAGTTATGGCCTGCTATCTATGGGACAGAGGCATGACTACAGTTTGGTAGAACGGATAAAGATACTAACTGAAACGATGGAACAGAAGCTGTGCTCTTATCATGTTGTATTAATTCAGGAAATCCAAGATATCTATAAATATCGACCTTTTCAAAAACAAGTTGCATTTCGCTGGCTGGCAGCTTTAGAACAATATTGTCTTTTACTCTATGACATTGCTTAACCGCTTAACCAATGACAGCAACCCAAAATAAAGCAACTAATTATATTAAGGTAAGGATGCAATTATCCAGTTAATCTCGCTGAATTTCATCAGGAAAAAAAAGCTTGATGACAGAGCTTCCGGCGGCAACCCACAAGGCCTCAATTAGAGGCTGAATGTGAAACCACTGATGTCACCAGCAATTATGACAGCAATTTCCCCCCAAATGAGCAGTATTATTACTGCTTTAAAACACTTCAAGCATTGACAGCTTCTTAAGTGTGCAGTTAAGAACGTGCATTCGCTTATTGAATTTTTACCTGCTGCATCTGGAAAAGCTGAAAACCTCTTAGCCAGCTAAATGCATTGTTTCCTCTACAGTTGTAACAATTATATAACACAGTGTAAATAAATACAATGAAGTTTAGCTTTCGGTGGCGACGTGAAAAGTGACTCTCTGTCCATAATGAACAGAGAGAGAGTAAAGTCACCGGGGGGTCTCCTACGCGTGTGACAAAGGGCCTAGTTCATAAATACTTAAAAAGGTGCCGCCTGGCGCCCGCCACCGCCACATGAAGAGTCGACGAGCGAGAGAGACGCCACATGAAAGTTTAGCGACGAGCAAAGCTATCCTATAATTCCCAGGATAATTCCTTGTATATTCCATTCTGTTTACCCCCTGTTCCAGTTCTTTCTCTTTTATTCCAGCGGCATACGAGGCTTCTAACAGGAGAGCCTTTTAGTCAGTGTGCTATCTGTCATGCACGTAACTTTTTGAGTCGATTGTATGGAAATAACTACAGTTATGCAAGGTCATCTGAAATTCTGACTTGGCTGTTACTGTCGACAGAATTTCTGTCAATCTCCTAATCCAGCCTTTTTCAGCCAGGTTGATTTTGTGAGGTATAGTCGTGACGTTAGAATTATAAGGTTCTATCTCCATTTTTGTCAAAATTGAGTTGTTTACATAATCTGATCCATTAGGTGTTTATTAATGCCTGTGTGGTGTTATTTTTAAGGTTGACATTTTTGAGTTAGTAATTCATAAAATACAAAGGTTCCATCTCACAAAACATAATGGAATGTAAAAACGTTGACGCTCAATATCTCTGAACTACCCTAAACGGAGATAGAACCTTATAATTCTAAGCTCACGTAGTATATCCCCTGAGGTGAAAGTTCACAGGTGTGGACAGAGGTGATGGAGTCAGTTTTTGTCAGATCCGCTACCCAGATTCAGCACCATGGACAGCTCTGTGCATCACACAGGGACGTCACCAACAGCCTAGCTTACTTACTTACTATGTCCAGCATTTCCAATCACCACACCTGCAGATCATTTCCTAGAAAACCCAGTGGCGTAGGAGAGTAGACTGAGTCACATACCAATGGAGAAGTTGGAAAGATACAGCACAAAGCAAACTTAACCAATTCTAAAAAGTTAATCTAATTGCTAACTATTAACTATCCCCAAATTAACTGTATATGAGTCCAATACCCATAGGCTACATTTCCTTTGTGCATTGTTTGTGACAAAGAATCTGCTGTCACAGTCAATCACACTGCAGCAGATATAAATACATTTCAACCATCTCCATCGAACCATGGTACATTTCACTAGAGGACAATGGAGTCATATCGCAGCGTGTCACCAACATCTTAATGCCTGATGTCTCATTCTTTCTCTCCCTCCTCCCTCCACTTTGCTGTTCACTGGTTGTATCCATCCATTATCGTTTGAGCATGCCTTAAAGCGGCCATCATCGTAGCTTCCAGTCCGTGGATTCGTCTTCCTGTATCCTAAGGAGTGATATGTCTCTTCAGGGGGATTCCCTGGTTTACCATGGCTGTGGATGCGGCGGCGACGGCTCATAAACTTTCACTAGGTCATTTACTCTGTCTGAGTCCTCCACTTTAGTTCCTCTATCGTATCAGCATCCTTTTCCAAGGGCTCTTTAGTCTTACATTGAATTACCTGGTGTGACAGTTGAAGCGGCCATCTTTTATGGTAGGACTCTCTGCCACACAGGGAATGGATATGGAAGCCCTACTTTTCTGTCTATTCTGTCAGTTTATTTGTAACAACCTGAAACAACTTTATTATCACACGTCTTTGTCACAACAGAGATTATAAATAACTGTGGATAAAGATGGAATCTATTCACAACAATCCTTTTGCAGTATGCATTTCCCCCCCAAAAAAGAAAAGCACAGAGCATTGTTCTCCACCTAGTGTGAAGTGAAGGAATTATTCAGGGCCTTTTTCTTTATTTTATTCAGATATTCAGGTTAAGTGTCTAGCTGCAGGCGATGACAGCACCACTGTACAGTACATCCCGTTATGGGACTTGAAACTATGAGACTCATTGGTGACAGTCCATTTCCCCCAACCATTAGCCAAGATTGATAATATGTTTGTTATGCCAAGAGGGCCTATCATGAACAGGGATTTCAAGTAGACTCTCTTTCTAAAAGGACAAAGTGAACTGATCATGTGGTGTGTATAAAGTATTATGATCTGATGATTATGACATCCATTTGATTTTGGAATGTTCTGAATGTGTTCATCAAAACCCTTTTTCTCGAAGCAGTCAACACTGTTGGGACTTTTGTCACTTTTTGTCAATGCGTTAGTGGCCTGAAACAACTTTATCACAATGTCTTCACAGCAGAGGTCATAAATAACCAGATAAAATAGAATCTATTCACATTCCTTCTCAGTACAAATTACTAAGCAGTCAACACAGTGGCTGCCGCGGTGTCTCGCTCTCTCATGTAAAACATACCGCTTTCACTCTGATAACGCATGCATATGTTTTTGCTCCGGACATGCAATATGTTTATATATTATTGATGGACTGACATTAACCCTGGCTCTTGAGCCTAATAGGTTCTCTCTATTATAAACTCACAGATGCGTAACGCTAAGATGATGAAGTCATACATTCAATATCACATTAGCATGACTTACGCCAGGATTGCATAACGTATCCCAGGGTACCCATAACTTCTGATTGGGATGTGAATAAACCATAAGGAGCCTGGTGCTGCTGAATCTTCCTCTCGCTCTAAATACCTACTCTCAACTTAAATATATTTATCATCTGTAGTTTCCACCAGAAAAAAGCCATTGTATATCACTGGGGGAAGGATGAGGAACAGCAAAGGGAGGAGGGTGAGAATAAATTACTTTGCAGACACATTCTTTATTCTGAAACTGAGCAGAATAAAAAAACACACAAAAAAAGTGTGCCAGCTCCCTCAGTAATTCTAGAGGTACTTTTCGTTTGTTCTTCCCTTTGTTTTGAACACAGTGATGTGAGCAATAAGTCGCTAAGAACCCCCCCCCCCCCCCCCACCTCCTCCCCCTCCCCTCCACTCCTGACTTTACTCCCTTCTTCTCTGCCAGTCTCTCTTAAGCAATAGATCATTCGCACACGCGCACACACACACACACACACACACGCACACACACGCACACACACGCACACACACGCACACACACAGATCATTACCTGTCGTCTA
The DNA here is from genome assembly GCF_963989245.1 of Nansenia antarctica. NCBI lineage: Eukaryota > Metazoa > Chordata > Actinopteri > Argentiniformes > Microstomatidae > Nansenia > Nansenia antarctica. The sequence continues at coordinate 2,870,635 of NC_137680.1, read as the reverse complement.
TTTTCGGCGTGTTGTACCTCTGAGTCGGGCCGTAATTTGAATTGCAAGTGACAAAGTCCCCCACTAGGAAGTGACGGGAGCATCCCCTCCAGTGTTTATTAACTTTGTGGATTGAATAATTACCCGGGGTCGCCACATAATTGAGTTGACCTTATAAAATAACAAGAGGGATGGCATTGATGCGCTACGTGAGGTGGCACACCTTCCCTGGCCCCTTGTCCCCCTCCCTCCTCCTGTCACTTGGACTTATTACAGCTTCATTACCGCCCCACCACCATCAATATTTCTTCCTTCCTCAACCTGTTCCAACTGCTTTTTAGGAAGGCGTATAATATATACGTTTCAAGTTTCAAAGTTCGTTGTTACGTCACATTACAACAAGTGTAAGAGAGTTTGAATCCTGACAGCACAAGATAATAAAGCAATAGACATAATTCAAGATAATAATTTTTAAAAAGTGTCAATAGTACAAACAGGACATCAGTGACAAATGTGTCAGGCATTCTGGAGTCGTGGGGGGGGGGGGGGGGGTGAATAGACTTGGTCAAAGAGATAGGGGAAAAAAAGGGAAAGGAGGGAGATATACGTATCTCTTTCATCTTGGACGTCACTTAATAGACCGCTAAAGGAAACCTGGACATGGTCGAATATATGAATTAATGATCCATGCTCATGCCTAGGCACGTCACGACCATTACTATAGGTAAATGGTAAATGGACTGCACTTATAGAGTGTCTTATTCCAAAGCACTTTACAATGGCCTCTCAGTCACCCATTCACACACACAATCACACACCAATGGAGGCAAGCTACCATGCAAGGCGCCGGCCCCGCTCACTGGGAGCAATTTGGGGTTCAGTGTCTCGCCCAAGGACACCTCAACACGTGGACAGGAGGAGTCGAGGATCAAACCGCCAACCTTGCGATCATTTAGACGACAGCTCTACCTTCTAAGCCACAGCTCAGATAAGACCTGTACTAAATGCTCATTGACCATTCGTGACGTTAGAATTATAAGGTTCTATCTCCATTTTTGTCAAAATGTTGTTTTTTACATAATCTGATCCATTAGGTGTTTATTAATGCCTGTGTGGTGTTATTTTTAAAATGTTGACATGTTTGAGTTAGTAATTCATAAAATACAAAGGTTCCATCTCTGTAGGGGTAGTGGTGGTCTAGTGGATAGTGAGTTGGACTTGGGATCGGAAGGTTGTGAGTTCAAATCCCGCCTGAAACCACACCACTACTAGTGTGCCCTTGGGTAAGGCACTTAGCCCTCAGTTACTCCAGGGGGAATGTCCCTGTAATTCGTAATTGTAAGTCGCTTTGGATAAAAGCGTCTGCTAAATGGCAACATTTAAATTTATCTCACATAACATAATGGAATGTAAAAACTATGACGCTCAATATCTCTGAACTACCCTAGACGGAGATAGAACCTTATCATTCTAAGCTCACGCATTGTTACATTTCCTCTAATAAACCAATCAGGACATAGCACGCAAATGCTCATGAGAGCCAACCAAAGGCAGTGTTCATATTTTGTTGGGAAATCTAAAGCAAGTATGTTATTGCAATAGCTGAGAGGTATTTCATCATGGCCAAAGCAAAGCAAGTGTCTACAACTTGTAGGATGGATTGCAGTGTTATACTTGAGTATATAAAATACCAAGAGGACGGCTCTGATATGGGTTGTGAGTTGGCACACCTTTCCTGGCCCCATGTAAACCCTCCTCCTCCTCCTCCCTCTAGCCACTTGGACTGGATTCCTCTTATTACTCTATGACACAAGATGTACATGTACTTTACTTTTTGGGAATTTAGCAGACGTCTTTATCCAAAGCGACTTACAAACAAGTACATTGTCTGAATAAGTGAATCATCTATCCATCAGTCATCGCAAGAAAAGCAATCTCTGCTCGGGCCAGAGGCCATTGGCAGTCATAATGCTTAGAAGAAGGAAGAAGGATTTTTTTTGTTAATAATACAGTAGAGAAACTGAACAGGGGGATGGGGGGGGATCAGGAGGGACAGTTAATGTGTAGCTTGAAGAGATGATTCAGTCTACGGTGGAAGATAGGGAGTGACTATAACCCTTCTGTCAAAGTTGCAGGTGTTGCAGTACACTAGACCCAGACCTTTCATTCAATTTCCACATGAACATTTCCAAAACTGTATCTTTTCATCTACTTTCAACATCGTTCAAGTTAGACCTATTTTTTTTTTCTTTGTCTTTTTTTTAACCAGGGAAATCACTTTGAGATTCTCATCTCTTTTGCAAGTGAGGACTGGCCAAGAAACCAGAATACACAAAATGGACACAGAAAACACAACACGTCCAAACTTGTCTTTACTGTACCAATTTTTTTTTCATACTTTCATTACCTCCTACTGTATCTCCACTACTCCAATGCTCTTCTTTTTGGTTCTACAGCCACTGACAGCTCTCTGAAAAAAAATCTCACTTGTCCAAAATTCAGCTATCCTAACCAGTACCAAAACATATGACCATAATCACTCCAATTATTTGTTCTCCCTATTATATTCCGAGTTGATCACAAAGTCTTGTTCCTCACATACAAAGCTCTTCATAGTCACACCCTGACAGACATCAAAGATATGCTCAAACCATACAAACCCACAAGATCTTTCAGATCACAGGATGCCAGAGTTCTAGCCATTCCCAAAATCTCAAACATAACAGCGTTGGGGGGTCGGGGCTTTTCCCAACAGAGCCTCCTCACAGTAGAACATTCTAGAACAGTAGAACAGTAGAACATTCTAGAACAGTCTCATTGTTTAGACTCAAGACCCATTTGTTCAGTGTTGCTTACCCCTAACTCCTCCCTTGCTGGAGGGCCATGTTGCCAAGACCCCCCTTACCCAATCCAACCCTGAACCGACACCTGCTAACCACCAGCAGACAGCACACACTCCTCCCCCACCCCCCCAACCCTAACCCACCCCAAACACACACACACACACACACACACAGACACACAGACACACACACACACACACACACACACACACACACACACACACACACACACACACACACTCACACACACACACACACACACACACTGGACTAGCCACCTTCATTATGCATTGTTTTTGTTACTGTATGTTAAATGTTGTGATTTTGTACATGCTGTGTTGTTGATGTTGTTGCCTGCTTTCTTTTTTGGACTGCACCTTTGGACTGCACCTTATTCCAAAGTGCTTTACAATGGCCTCTCATTCACCCATTTACATATAGATTCACACACCAATGGAGGCAAGCTACCATGCAAGGCGCCAGCCCGCTCATTGGGAGCAATTTGGGGTTCAGTGTCTTGCCCAAGGACACCTCGACACATGGCCAGCCGGGGATCAAACCCCCGAACCGGCGACCTTGCTAACATTAGACGCCAGCTCTACCTCCTGAGCCAAAGCAGCCATAGTAGTCGCCCCTTTTTTGTTGCTGTAAATATTATTCCTTTTCTTTTTTGTTTATCTTTTCAACTCTTCATGTAAACTGTATAGTTTGTGCAAAGTGTGTTGTGACTCTTCACAGAAAGGCACTTAAAACAACATTTGATTTGATTTGATTTGATATTTGTACTGTCAGCTCTGCCTTTGTATCGTTTTGACTGCTGAGTGAATTTGAGTATCAGTCATGTTGAGAATGTGTTGATCCTCTAGTAATCTGTTGCAAGTGTGTCTAGTTCCTAACAAGAGGGATGCCGCTGATTTTCAAACATGGGCTTGAGTTGTTTTTGACAGGTAGATGCTAACAGCATGACGCAATACTGAACTTGCTGTAAGATGCAAGTGCATCTTCTGATGCACACAGCAACCATAGCAAATGAAGAACCGATATTGACATGGTGGATGTATGCATCAGCAGAACTAATGCAGACATCTTTGAAAGGCTAGAAATGGATTATTGATTATATAAGTTATCCCAGGTAACCTTTTTCAGTTTGTTTTCAAGACCAAATGGGTCCACAGAGATACAGCGACTACTGTATTGAGAATAAAGCATGAGGTGGTCAGCATTATAACCTGTCGTATCAGCATTATAACCAGTTGTATCAGCATTATAACCTGTTGTATCAGCATTATAACCAGTTGTATCAGCATTATAGCCTGTCGTATCAGCATTATAGCCTGTCGTATCAGCATTATAGCCTGTCGTATCAGCATTATAGCCTGTCGTATCCAGGCAGCCATACTTGAAGATCGCCCATTTACAGTGCAACATGGCAATGCCCAGGAGGGGCTGAAAGCAGCTGATAACATGATATAGCATTAAAAATATAACATGCAGCAAGGTGGTGTGTGTGTGTGTGTGTGTGTGTGTATGTGTGTGTGTGTGTGTGTGTGTGTGTGTGTGTGTGTGTGTGCGTGCGTGCGTGCGTGCGTGCGTGCGTGCGTGCGTGCGTGCGTGCGCGCGCGTGCGTGTGTGTGTGTGTGTGTGTGTGTGTGTGAGAGAGAAGAGAGATTGTTTGGCTAAGACTGTCAGTTGCTCAGACCGTCAGTGTGAGCGCTGTGTAGTGAAACAAAACACGCTGTCGTCTCTGGAACAAGACAAGGCTTCCATACAGTAAACACCTCACTGAGAGAAGGTGCTTCAGCCTCCAACTCTCCACATCCTGGCTCCAATGGACACTATGTGCAATATGACAACCCTAGTCGTCTTATCTGTACAGTATAGTATAGTGGATAGTGTACATAGCCTTTATTTATGTAAACCAGCTCCTTTCCCTTCTTGTTTTTTTTGTTGTTTTTTTTCTTTCCTAGCACCAGGGGAGCCACCCCTCCCAAATTTCATTGTTTGGTACCTGTACTGTAGCAATGACAATAAAGACCATTCATTCATTCATTCATTCATTCATTCATTCATTCATTCAATACATGAGCTTAGAATGATAAGGTTCTATCTCCGTTTAGGGCAGTTCAGAGATATTGAGCGTCAAAGTTTTTACATTCCATTATGTTTTGTGAGATGGAACCTTTGTATTTGATGAATTACTAACTCAAAAATGTCAACATTTTAAAAAATAACACCACACAGGCATTAATAAACACCTAATGGATCAGATTATGTAAAAAACTCAATTCTGACAAAAATGGAGATAGAACCTTATAATTCTGACGTCACGAATAGACACTTCGGAACAGAGAGGTGTAAGGTAAATTGGGCTGCCATTACATACACTCAATGTTATGTAATTCAAAATGTTATAATAATAATTAATATATCATCATCATCATCATCATCATCATCATCTAATGGTGGACAATGAGTCCAAAAATGTCTTCTCTGTTGTTGAGAGCATTTCTGAACAAATCCATGAAATTATTGTTGCCGTTTCGTGTCTATGCCTATTTCATTGTACAAACACCATGCTCCTATCAATGGCAGGGGCTTGGCCTGTGTGCAGTTTCAGATGGGAAGTCAAGCGCTTCTTTCAATTACTCTGTCATTCGTTTTAGACTCCCCCCCCCCCTGGACAGGCAGGAAGGGGCTGGCTGTCACTCCCCCGCTAATGAGAGGCGATCTCTCCCCACGGTGGAAGTGTTTCTGTGGGTGACACGTTATGTGTCCACCCACTCTTCCCCCCCAATAAATAGAGTGTGTGTGTGTTTGTGTGTGTGTGAGAGAGAGAGAAAGCGAGAGGGAGAGAGGAAAAGAGTGGTAAAAGCTGTACAATACTCCAATAAATAGTTAGTGTTTTTGTCTTTAATCAAAATGTTTCCATAAAATAGAAAAGGTAGGTGGCCCCACCTACTGCCTGTCCTATATATAGGACCTAGCAAGCGCACCCTTGTCTCTTCAAGAGGGACAACGAGGTGAGGGGTCTCCTTCGTCTCCTTCAGAGAATCTAGGTTACATTTGTAACCTCCAGTTCTCTTTTTTTTGTCTCGGTTTGACCCCTCACTATGGGACCCTGCAAAACACCTCGGTCGCCTATAGTCTGAACCAGAAACCTGTACAGATGCAAGAAAGTACCCCTACGTTGTCTTCATCACACAATCTCCAAACCAGCACGCAAGTCACTCACACACTTGGCCTTGGCCAAGGCAAGGAAGATACAGCCTCCATTTTAGGTCATAAGAAACTCTGGTGGATAGCGCCCTAGTGCTCTGAATCATGGGAAGCACGATTAGAGGCAGGCTTTCCAAGACTAGGGTGGACCTTTCACAGGCCAAACCCATAGGTCCATCAGCTTGGGACGAGGGTGGAACTATGGCCCTGCGCTTGGGATATGAACTCCCTGCACGGTGGGAGGCACCAATGTGGCAGGTAGAGTAGTTGGTCTATCTATCTTGGTACTCATTTTGAGTCTATTCTTGTAATTTATTGTATTGTAGAATCTGTGGATGTTTTTTGTTGTTGTGGGAGCAGGACCATGTGTACCATGCATGTGTGTACCACACATGGGCCAGCGTGTCTGTTCCGAGCAGAGCGCGGTGATCAGTGACGTACTGATTGACGTACGCCAGGACAGGAGCCTGGAGAACGTGCTTGAGGGCTAGAAACACTGTGTAGAGTTTGAGCACGTTCATGGTTCACGCGGGCGGTGCATAACAGATCCGACGCTGCTTACTGAGGGTCCGTTGTGTAATCCCTGAAGTGATGCATCTGTCATCACAACCCTCCGCTCGAGGACTCTCCACACGGGGAGTGGACGCATGCGTGGGTTAATGGTCTATTACCCTTACCTGCGTACAGCAGCATCATCTCCTTTACATAATCTCATACTGTGTCAAAGAATGGAAAAGAAGATGCACACACAATTTGCAAGGTACATGACACAAAGTGCATGACTTTCATTATCGATCACAGCATAGAAAGCAAATGTAAGCATAGAAAGCAAAGTCAGGGTATAGCCATCACTTGAAAATGATTTAAACTATCAAAATATCCCCAGCGTAAAATGTAAGTATACTTGAGTTTAAATATACTAAAGTATGTCAATTGATTAAAATGACCCAGCTTAAATTGTACTTAAATAAAAAGTATGTTCAAGAGGCATATTGGACTGAAAATAACAGAACATTAAATTCGGAAATATACTTAATTACAAATGAGAGGAAATTCAATTAAAGTACATGTTCAGTAAGCATATTTGATTACAATTAATAGCATGTTAATCTCAAGTACTTCTTGGAAGTATACCTAAGATATGATTAAGTGAAAATTCAAGTAGATTTAGACTCAATAAAAACTATATGGAAGTTCAATATCCATACAAAGTAAGTGTACTTTCAATAAGTATAGAAAAATATTAACAGATTTGAGGTAGATTAAGGCACCGCCGAATTCGATTCAATTGTTTTGAATGAGACAATGCACACGGCGTGCGATGCGATATTGTCGCACGACAACATTCGATTCTCAATTCACACCAATTGAAAGAATTCAAAGAATTGAGAATCGTATGTTGTTGTGCAACAAAATCGCACGCCGTGTGCATTGGCCTTAAGGAGTCAAATCAGTTATTTAGTGACCACATAATGGTAGCCTACTATTCACTAGATTCAATAGCATCAATTTCACATAAGTCAGATTGTAAAAAGAATTCAGAGTAACAACTTGCAACCCAACCAGCACACCAAAGCTGCATTTGTATTTTTCATCTCTTCTCTATCTCCCTTTCCCTCCCCCTTCTCAAGTAAAAGCCAAGTCACAATCGGAATCCAATTCTCACTGCCACAGACATTTGCCATTTATTTAAGAAAGCACATTCTCTCGTTGTATCCCGTTGTGTAATAGTACACATTTGTTTTATCCCAATAGTCTAGAACACTAGCACAAAAGTCACTAACCCACAACATTTATTATTATTTCTCTCCTGTGAGAGACTGTGAGTTTCCCCATCCAGACAGCTGTACATCATTGGTGTCTGAAGGTCAGGCTACAGCCCGGCTGCCAGCAGGAGATGTCACACCAGGACGGGGGCACGGCAACCATGCACAAAATTGCCTCCACAGATCACAGACTTCCACCCCATCTGCTTTGAGGAGGACAGAGAGAGAGGGAGGGGAGGAGAGCTCAATGGTCTAACTAATAGTACTCCATGAGAACACACACCACTATCATTTGCCAATTTGTAAATAACACCTTATCCCCCCAGAGCTTTCAGTGCAAATGGTCGCTGTAAGAGGGTAGCTTTGGCTGCGTGCTAGCTTTGGCTGCAATCTGTGTGAGTTACCAACTCACCTGTTGAGGACGACTGAAGAACAGTCCTTGTAGAGATAGCTCAGTTCCAAGGGGAAATGTAGCCTAGCTATCATCCTCATTTCACTTCAACCCCCTTTTCAAGTAAACTGGTAAATTCTGAGTAGTGGAAGAGATGTGAAGCAGTGAAGCAACTGAATGTACAGGGCTGCTGTTGGAAGAGAGAGGAAAAACAGGCGAGACAGAGAGAGAGAGAGAAAGTCTTGCCTGTCTGTCTAATAATTAATTATTTCCCTATGGTGTGGAAATTACAAAAGTGCTGACCTCTGGGGGAATTTGATGGCTTGCAGTCACACTGCATAGAATATGTATTATTATTATATACAGTCCTCAGATTGAATGGGGGGGGGGGTTGTATAGAAAGTCTGCAAGCGCCTTTTCCATCGGCGGGCGGTTTCTATTTCTGTTTCCATTCCTCGTGGCTGATGTGTCCCATCTTGGAGGAGTCCATCTCCCTCACAGAGGAGGAGCCCGCCCTCCCCAGGGACATCGTTTATTCATGTATCAGATTTATTTTCTGCTGCCACGGCCTCCCAGGATTCACACCGCATTTATTACAGAGGGGGGAATGAAAATTGAATTCATATGGCGACGCCCCGCGTTGCATTGTGTGACTGGGGTGCAATACGCAAGCCTCTAGTCTACCCCCCTCTAAGATGCCTCCTCCTGCAAACCACCCCGCTCCCTGAATTTTTTGGGGAGGAGAAAATGATGTTGATTTGGGAGTTACTCCCCAAAGTTTGTGTTTGTACAGTTTTTTCTTCCCTTTTACTTTTTCGTTTAAGCTTTTTTTGTTTCTCCCTCCCCAGGAAGAACATTCAGTTGTTGTGAAAAAAGAGGAAGAAACATCGATCTGGAATTATGGATTTCATTGATGAGCACCGTGCAGCAAGACCATTATCTCCATATTCCCTTTCAACGGGCAGGACGACAGAACAAAGAACACCAGACGCAGTGGTAGCGAGCTTCTTTGAAAAAATATCAATTTTCACATAATAACATAATGGTCTGAAGTTTTTGCAAATTGGTCAATTTTACAGTTCTGCACACCTTAATGTGCTGCGCCGCAATTACCATCGACCTTATTCAGTCTGAAGTCTAATTTGAAGCTCTGCCGTTAAGGGAAATAAATGTACAGTGTATTGCATGCACTTCAAATAAGGCTTTTAACCAGTTATTACTGAAGATCATACAGAGAGCAATCTGGAGTCAGGGGGATGTAGTATTTCTGAAGAGCAGTCCTTTAAGTAATTTCTGATCTTTCCTTTGCAGAAATATACATTATAGTAGCCCAAAGTACACATGTACACATGTACACCAACATGTATCACATGCTGTAACACTACTTTCTTCGACAGGTGTTTATAAAGGTGTGTTTTTTTTCTGTGTCCATTTTGTGGCATACTGTATACTTTACTGTATACTTGCTAGTGTAGTGCTTAGTATATCCAGGGAATTGCACTTACACATACTTCATTGGTGGTAATTCCCCAAGATGGAGCCACCCAGTAGCGCTCTCTCCTTACCATTAATAACTCTGCAGTCTCTTGCCCTCAGAGGACTCTTTCTCTCTCTCTTTCCTCTTCATCTGCCTGCTCTACAGTCTCTTTTTTCACTGCCTCCCTGTACCTTGAGTATGTCTTTACTTCATCACTCTTCTAGATCCTCTCTCTCTCTCTCTTTCTCTCTCTGTCTCCCTGGCACAAGCCATTTTAAATGAGTGTTTGTCATTCAGGGGGAACAGACCTGGTCTACTAAGTGTGTGTGTGTGTGTGTGTGTGTGTGTGTGTGTGTGTGTGTGTGTGTGTGTGTGTGTGAGGGGAGAGAAGGGAAATCAGACTATCCAGGTAGCAGCCCGCCCTATCTACATTGGCTCCCCCCCTCCCCCCAAGCTTTGGCGGCTCTACCGGGGGAGCACGGGGTAGCCGATGGCAGATCACCCCTGTGATCTTATTTTCCCCCTCTTATGCCCCCCCAACGCCATTGGGTGTTGAGTGCGGTCAATCAGTAAAGACTTTCACCTTTTGCAATCAGTGTGCTTCACTAAATTTCGATAAGCGATGCGATCGAGAAGCCAATCATTGGCCACCCAGTGTGCCTCCTCAATTTCATTGGCTCTTAGTGATGTCAATCATTGTGTGCTTCGACGGCGCAAATTCAAGTTAGAATATCCAGCTGTTGCAGATGTCGTTGAGGTAAGAACACTAAAAACCTTATTTTTATTTTAAAAAAAAATTTGCGTATTACGTACCCACTCTATGAAGTACCCACTCAATATAGCAAACAACAGTTTTAGGATCATACTAATTTGTGAATTGGATTCACTCTATCATCTGCCATAGGCTACTGGGTAAGCTGTAAACAACTATCGTTTTAGGGCATGTTCAAAAGCAAGGTCTGTGCGATCATGTAATTATGTGTAGTTATGTGTTTTTATTAAGAAAAGAGAGCAATCGGCGCCCCACGGTGGTGTAGCGGTCTAAGCACTAGCCACTAGTGCAAGCTGCCCACCGGGGACTGGGATCGAATCCCGGTCTCGCCAGACCCGGATATGGCCAGGGCACACAGGGAGCGGCATATTGAGCGCCGCTCCCGAGGGCGGTATAGGACTATTTCCGGACAAGGATCCGTCGCGCAACAGCGCCCCCTGGGTGCCGGAATAACGGTGTCGGGCTCGAGGAGCCAGTCAGCTAGTCTGCCTGGCGATCTCCTCTGGGGCTGCCGGCTACGGGGTCGGGCGGTGGATCCTACGCAATAGGCAGGGGATAATTGGATGCTAGGTTGGGTTCAATTGGATACCAAATTGGGTGAAAAAGGGATAAAATCTGAAAAACAAAATTTATTAAAAAAAAAGAAAAGAAAAGAGAGCAATCAGGTCTTTGTGATCATTTCAATGTTTCTGTTGTCTAACCAATGTTAAGTTTCTAGTAGAGGAAACCGGTTTTCATTGTCTCCCAGGTTGGCGTCGTCAATGTGTTAATCTGCCTAGTTACAAAAGTAATGAAACAAAATGTCTTATCAGACAAATTATTCCACTACAGACATAAATAAGTACACTGTTTACTGTACAATTTAAGAAAAGTAATTGTTTCCACTTTAGTATTCTAAATGTTGAAGAGAGTGTTCGGTGGCGGCCTTCATCTTTCACCCCAAAACATTAATTTGGTGGCTTTTGGCTGGCCCCCCTCCAATTTAATTGTTGCCCCCCTCCCTGTGCCATCCTCCTGAAAATGATCTAAATCCGCCTCTGCCCCCAAGAACTGTTCAGCACCCCCAAGAGTCATTCTGTAAATCCAACCCTGCCTGGTAACAAATTCAACAATGAAACTTCATCACCATGGTGTATAACCATGGTTCTCCAGCTGCACAACCGCGGAGAGAAATGCGCTACAGAGAGTCGTGAGAACAGCACAGAAGATCACCGGCGCCCCCCTCCCCTCTCTGGAAGAGCTGTACAACACACGCTGTCTCAGGAAGGCCTCCAAGATCTCCAGGGACCCAACCCACCCTGGGTACGAACACTTTACCCGGCTGCCCTCGAAAAGGCGGTTCAGGACCTTGGCCGCAAGGACAAACAGACTGAAGAACAGCTTCTACCACAGGGCCGTCCAGGCCCTGAACACAGCAAAGACCTAGGTTCTGGGTCCTGGACAGTCTGGACGGACTGATGGCAGCTGCTGGACTGAAAAAATCAGGTGTAGTGCTGAGGCACAAATATGTACATTTCAAGCCTGCAAACTGCGACACTTTAAATAAATGTGCAATAACACTATTGTGCAATATGACAACCCTAGTCGTCTATCTGTACAGTATAATAATAATAATAATAATACATTCGATTTATATAGCGCTTTTCCGAGGCTCAAAGACGCTGACAATATGGGCAAAACGGAAAACACAGAAACAACAAGCAACAGATAACATGAGCACATAGAACACAGAGGTAACGAACGGGGAAGGGGAGGTTGTATGCATGTCCATGGGGGGAGGGGGGTGGCAGGGTGAGGGGAGATGGTTAGGGATAGGGGAGGTTGTATGCATGTCCAGGGGGGGGGGCGGGGGTGGCAGGGATGGGGGAGATGGCTAGGGGTAGGGGAGGCTGTAGGCGTGGGAGAACAGGTAGGTTTTGAGGTGGGATTTAAAAGTGAGGAGTGAGGGTGAGTCTCTGAGTGGTTGAGGGAGAGAGTTCCAGAGGCGGGGTGCGGCTCGTGAAAAGGCACGGTGACCGAAGCCTTTGAGTTTTGAGGGTGGGACAGTGAGGGGAACAATGGATGAGGATCGGAGGGTACGGGTAGGGCGGTGGGGGAGAAGGAGGTCAGTCAGGTAAGGGGGGGCCAGGCTGTGGAGGGCTTTGTATGTGAGGATGAGGACTTTGAATTGTATACGTTCTTTGATGGGGAGCCAGTGGAGAGAGTGGAGGACAGGAGTGATGTGGTCACGGGAGCGGGTGTTTGAGAGGAGGCGTGCAGCAGAGTTTTGGACCATCTGGAGTCTATGGAGGGAGCGGGAGGTGATGCCGGTGAGTAGGGAGTTGCAGTAGTCGAGGCGGGAGGAGATGAAGGCGTGGATGAGGGATTCAGCAGCGGGGGGGGAGAGGCAGTGTCTGATTTTTGCAATGTTTCGGAGGTGGAAGTAGGATGTCTTGACAATGGAACTGACGTGGGGATCGAATGAGAGGGTGGGGTCCAGAATGAAGCCGAGGTTGCGAGCCAGGGGGGAGGGGGTGATGGTAGTATCGTCAATGGTGAGTGAGATGGGTCCGGTTTTATTGAGGGTGGATTTGGTGCCGATGAGGATGACTTCGGTCTTTTCACTGTTCAGTTTGAGGAAGTTGTGTGTGAGCCAGGTTTTTATTGCGGAGATGCAGGTTTCGATGTGAGTGAGGGGTGGGTTCTGGGTGGAGTTTGTGGTGATGTAAATCTGTGTGTCATCAGCGTAGCAGTGGAAGTCCAGGTTGAATTGGCGGATGATGTGACCGAGGGGGAGTGTGTAGCAGAGGAAGAGCAGGGGGCCGAGGACTGAGATAGTATAGTATAGTGGATAGTGTGCATAGCCTTTATTTATGTAAACCAGCTCCTTCCCTTCTTGTGATTTTTTAAAAAGTGTTTTTTTTTCTTTCCTAACACCAGGGGAGCCACCCCTCCTAAATTTTGTTGTTTGGTACCTGTACTGTAGCAATGACAATAAAGACCATTCATTCATAAGTGTGTCTGACCTCTGCTGGCTGACTGGCCCCACCACCTCTACGCCAACACGGCAGTCACGCTGCCCGGTCACGTCTCTTCACTACACTGGCTCCCCGCTGGTGGAATGACCTTCCCACGGCTGTCAGAACTGCAGAGTCACTCCCAATCTTCCGTCGGAGACTGAAGACCTCCATCTCTTCAGGTTACATCTTAACTGCTCCTCCTGAGACATCTACTACCCTCCAGCACTGTGTCTCCTGAGACACCTGCTTCCCCCTATACTGTGTCTCCTGAGACACCTGCTTCCCCCTATACTGTGTCTCCTAAAATGTCTACTTCCCCCCTTGTACTGTTTCTCCAGTGTAAAAAAAACACACAAAAAACGTCTTTCTTTCTTCTTCTATCACGACGACTGCCAATGGCCCCTGGCCTGAGCTAGATTACTCTTCCTGCTTCCTGAATGAATGAATGAATGAATGGACTTTATTGTCATTGCTACAGTACAGGTACCAAACAACGACATTTAGGAGGGGTGGCTCCCCTGGTGTTAGGAAAGGGAAAAAAAAAACACTTTAAAAAAAAAATCACAAGAAGGGAAGGAGCTGGTTTACATAAATAAAGGCTATGTACACTATCCACTATACTATACTGTACAGATAGACGACTAGGGTTGTCATATTGCACAATAGTATTATTTCACATGTATTTAAAGTGTCACAGTTTGCAGGCTTGAAATGTACATGTTTGTGCCTCAGCACTACACCTGATTTTTTCAGTCCAGCAGCTGCCATCAATCCGTCCAGACTGTCCAGGGCCCAGAACTTAGGTCTTTGCTGTGTTCAGGGCCTGGACGGCCCTGTGGTAGAAGCTGTTCTTCAGTCTGTTTGTCCTTGCGGCCAGGGTCCTGAACCGCCTTTTCGAGGGCAGCCGGGTAAAGTGTTTATTTCCTGCTTCCTGACAATTGATGATTTACTTGCTTAGTATTCAAATGTATCGATTGTAAGACGCTTTGGAATAAAGCGTCTGCTAAATGCCCAAAATGTAAATGTGAAAATGTAAACGTCATATACAGCTTAGGCCAGGACATGTGGTGTAGGAACCCTCACGTCCACGGGAAGCTAACCGATGCTGGCAAAGATCTTTGAAATGGCTGATGAATGAGTCTATTGCTGCTCCTCCTGATTTTGATCTCTCTTCTTCTTTCGCTCATTCGATCTTCCCGCTTCACTTGGCCCGGCCCCGCTGACATGAATCAGCACGGGCACTAAGCACATCCCCTCTGCCGGGTCCAGGGTTCACCGCTGACACTGCCAATTCATTAGTGTCTACTGACGCGCAGCCAACCCCCAAGTCATAATGCCACGAGACATTACATTTCTTCTCTTTTTTCTTCTTCTGCAGGAACAAGGCTGCTTGCAGGAGTCTGCAGGAATGAGTCTGCTGCAGGAACGATTAAAATCTACTTATTTTTTCGGAAACCTCTACAACCTTATTCTGTCTAGAGGTTGAGAAGAGAGGTTGCGGTTCTCTGTGACAGTAAACATATCTTGAATAATAACTGAACCGCCTGTAATCAAAATACGGTGTCATTTACGCATAACAGGCTCTTCTCCCACTCGTATTCAACAGTTCAATTAAATTAGATATGCTTCAGAATTATTCTAATTGATAAATTAGAACTCGCTTATGTCACATTACAGCACTGTAAATCTAAAACACAAATTTGCTTGACAAATGCGTCGTTGTCTACTGTGGATTTGAGATGAACGTCCCCCTACAGAGGAGAATGTTCAAGATCCCCATTTATTTTCGGTTGTGGAGCTCAGTCACTTAGGGTTCAGTCACTTAGGGTTCTCCCATTATTCGTATTTTTGTAATCACTAGAAGCACAGTCAATTAGAGCTCATTTAATTTAATTGTAACAACTAATCTGGGAATTGGGGTCCGGATTGTATAACTCACACTCTATAATTACATCCAAAATATATTAGCCAGCCCTGTTCTTAGTATTGGGAGAAGACTTACTACTGGAATTCTCCCTCTTGAAATTGACACAATTTTTAAAAATGTGTAGGTCTGAATACTGCACTGTTTATGAAAAACAGACCACCACATTTAGTGATAATCATCATTAACCATTTCAAATGGATGTAAAGCCATGCTACTGTAAAGCAAAATGAGTGTATTAGCTGAAACGCTTGATTCATTTATAAGATCATCATACTTGAATATTAACTTTAACATATTATATTCAGTGATAAAACAGTATGCCAATGACTCGATCTGATTGGATGCTGAACATACAGAGTTAGCTGCTTCAGAGCCAATCAAGATGACCCCTGTGGGAGGGGGAAGGCAATGGTTGTTTGCCCTTCTTATGAACACATATTTAAATTGAGAAACAAATGAACAATGAGCTCTCCCAAGACGCCTGCTCCTGACCTCTGACCCCGGCCTCAGCCTCCTCTGACCCTTCCACATAACCTCAACTGCCTGCAGCCAAATGTGTGTCGGAGTACAAGGACACGGACCACACACTCATACACTGTATGTACTGTGTGTGTGTGTGTGTGTGTGTGTGTGTGTGTGTGTGTGTGTGTGTGTGTGTGTGTGTGTGTGTGTGTGCGTGCGTGCGTGCGTGTGCGTGCGTGCTGAGGTTGGAGGTTTGGAGGGTACCAACCCTTGGAGACATAATTAACTTGTGAGCGTTCACCAGCTAATGCCATCCAGTGATGTCTGTCCAGTGAAGCGTCAGAGCTAGGTACACGTAGAACAACCAGGCTGGAGAATGCAGGAGCTTTTGGGTTTCAGTGACGGAACATTTGAAGTGCATAGCTGTGAGTGATTAGCCTCAGATGATCTTAAAAAGATTAAAGAGCCCAAAATGGAAACGATACATGTATATCCCTGTATGAAGGTCTCAAATGATGTTTTCCCTGTATGCCACTAGTCAGGCATCTTATGCAATGGATTGGGTGAGTAATCGCCACTACTCTACACTAACTGGGTAGTAGTGGGGATTACTCACCGAATCTATTGCATTACAATGTTTTGGCTTGACTAGCGAGTGTGTCGTTGACTTTCAAACAACGTTGACATTTATTTACATTTTTCAGAACCAAAGTCTGAACATTTGGACTTGTTCCCGCTTTCACCTGCTGCTGTCACATATAAGCAACAAGAATGAACCAAAATGTATCACCCCCAAAAAGTGTCTCAAGGGATGTTTGGGTCGCAAGTTGGGTGGTTGGAGGCACACGTAAAACATATTTTTTTCCGTTTTCTGTGGCATGAACAATTGGAATATGTGTCCGTATCTTCGGGTGATCAGGTTGCTCTCAACCACATCAAATGTTGAACAGCATATTTGTCTGAGAGAGCTACATCTGAGTCACAGGAGAGGTTTGGCCTTGGGTGCCTACATGAACAATATAATCCTTGAGGATTATCAAGGCCTCCTCAGCATTACATTATGTGCCAACAAAAATAGAACATTCCCCAGTTCAAGTACCAACACAATATTGGTGAGTCTAACTGAAGAAAACAAACAAAAAAGATTTCATTTGAGCCTCCAGTACGTTTTGTTTTCGGTAGGCTATACAGAGTTTTCAGTCTCTAATGGCTTTTGCCAATGTTTTTTTGCAGGCGCTAGTTTCCTCAATGAGGATTGGAAATATAGAACACTTATTATTTGTAAGTCCAAACCTTAGATAATGTCTTCACCTCATACATCTATAAAAAAATACTTTTCAGTGGCCAAGGACGTTAATTCTGTAATAGAGTGGAACTGGAGAGAAAGATTGATATACCTTGAAAACAAGATGTGTGACCCCCTCATTCATCTTCTTGGTCTATCTCTGAATTAAAATGCAAGGTGTGTTTGACATGCCGTGGTAAATAAGCCTTTATTGCTTTCAAACCTCAGGGACCCGTCTGAATATTTAAAATCTATGGATGAACACACTGATTTAGGAGCTTTAAACATACCCCACGGGTGTTGACAAGGATTTATGAAAGTCAGTTTCTGTTACTCACCATTAGTCTTAGTAAAGGACAGAAAACTGATAGTTTCAGTGTGGCCTTTCTGTGTGTGGAGCAGTAGGACACAGTGCAGGTCAATGTGGCCCTAGTTGCCAACTCGTGACATTAGAATTATAAGGTTCTATCTCCATTTTTGTCAAAATTGAGTTTTTTACGTAATCTGATCCATTAGATGTTTATTAATGCCTGTGTGGTGTTATTTTTAAAATGTTGACATTTTTTAGTTAGTAATTCATAAAATACAAAGGTTCCATCTCACAGAACATAATGGAATGTAAAAACTTTGACGCTCAATATCTCTGAACTGCCCTAAACGGAGATAGAACCTTATCATTCTAAACTCACCAAGTATCAAGGCCCAATCCCATTTCCCTTTGTTACCCCTACCCCTCGTTAGTGCCACTTGGTTTTCGGCTTGCCCCCTCGGAACAGAGTGGGGGGTAGTGGTTGAAATAATTCCCCTATGAAATGGGACAAACCTTCAAGACCCTGATACGTCATCAGTAGTATCATAGAAAAGCATGGACACTTTGTTCACAACTTATAAGTTTCACTTCATCAATCGATCAAACAAGTCATACAATAAAAAAAAGAACAACGCTTCGTTACCATGACACTTCATAACAGAATAGCGGTGCTCTGTAGGCTAGCAACCCGTGCTCCTACCCTGCCAATCTGCACTGGTATTAGAGGAGCGCTGACAAGTGCAACAACTTCGCTGCTGGACTTTAGTTCCATTCGGGCGCCAGAGGCCATACAAGGGGGGAAATGCGACATGGAAATATGTGACAGCAGTTGGTGAAAGCGGGAACAAGTCGGCGACCAATCAAAATGTTCTGACTTTTATTCAGAAAAATGTAAATAAATGTCAACGTTGTTGAAAATCAATGACACACTCACTAGTCAAACCAAAATATTGCAGTGCAATGGATCCGGTGAGTAATCTCCACTACCACGTAGTTAGTGTAGAGTAGTGGGGATTACTCACCGAATCCATTGCATTGCAATATTTTGTCATTGCATTGTATTTTGGCAACATTGACATTTATTAAAAACATTTGGTCGGTTGGTCGGTTGCCGCTTTCACCAGCTGCTGTCACATTATGTCAACATATGGGACTGTTATGCACAAATCAGCCTTAAAATAATGTTGTAACGTTAGCTAGCTAGCTAGAGACATCAGCCTACTAGCGATTTGTTTATGTTTCTTATAAAGAAAAGGTCTATAATACATAGAAATGACATTAAACTAAGATAATACAATGGTTATCATAATGTTTAAATCTTAATAAACAAAGAAAATAATTACATTTGTGGTTTTCTCTTGTTGCTTGTGCGTTTGCCACTATCTTGGCATTCTGAGAGATTTAGCATAACACTCTGTTGTGTCTCTGTTGTGAAAAAAACTCTGTTTGGCCATGTAGCCCTTCGACTTCACTCTACCCCTCCATACCCACAACAATCAGGACACCCTACCCCTACATGTGAATGCGCAAAACGGAGGGCAAGGGGTGAAATGGGATTGGGCTCAAGTGTAAAGCAAAGGAAGCGTTTGTTGTCTGTCCACTCTCACAGAGGATGAGGCTGAGGAGACCTGACATGCAGTAATAGACCTCATCTCAAGGGTTTACCTGTGAAGCTGCCTTAGCAGTGTCTCAGCCTCATTGGATATACAGCGGGTATCATTGTATTGCAGGGCTCCCATGAAAAAGAGACTATTGGTCTCAATGTGACTCCCAGTTAAACTAAAGGTTAATATCAGATCTGAACTATTGGGATTGATCGACGTTTTCAATGACTGAAAGATCCCAAACAGAGGTCACAATTTCATAAATATGTAACACCAATGTAAGTGCACTGCAAACTGTGCACAGTAGCCACGTTCAATTTCTTTGAAACAAACCACTGTAACAGACTCTTCTCAGAGCCAGAATCCCATCATCAAACGCTTGATCAAATATGAGTTTCCCAGACAGTGTCTCCAGGTTCAAAGCACCGTCCAAACTTTTCAATCCATCTTGATCCACCTTTTTCCTCAGAAAAACTTTTCACATGAACTGAGGAAGATATTGATCAGGATACCGGTGGAGGTGCAACATTCTGCGGGAGGTCAAGAAAACATGGTCTGCTCGGGGGCCGTCTAGTCCCACAACCCCCTTTTAACCCAAACATCAGCACGAAGTGAGTCGGCTTTCAAGGTCAATGGAGACACCTCAAACCTCAATAATAAATCATGAGACGAGTCATCGTGAGATAAAACTCAAATACCCGTAAGCGTCATCAAGCTTCAGTGCTGTAAGCATTCTCTCTCTCTCTCGCGCGCTCTCTCTCTCTCTCTCTCTCTCTGTCTCTCTCTCTCTCTCTCTCTCTCTCTCTCTCTCTCTCTCTCTATGTCTGTCTCTGTCTACTCGCAGAATCATCCATCAGATTGTTTGAGTTCAGATCGTTTTTTCCAGTTTCTCATGATTCATCTTGTTTTTCTCCATAATATGTTGTTGCTGACCAGTGGACGTGGCTCTCTATGGCCCTCACCACCGCAGCCGCGGTCTATATTTAGCCCTTCAAATGTGTGTTAGACCCCTGTGAGGAAGCTCTCACCTTGCCTGGAGGAGAGGGTTGCTGCGACGAACAAAGTCTGGATGACTGAATAAAACACAGACCCTGTGACAATCTGCAATTACTCTCATTGTAGACAATAATGAACCATATGAATTCAAAGTGAATGAATTCATCTAGTTAGTGCGGCAGACCCATGTTGAACCCTAAGACTAAATGGCTTAGTAGATGAATCAGTGTGATTAATCATTAGAGGGGGGAGGGATCTTGAAAAGAGGGAAGCGCAAACCGCCACTCATACAGTGTATTCCTTCCTATTATGCGCTAACTGTATAGCTGCTATTATCATTAGACACAATGCAATTCAAGTTTCTCGCCTGTGCATTCCCACACCCCCTTGGTAAGCCTTTTGTAGAAGTGGTTATACCTCCAAGGACACCAGCAACATCAGATGCTTTCAAAAGATCACATGACTGTGTCAGAGTTTGGCCTAGCGGGTTTAGCTGCCACCCTGAGCATACACGTTATTGTTGACCGCTGACACCAGGGTTCAATCGCCTGTCTCGCCCTTTCTATCCTGTGACTCAGGGCCGGTCCTAGGCATAGGCGAACTAGGCGGTCGCCTAGGGCGCCAAATGCCCCCCCCCCATTTTTATTTTTTACATTTAAATAATTTTATGTATCTATGAATTTCATGTCTCCATTATGTCTCAGCCTACTGTCTCTATTACGCTTCGCGATTAGTCAAACTCGCCTCTTGTGCCCTCTCTCGAAGGTGGCTTACTGTTGAATGTGTGGGTGGTGATGAGGCAGTACTGGTGGTGGCGCCCCTAAAATTTTGTGGGAGGGGGGGGGGGCATCAAATCATACTCTCGCCTAGGGCACCTAAATGCCTAGGACCGGCCCTGCTGTAACCCATCTGTCTGTTTGGCACAACAATTATAACCTGCTGTATAACCACCTAGTTGAGTAGGGTGGAGCTCCACTGGAATAAAAAAGAAAAGAAAATGACGGTCTAGACTCTAGAGAATGCATTAATCATCCACTTGGAAAACGAGAGAGTAAAAGTAGACAAATGAATCGTAGTTAAAGTTTTGCTCATCTTCAACATGTTGTCTGAAAGTCATACAAAGGGCTATTAATGGTTCTTTATCAGGAGTCTTTTCCATGCGCCTTTTTTCAGAGAGAGTCAGCTAATTAAATAGTCGATGCCTCTTTCAATCCCTGAAAATGTGCTTATTATTGATTGATCCACCACATCTCTCCTGCTGTGATCCAGATGCATTCCTCTATTGATCCCGCTTCAGTATGCACAGTGTACCGGCACAGTGTTTTTAAGGCAATTCTGTATAGATTTTTAGCAAAACTTTTCATTTCAAGCAATAACGGCCCCTCACAGGGATTCTAATTTCCAAACTCATCACGAAGAATGCATTTGTTTGTCATTAAATAGTTCATCCCTAATAGTCCTGTAATCAATGTTGTGTCCCAGGAACAAAGTGCAAGTCTTGTCTGACTTGCACTCTTTTATTAGCCTGCCAGGAAACAGTTAAGCCTCTCCCCTCGCTACTGCACCATCATCATTATTCTGACAGCTTTTGATGTGTGCCAGTCAACTACTTCGGTATTAAAATCATGCCTGATTTACATTATTTCTAAATATGGCTCCCCACTTCAAGGTAGACCCATTGCGGGTTTTGATATGGAAGTACTTTGTTGTGGAAAAAACAGAAAACAAAAACACAGTGGATCTATTTCTGTCAAGCGACAACTCTCTGCAGAGTCTTGTGAATTTACAAGACAAAGGCGGTGAGCAGCGCAGTACAGACACGCTGAGACTGTCTCTTGACAGATGGGTGAGAAACACAGCGTGGCAACTAGAAAGGAAAACGCACGAATCCCCAACAAGCCGAGGTAACACTTTGGACTAGATGTCCGCCGCTGCGAGATGTAACAGGCTGAGCTCTGTCACTTACTGTCTTTGAAGTATTAGTGTTTGGTGTGTGTTTATTGTATCTCTGGTCTTTGGTTTTGTTTGTGTTCCTCTACCCTTACACTCTACTCCTAGCTTATGACATTGTTTCACATTCGAACCCCATCCTGAAAGAGACAAGCACAACAATTCTAATTTCTCTGCTCTAGAATACTCAATGCAGTATTCAATGTTGGCAAGACTCGTTTACAGTTGCACATCAAAAGCGTTTTGGCACACAAAACCTGTTCACAATTTAGTATGGACTTCTGCATTTAACATAACATTATGATCCGTCAAAGGTTGTAACAATAAGTCAGTAATTGTGTGTCGTGTTCCCCTCACAATCCTGAGAAAATTATTAATCGTTCCTCCATAAAACCCACTAAATTATTTTCAAAGACGATAAGATATCTGTAATTTTTAGGTTTATAGAGCTGTATGTTCAAACTGTAAACTCCCCAAATCCTTCTCCGAACTACCTCAAATACCCACTCTAAACATACAGTTTAATAATAATAATAATTATAAACCTAAAATTACAGATATCTTATCGTCTTTGAACATTTTTTAAAAACTAATACTGACGACAATGGACTAAAATAACTTTAAACCAACAACCAGGGATACAGAATTCCCAATGGCGGAATTAGTCTGAAATGATCATCCCCACTTCCTCCAATTAATTCAGTAAACTGTTGTAGCCCCAGACTGCATAAAGTAGTTTAACTTGTTTAAAAAATGAAAGTTCCTGTGTGTGAATATGTAATCCAGTTTTCCAGAAATCATTAAGGCTCATGAATATGTGGCATTGAAAACTGGGAGAATTTCACTTTTGGGGGGGGTTGGGGAGTTTTTCAGGGGAAATGTATTTACCAAGAAAGGTAATGTCATTCATGTTTATTTCCAGTGTCCCAAGGCTATTGAGCTGTCATTCTCAACTTCCAAAACTAAACAAAAGTATTTCCGAGAAAGAAAGCTAAATGCCTTTTCATATCAATATCATTATATTGCTTATGCATACTCGTGTGATGTTAAATGGGCAATTTTAGTATATACATTTTTGGACTAAATCAATTATATAAAGCCATTGATTATTGAGGGAATATAACTTATAAATAACTAATGAGCTTAGTTCAATTGTCTTAACCCATCATAAGCCAACATATAAGCTTCTTTTACTCCATTTAATTGTAAACAAACACTGAATTTCTTCAAAATATGGTTAAAACTATAATGTGGATCTCATCTAATGAATGCTACTACAGTATGGTGGACACACAAAACAGGCCTATTCACAGCCTGATCCTAGATCTGTATAAGCATCAGCCGACTCATGACTATCATGTTCATGTCAAGGAGATATAGGACCTGACAAAAGCACATAAAGATCTAGGATCTATTTTCATGAATGTCGATTTAGGTCCTCAAGCGTTGTTGGGTGGGCGGGAGGCTTACTGTTCTCCTAATCAGACAGCATCTCCTTTATGTCGCTCCTTTATATCTCCTTTATGTCGACTTCAATGACTTACCCCTCTCGGCTCCTCAAACTTGCAGAAGATAAAATATTTATTTGAAAGCAATCTTTTTCCATCAGTGTGCATCTCTGGAATGAAATGACTCTATGCAAATAAATTAACAAACAAAATGGCCTACTGAATACAGAATGAACGTCTCAATCCAATGAATTAGTGATGATTGTAAAACTGAGGAGGAACATTCCAGTTGTCTCCACATCCACAGAAGGTTGTTTCCTAACAGTGGCGGACTCAGGCTGTTTGAAGGTCAGGGGGGGGCGAAAAGGAAAAAAGGGCACCTACTGCACAACATGGGACCCCATCAGTGCACATGGTCAAGTTTAGACCATTGGAAGGGCAGCCAATAGGGCACATCCTCTCATTTTGCCACTCAAAAGGGCACTTTAGTGCAACGTTTTTCAACTGTGGGGGCACATGGTCAAGTTTAGACCATTGGAGGGGCACCAATAGGGCACGTCCTCTCATTTTCGCCACTCAAAAGGGCATTTTTGCCACTCAAAAGGGCACTTAAGAGAGACGTTTTTCAACCGTGGGGGCACCAGGAGGGGCGGTCGGGGCGGTCGCCCCCCCTGCCCCCCCCCTGAGTCCTAATGGTCCGTACTCCAGTAGATCCTCATCTGCCTCTGGTCAGACGCTCTAACAGCTCTCATTGTTCTGCTCAGGCCAACAGATGAGACAAATGACATTTAGAAAACCACACATCTCTGCGTTGTTAATCCTCCATTTGGAATTGAGCCATTTCTGCATTTTAGAAATGTTTCATGATTAAGGCCGTGTTCACCCTTCACACTGGGAGAAGGAAAAAAGCGCCTTTTATAAAGCGTTAAAACTTCATAAAATGACATGTTAACACCAAAATTACAGCTTTTAGCCAATGGAGGTTTAAAATGGACGATTTAAATTGCCAGCTGCTGGCAGGTGCGAAATGCATTCTGGGAAAAAGGCAGTGAAGCCTGCGCCTTTTTCTAAAAAAAGAAGTCAAGTGTGAACACGGCCTTAAGTCTTAGTAACTATGACCTACCTCAACTCCCTAGTTCAAAAAGATTGAGTAACTTTTATTCAAATTCACCTCTTCTTCTA
>NC_137680.1:2821028-2843528 GCF_963989245.1 Nansenia antarctica | reverse complement strand
GAACATCTCATTCCAAAACCATGGGCATTAATATGGAGTTGGTTCCCCGTTTGCTGCTATAACAGCCTCCACTGTTCTGGGAAGGCTTTCCACTCGATTTTGGAACATGGTTGCAGGGATTTTGCTCCCATTCAGCTACACGAGCATTACTGAGGTCTGGCACTGATGTTGGGCGAGAAGGCCCGCCTGGCTCACAGTCGACGTTCCAATTCATCCCAAAGGTGTTGAGGTCAGGGCTCTGTGTGTAGGCCAGTCAAGTTTTGAAAAGTCACGAAACTCGGCAAACCATGTCATTACGGACCACGCTTTGTGCGTGGGGGCATTGTCATGCTGAAACTGGTGAGGGCCTTTCCCCAAACTGTTGCCACAAAGTTGGAAGCACACAATTCTCTTGAATCTCATTGTATGCAGCAGCATTAAGATCTCCCTTCACTGGAACTAAGGGGCCTCGCCCCAAACTATGTAAACAGCCCCAGACCATAATTGTGTCCACATACTTTTGTAGTGTAACATGTAGTGTAACATGATTTAACTTCGTATGTGCATTTTCATGGATGAGGATTCTTATTAGAAATAGACTTTTTAAGAACGTCATCAATCAAACAATTCCCGAGTTGTACCATCGTCCAAGGGATTTGCACGTGTGCCTCAGTTTATCATGTGTTCATTTTGGATAGTGTGGCAGGAATTCCAAAACGACAATTTCCCCCAAATTGATAACATGAATTAATCTTATCGTGCTCATAAGAATGTAGATGAATAACTTAAATGTTCCAAAGTTCTTTTCATGTGGAGAAGCAGGAAGTTATTTGTCGGTCTGGTGAAGTGGGAGGAAGTTCCATTTAATTGGATTTTGATGTTCTCTGTTGTCATGGCACCCAGATACCATCCTTTCACCCTGAAATCTGTGTGTGTGTGTGTGTGTGTGTGTGTGTGTGTGTGTGTGTGTGTGTGTGTGTGTGCGTGTGTGTATGTGTGGTGTGTGTGTGTGTGTGTGTGTGTATGTGTGTATGTGTGTGTGTGTGTGTGTATGTGTGTGCGTGTGGGTGTGTGCGTGTGTGTATGTGTGTATATGTGTGTGTGTGTGTGTGTGTGTGTGTGTGCGTGTGTGTGTGTGTGTGTGTGTGTGTGTGTGTGTGTGTGTGTGTGTGCGTGTACAGACAAGAAAGAATTATCATCAGGCGCAGGAAATTAGGTTCTAAGAAGAAACAGTCAGCTATGGGGGTATACAGCCATAGCCAGCGATATTGATTGAGGGAAATGAATCGGTTTGGTCGTTTGTCACAATGGGCCCAGGCTGCAGCTGGTTAAGTGGCTACAGATCCACTCACCAGCAAGTGAATTCACATCCAAGAGGTCTCAAGTGCATGAGTAATGAAGGGCTGCTAACCCCATCTGCATCTCAATCTGCTTTGATGCTTTGATGTATTTCTACGTCTGAGAAGAAGTTAAAATAGTGAAATCCTCAAAGCACACTGAGAACTAGGCCTATACTGTACACCAACACCAAACGTTTGCACATAGTATGTCCTGTTGCTGGATAGAAAACACAAACAGCTTTGGATGTCTTTACAATAATGAGGTTGGAGTGTTGTTGAATTGTGAACACACAATATGCAGTGAAAAGAGCATGGGCCTTGAATGAATCATAAGACGTCTGTCTCTAATCTATCTAGCCTGTCTGATAGAGCTACATGTATTTCAGAAATGTGGCACTGCAAATGAGTCTAAAAGTCTGACTTTCTGAGTCTATCAAAGAAAAAATACATTTTTAATTTTCATCATCATTTGGTGGAATAGTGATGAAGCTCTCATCTTCACATTCACTGAACAGTGAAGTGAAGTGAAATGTATTTATATAGCACTTTTCATACTAAAAGGCAATTCAAGGTGCTTTACAAAAATAATATTTGAAAGACAAGCAGCAAAGCAGTGCATAGCACAAAAAAACACACATTAACAATTAAAATAGAACATTTATAAGACTCCATTATAACACTTCCACTCAGTAGATGATCAGACATCATCGAACAGGGTGTGCTGTGCTTCACTCATATCGTGAGCTTAGAATGATAAGGTTCTATCTCCGTTTAGGGTAGTTCAGAGATATTGAGCGTCAAAGTTTTTACATACCATTATGTTTTGTGAGATGGAACATTTGTATTTTATGAATTACTAACTCTAAAAATAACACTACACAGGCATTAATAAACACCTAATGGATCAGACTATGTAAAAAACTCAATTTTGACAAAAATGGAGATAGAACCTTATAATTCTAACGTCACGGTATGTCTTTTGTGAACCATCAGTTTCACTGTGGTCCAGACCCATGGTCTTTCCCTCCACAAAGCCTTTAACTATCAATCTCCAGAACCAGATCACATAAGCACTGTTTGCCGTCACAGCATTGACCTTGGGTCACCTGTCTCAAGTGCCGTAGACTGAGATAAAGGGACAATACGCTCTTCTACCGTACGAGACCTTGAACATTGAAAAGACCGGATAGAATGGAGCATTAGTTCCAAGTCCATTTGCAGAGAGCTTTACAAGTGCACTTAAGCTGTATTGCTCATTTACAATGAGCATTGTATTGCTCATTTATTTTAAGCACTTAAGCTGTATTGCTCATTTATTTTCTTTCGATGCTCCATAATCGGGCTCCAAAATCAGGTGTAGTGCTGAGGCACAAATGTGTACATTTCAAGCCTGCAAACTGCGACACTTTAAATGAATGTGCAATAACACTATGTGCAATATGACAACCCTAGTCGTTTTATCTGTATAGTATAGTATAGTGGATAGTGTACATAGCCTTTATTTATGTAAACCAGCTCCTTTCCCTTCTTGTTCTTTTTTAGTTTTTTTTTCTTTCCTAGCACCAGGGGAGCCCCCCCTCCCAAATTTCGTTGTTTGGTACCTGTACTATATTAATGACAATAAAGACCATTCATTCATTCATTCATTCATTCATTCATAATGGAACTTCTATATCATATCAAAGTAATTATACCATTACCTATACCGTACTTTCTCTCTGCATGTGTCTTTGTGTCACTAGTATCCATACACATGTAAGTGTGCCCTGACCACATGACTACTAAATAAGAACGATATTCCATTTGTTCATTCGCTTCTTTAATGAAATAACTCTGCAAAATGACAATAATCAAACAAGTCCTGAGCAGGGCGAATGCAGGTGTACACATTATAATAGTAGTCTATCCACTTCCGTTTCCGGTGCGTGCACCTAAAATATATGACCGTAGTGCAATATTCCCTATCTCCCCCCAGCCTTTAACACGACTACAATAAAGGCTGAAACAACAACAAGCCTATAAGAAGAGAATAACTCAAGTGTCCGTACAAAACACGAATCAACAAGCAAAGTGCACAACACAATACAACGCCCATATAACCTAGTAATGTCAACCCATGGAAAAGTCTCTGTGCCAGGCAGGCACGCAGGTCGCCCTAGCGGACCGGCGTAGGCCTGACGGCGGCGGCGGCAGCGACGTGACCGGGACTGGCGGGGAAGAGACCACTGTGGCCCCAGGGGCCGGCAGCGACATCTGGGGGACGGCACACCCTGGCGAGTCTCGAGCTGGTGTCACAGGCGAGGCGGATGTGGGGTGTGTCCCACGCCGGGGAGAGCCCGCTGATGGCAGCGCCAGCGGCGGGGCGGACCCAGGCTCCGATACGGGTATTCCAGGGCCGCTTGTGGGGTCAGGCAGCCGCGGCGCACCAATAGGCGCCGGCCTGGCGATGCGGATCGCCAGATCATCATAGATCGATCGGGGCGGAAGCTGGTCATTGCGAACCGGGTAGAACTTGCGCAGGAATCTCCTGTTCCGAAGTGTGATCCTGCCCGAGCCGTCAATCTTGATCACGTATTGATCGTGCTGACGCACCTCCACGACGCAGCCCGTCCGGTCCCATTTGTTGGGGTGGGGTCCTGTCTGGTTCTGTACACGGACCAAATCCCCAACTACGAGCGGCGGAAGGCGTTTAGTGTGCTCCGCCCAGGTGCCCGCTGTGCGGATATGGCGTTTGCGGAGGGCCTCCTCCCTCGCTGTCAGTGTCTCACGCCAAGTTTCATGAGGCCTGTATTTTCCGGGGGCGATCGGGATGAAATCGCGTATCGGGCGGCCGAACACACACATCGCTGGGGAAATCTTGGTGTCCGGGTCAGGCGTGTTGCGGTACTGCAGTATCGCCCTCTGCACGGCGTCAGTGTCGAGTTCACCCTTCGGGCCAGTGTTGTCAGTGATCAGCCGTTTCATCGTTTTCACTCCTATCTCTGCACGGCAGTTGCTGTGGGGGAAAGCCACTGATGAGAGGCGATGGTGGACCCCCCATCTGCGCAGGAAAGACCTGGTCTCGGCGGAGGTGAACTCAGGCCCCCCGTCTGATGAGAGCTCCTCAGGTGTCCCGTATGTCGCGAAGGCGCGACGTAAGTGGCTTATCAGGTCGAGAGCGCCACCCGATGACCTTGAGATGATCGGCCAGTTCGAGTAACGGTCCACCGTCACGAGGTAGTGTACACCTCTGTGCATGAAAAAGTCCGAGCACACCGCCTGGAAGGGGTAAACGGCCGGGATGGGCGGGGTCGGCGGTGCCCCAGGTTGTGAAGGCGCCATCCGGTGGCAGTGCTCGCAGTTGTTCCGAGCGGCGCTGATGTCGGCTGACATGCCTGGCCAGAACACAGAGGACTCCGCGCGGGCGGTCATCATCGAGACGCCCTGGTGGGCAGCGTGTAGGGCACTCAGTACCTCAACGCGGAGTGAGGGCGGTATGACCACCCTGTCCTTGAACAAGACCACCCCGTCAGTGGATGTAATGTGGTCACGGTATTGGTGGAAGCCACGAATTGTCACAGGCATCCCGATCCTTGACTCGGGAAAGCCGTCCACCGCCATCTCCTCCAACGTACGCATATCGCTGTCACTGCTGGTGGCATCCCTGACGCGGTCCCATGTCACTGATCGCAATGACTCCAGCCCCGCGGCGCACCATGCCAGGTCACCATCCTCGATGTCGTCACTGTCCTCCGGCTCAGTTTGGCGTAGGAGAGACAGGATGTCAGTGTGCGTGCTGGGCGAGAGGTAGGTCACCGCGGCAGCGCTGTCGTCCGGAAGGTTCATGAGCGGTGGTCGAGAGGTGCCGACCGGCCTGCGTGACATGGCATCCGCCGCCTTGTTCTTCATGCCCGGGACATGTACGATGCGGAAGCGATAACGCAGGGTCTTCTCCTTGAGGTTCCTGAGGCGGGGGTTGGGTACGTCGTCGAGTGCTCTGTCTGTAAGGAGTTTCAGCAGCGGCTTGTGGTCAACCGCTATGATCAAGTCCTTGCAGCCCAGCACAAAGTAGCGCGCCTTGTCCAAGGCGTCTGCGACTGCGAGGGCCTCACCCTCTACAGGTGCGTATCTGGATTCCGCTGCATGCGTGAACCTGCTGCCGACCAGGGTTATCTTCCATCCATCAGTGCAGCAGAAGGGCCTGACTGGCATGCACCGGCAGTGCTTCTGAAACAACCAGAACCCAATGCCCTCCTTCGACCAGTCTGTGGCGAGGCATGTCGGCTTGGCCTTATCAAAGATGCGGACACCACGCTCGATCTCCTGGACGATCGTGTCCTTCGACTCGCAGAATATGTCCTCCAACTCCGGGGACCATTCGAAGCGTGCCCCACTCTGCAGGAGCTTCCGGAACGGCTGCATACGTTCAGCCATACTGAAGGCGTAGGCCACTTGGTTGACCAGTCCAAACCATGACCTGATGTCAGTGATATTGCGTGGACGTGGGAAGTCGTGGATCGCCTCCAGATAGCGGCTGCATGGCCGTACGTCGTTCATGGTGATCGTGAAGCCTGCAAAGTCCACCGTGGATGCGCCGAAGACGAACTTCTCCGGGTTGAGGATGATTCCGTTCCGGCCGCATACATCCAGCCATTGTATTGCCTGGAAGTAACTCTCCTCGATCGTGTCAGCCCACAGCAGTGTGTCATCCACGCATTTGGTCTTGCTGCCGATGTCTGCAACCACTTCGTCGTACCTTCGTGAGTAACCGTCTCCCGACGCCATATACCCTTGCGGGGCTGAACGGTACCGGTAGCGCCCCCATGGAGTGATGAATGTCGTCTTGTGGCGGTCATCGTCGTGCAGTGGGACGCTGTGATAACCGTTCCACGCGTCGAACACAGTCTTGCGTTTCCCGCTGGGTACACGTCTCGCCTGGTGGAAAGGGGACTGTGTGTGGTGGGTTTCGCGGAACGCATGCTTGTTGAGTGCTTGGAAGTCGACTGTGCGGCGTGATTTGCCATTCTTCTTGGCACAGATCACCATGCGGTGACACCACGTCACCGGTGTACCGACAGGTACCTCCTCTAACACGCCAAGGCGAACGTCCTGGTCGAGGCCTGCCTTCACCTCATCCTGCCAGTGTATGGCCACGGGGATGGGGGTGTGATGGGCAACTGGTGTCGCATTCTCATCAAGCATGAGACGGAGCGGCGGGCCTGACATCCTTGGTAGGGGCTGGTGGGGGCACGTATTGAATGTGCTCTGGGCGTACGTTTTGAGTAAGTGCTCGCGTAGAGCTTCCCTGTTAGCTTCGGTCGCCGGCATGGGGAGCGTGGTTGATTTGGCTGGCGGCTCTGCACGCCGTGGGCAGTCACATAGTTCTGAGGCCGCCAGATTCACCTCCCCAAGTGTTGGGAACCTGTCCGAGATCATGCCCAGATCCACGCAGGCTGAGCGGGAGAGGAATATGCGGTCTGAAGTGTCCGTCACGTATGCAATTTGGCGTGTCTCCAACCTCCGAGCGTCGTTGCTGTCACCGGCGAACCTGACCACCGCGGCACCAAGAATTCGAATTCCCTCGTTGTTCGCCGCCCTCATGGTCATGGATACGGGAATGAGGTCCTCCGTACTCAACCCCATGTGTTGGGCGACCTTGATACCGATCAGGCAGCTCTGGCAGCCCGTGTCGGCCATGGCAGGCAGGGTCACTGCGCGGGTGCGTTTCAGGAGGTCAAATCCCAGTGCTCTGTAATCCTCACGTTCGACGGTGAGGGAGAGGTTGATGTAGGGCTGCGGGTTGGATGTACGCTTCATCCACTTGTCACACATATCGTCGTATAGGTGGTGAGCGAGGGGAAGTGTGTGTAGCTTGTCATCCGCGCTGGCCACGGTGAGCGTGCACAGCTCGACGAAGGCTGCCGCCTGCTCGTCGCCCACCACATCTGTCTTCTCAGGTGGGGGTTTGGCCGGCCGGCTACCCAGGCAGACCTTCTCAAGGTGATTTTGGCGGCTACATTTCCGGCATGTCTTGCCATAGCCGGGGCACTCGTCACGTCTGGTGCGCCATATGGGCGTTTTTCCGTGGCCCATCTCGCCGCAGTAAACGCATGCTCCGTCAGGCTTGGCCTTCGGTGTCTCCCACCTGGCGGCCCCTTTGGTGCGAAGGTCCTGCTGTTTCCCTCGCCTATATGAACTACTGATCATGTCTGTGCTCTGAGGGTCGAGTAGGCGCGATGCTGAGCGTTTCCCGGACTCCTTGGCTTCGATATACTCTATCATGTCCTTTAATGGCATGTCCTGGTTCTTTTCGCCAAGCAGGTCGAGCTGTATTTCTTGGTCCGCGATGCCGCGGGCGATCACGTCACGTAATATTTCCTCTGTGAAGTTATTGATTTGATCACACCCCGCCTTAGTGCAGTCCATCTCATATTTGCAAGTGTCTGCCTGCCCCTTCAAGCGGGCGTGGAATGATCGGATGGGCTCCTCATGTCCCTGTTGCATGTTAGATAGGGCCACCCGAGCCACCATGGTGTTTTCCGCACGGACGGCGAGCGCCTTCATGGCCGCGAGGACCTCTCTCTCATCGCTGTCTACCAGGCTTCTGCCTGCAGCGCGAGTGAGGTCTTTCCTCAGATCCTCCTCGCAGCACTCTAGGAGCTGTGTGACGATGTCGGGTCCGACCAGCTTAGTGCCCCTCTTGTATTCACCCCAGCGGGTTACGAAGTATGACCAAGTCTCTGCCGTCCCGGCCAGTGCTATAGAGGGGCGCCTGAGTTTCTCCATTTTACTGTTACTGCTCGGCGCTCTGGGGACTGCAGTGTGTGTTGTTGCATGTATGTTCAGCATGGCCACTACCACTGCTGCCTCTTCATGTCTGGCTACATAGTCACAGCCCTCGATCGGGCAATCCACTATTACAGGTGCCATTAGTACAGCTACTCCCCAAAAAAAATATTCTGTTAATTACCAGTTATATTCTTTGACGACATGTCCGTATTCAGATTCCCGGGTGGCGTTATTTGCCGATGTCCGTGTGAGTCGTTCGCGGATACATGCGTCTTCTTTGTTGGTTTGTCTGCTTGACTGCATCACGTTGTTTGATTATAAATAAGAACGATATTCCATTTGTTCATTCGCTTCTTTAATGAAATAACTCTGCAAAATGACAATAATCAAACAAGTCCTGAGCAGGGCGAATGCAGGTGTACACATTATAATAGTAGTCTATCCACTTCCGTTTCCGGTGCGTGCACCTAAATATATGACCGTAGTGCAATATTCCCTAACTACGACTAAATGACTCATTGTTTTACTGCATGGTGTTGTATTCAATGGCTAATATAGACTGACCCCCTAGCCAGACTGGTACTGTTCAATTTTGCCATTTAGCAGACGCTTTTAATCCAAAGCGATTTACAATTACGAATTACAGGGACATTCCCCCTGGAGTAACTGAGTGCCTTACTCAAGGGCACACTAGTAGTGGTGTGGTTTCAGGCGGGATTTGAACTCACAACCTTCCGATCACAAGTCCAACTCACTATCCACTAGACCACCACTACTCATTGTAGAGCATGTGCTGAAAGAGTTGTAACCACACTAAGATGAGAGCTATCAATGATGCTGATTGCCAGAAGTGAATGATTCGCTCAGAATAGTGTTGGATGGATTAATTGCTGGGCTCTATGTCGTTAGTCTATAAATCATAAGTCATTTGCCAGGAATATTAAGTGGGACACAAGGCAGGATTAACTGTCCAAGCTCAGCAACAATTAATTGAGTCATTGGCCATGTATGAGTGTAAACACAAATATCGACATACGGAGCTCTGGTAAGCTTTTGTACTTGGAGTCAGTCACTGCATACTGTAGTGCATAGACTACAGTCCCACACCACTCCTTAGGGAACACCTCTCGGCCACATCATAGAGAGCAAAGCAAGGACAGGCATGCCTACAATGGTAATACCTGTACATGCAGATAAGAGAGAGTAGAGTGGGCCCTTGTGAAAACACTTCATCATTGAATGATATCTAGTATGGTCACATGGTCACATGATTCATCCACAATGTCTTTATTCCATAGAATACTGTGTTTTTCCACCATCACCTAATGGGTAACCACTGGACTCCATTCCACCCCTTATCTATGTAAATAACTGTCCCTCTATCTATGTAAGTGGTTGTTTTTTTTCCTGTTACCCATTTCTGCTACATTTTTCTAAATGGTTGCGAACCTGGGTGGGTAAGGGAATTGGGAATTGTACACAATCAAATCACAATCGTGATTCGTTTTCTGTGAAGAGTTCTTTTTTTATAGACAGACAGACAGAGAATTCAGTGAGAATGCCCTGTTTACCCTGTTTACTTATAAGGAAACAATAATTTAGTTCCAGACATGTCAAACACAGTAGTTGAGGTGGCACCCACCTCCATGCTTTTGGTAACACTTATCGTGAGCTTGGAATGATAAGGTTCTATCTCCGTTTAGGGCAGTTCAGAGATATTGAGCGTCAAAGTTTTTACATTCCATTAAGTTTTGTGAGATGGAACCTTTGTATTTTTATTAATTACTAACTAAAAAATGTCAACATTTTAAAAATAACACCACACAGGCATTAATAAACACCTAATGGATCAGATTATGTAAAAAAAACTCAATTTTGACAAAAATTGAGATAGAACCTGATAATTCTAACGTCACGATTTGTTTTCTGTGAATAGTTTCTTTTTTTAGAGACAGACAGAGAGAACGCCCTGTTTACCCTGTTTACTTAATAAGGAAACAATAGCTGAGTTCCAGACATGTCAAACACAGTAGTTGAGGTGGCACCTGCCTCCATGCTTTTGGTAACACTTCATATCACATGACTAAGCTGAACAGAATCTGGAGCATCCAAATTTAGCAACGCAGTGTTCAGGGTTAATTACCCACGATGCAACACAGACAGTCCCGACGTCTGCTGGAAGAGAGAGAGAGCGAGAGTGGCATCCATGGAAAATTGATTTGTTCTTCAAATAAAGAGGGGGAACAGTGAAATTACTTTGCAATCATTGTCTGGAGTAGAGAAACAATCATTAATTTTCCGTCCGAGCACAAAAAAATACTTTGAAATAAAAGCAATGAAGTTGTTGTCTGCAGACTCACTTTGCAAAAGTATGCAATGCATTTACGACCCATTACAATAAACATTGACTTTTCATTCTGTGCCATTCTTCCTTTGCACAGCAGTCAATGGATAAATAGATCAAATTTTAACACACTATAATTGTATTTTGGGAAGATTCTCTGTTTTCAGACAAACAATATTTGTTGAAAGTTGTCAGTTTGAGACAGCAGAGTATTGACAGTGCTGCTTTTTCATTATCGTGCAGTCAGGTACACTGCAGCTGAGTGATGACATGCTTATCTGCTTGTGGATATTAAAGAGCCAGACTGTATCAGGTGTCGGGAAGAAATGCAAATATACGACAATATATAACAAGAGCTCACTTCAAATCTCTCGATCATAAACAGGAAGTAAAGTGAGCCTTGTTCCTATTATATGGAATATAAATACTGTAAATAAACATCCTCTATAATGCTAAAAAGGCCAGGAGGAGTTTGACCTAACCAGGGAAACTTCTTTGCCCTAGCAATATA
The DNA here is from genome assembly GCF_963989245.1 of Nansenia antarctica. Lineage (NCBI taxonomy): Eukaryota > Metazoa > Chordata > Actinopteri > Argentiniformes > Microstomatidae > Nansenia > Nansenia antarctica. The sequence continues at coordinate 2,832,586 of NC_137680.1, read as the reverse complement.
GCAACTCCTCCACTGTGACAAGACACTTTGTGACGTTAGAATTATAAGGTTCTATCTCCATTTTTGTCAAAATGTATTTGTTTTTTACATAATCTGATCCATTAGGTGTTTATTAATGCCTGTGTGGTGTTATTTTAAAAATGTTGACATTTTTGAGTTAGTAATTCATAAAATACAAAGGTTCCATCTCACAAAACATAATGGAATGTAAAAACGTTGACGCTCAATATCTCTGAACTGCCCTAAACGGAGATAGAACCTTATCATTCTAACGTCACGACTTGTTTCAGAAGAATACCTGTGGAGGATTGGTTACACTTGTAGAACTCTGCTTCTATAAGCATATTTCTCTTCACCAGAAGAATACAGATATGGAGAGAAAGTAAAGAGAAAGAGTTTACTCTTCCACGCAAACAGGATCCTGTGGGATGGTCCCAGACGATTCATCTTGGATGTGTCTCATCCATCCGTGGCTCTGTGGCTCTCTGGACTGACAGACAGAGAGAGAGAGAGAGAGAGAGAGAGAGAGAGAGAGAGAGAGAGAGAGAACAGGGGGGGATTTGGGGGGGAGAGAAGTGAATGGAGCAGGGGGCAGCTATCAGGGGAACAGGGGCATTGTTAATGATTGATGAGGAAGACAGGAGTTGTTGGTCATGTTTGCCAGTCTGGAAAAAACGGGACCGATCCATCCTCCATCCCTCCCATAGGATCGTCATCGTGTCACTATAGTCACTCACTAAGTCTTGGTTGGTATTTTGTCCCGTTTCGGCCAGTTTACCCACCTGGGTTATGAGGAACAATGTCACTGACTGGAGAGAATCTGAGACCAAAATGGTTTTCAGACAGTCCTCTAGACTCTCTCCATGTCCCTCTCTTTACTATTCTGTTCTCTCCATTTCCCGTCTTTCAATCCTCTCACAGTCTGAGCCCTATAATCTCTCTCTATGTTGCTGTCTGTGTCAATCTATTTCTCCCTAAATGTCTTTCCTCATCTCCGGTGCCATTTCCCTCTTTCCCTCACCCTCTTTTCTAACCCTCATTGTTTTTGCTCTAAAACTCTCATCTGTGCTCTAACTCCTCCAATATCCTGTTTACTATCCTTTTCCTTCTCTCTTTTTGTTTTTTGACTCTCGTTTCAGAGTTGGTCGTTCCGTTTTCTCTGGACAAAGAGTGACCCCTGCTGGTGAATAATATGCTAGCAGGCGAGGGACGGAGACTCCATCTCCCTTCCGCTATGGGAAGAAATCAAGCATGAAACCAGGCTGGCGTCAGGTCTACCATGCCAAAACCCTCTAGCCTCACCAGCCTCCTCAGTCTCAGGGCAACAGTTGGGCCCTCCCATGGGAACCAGGGCTGGTCCAGCCGGGCCAGGGTGTTCTGTTTGTTCCACAGCTTTTTGTCTCACAAGGGGGTCTAGCTGAAGGGGTCAAAATAAAATAGTTTTTTCTCTGATGGCTGGCTGGCATTCTGTTTCTCCCTCCTCACATACTTATGCAAATTAGCAAAGCAAAGGAAAGCACCGGTGTTTGTACTGGGAAAACATGTAAGAACATCTTCTTCTGTTTAGGGTCATAGAGTTTCAGACAAACACAGCCTGGCTGGTGCGTCAGAGAGGACATGTTTTGTCTAGTAGGGGACCAGAAGAGTGCTTACATCTTTTCCATCCAAGCTTGCATGCACAGGTAGAACTGTAGTAGACATTGTGTAGATGAAATTCTTGGCACGTATATGAACTGTTCTTCATTCCATGAAACATACATCATCAGAAGTGTATTTTTTCATCCCTATTTTGTACTCTTCAAAGCCATGGGAAAGTTTGTTGGGAAAAGTCGATACTACAGCTAATACACAGGCCCCAAATGATTTCTCATGTTGCCTCAATTGCCCCATTAGGTTCTTGATACAAAATTCTACAGAAAGGATTTTTATAGAATATCCGTCAAGGTCGGTGAATGCTTGGTTTCATTATCTCATTCAACAGCCTCCTTAGTTTTCAGGTTGTGTAGCTTGCGGGGCAATTAGAACAGCATGTTCGCTGGTGTGTGCGTGCGTGCGTGCGTGCGTGTGTGTGTGCGTGCGTATCAACATCAGAATGCATCTGGAATTAACTCAATTTTCTTATCATACCACTGAGTCAGACAGTCTAAAGGACATGATAATGCCATCTCATTTGTTCTGCTTGCTATTCTGCTCTAAATGCTTGGGTTATGACAGGTAGTAGTAGATTTCCTTTGAAATGTAGTGTGAGTGTCATACAGTCTAACAGCAGGTGACTCACTCCATGAAGGACACTCTCTCTCTGGGATATTCTACATTCCATCTCTCTCTCTCTTTCTTTTTTCTCTCTTTTCTCTTTCTATTTGAATAAAGCACTACAGGAATACACTGAAAAGACACCTCATTCAGAAGAACATTTTTAGAGATGTGTCTGTGAGATGAAATAAGTCTCATACACGCGCCACCGCTGTCTCCCGTAGAAAGGTCGGCCCATCTGTGTTCAATCTAACAGAAACTGCACATTTAACCACCAGAGGAAAGTGGCTCTCCTCTCGCACACTCAATTACTTCATTTGATTTATTCCAAATCTCATTTGATGAGGAATGACCCCTTGCCCCAGCTGCAGAGAAGAGAGAGTTATAAAAGTCAACCATAAGATTTTTGATTTAAGAAGATCCCAGCGATTAAAAGTTAATTGTCGAAGCTGTGTCAAGGTGGCGTGTTTAATTACAGCGAATGAAATCATTAATTTGAGTTTGTCCTAAAATAGAGTGTGTAGGGTAACTAACACTGCAGGGCTTCTCGTCTGGTATGGAAGTGGATATGCTTTGTTTGTTTTGTGGAGGTCACACCCATGACCTTTGGGAAAAGATAATTAAGTGGAACCACCGTTTTATGCTCTACTACGTGACGAGCATATTAGAACAATATCCAATTCGGGGGAAAAAACGGTTTAAGTGCCTAGAAGTGACAGAGAAAATGCTGAAACACTATTTTTAGCGTAGCTTGGATTGTGAGGTATAGCAGACAGTGAGTGGATATTCAAATGCAGCTCCTCTCCTGGCTGCTGCTCCACGCAGGGTAATTAGGTGCAAAGTAGTAGCTATGAGAGTGGGCGAGCCTGGTATTCAATCAGCCCGCGTTTCTGCCTTATTGTTAAGCACTTGAGATATATCCCAGTCCTGTCACTGGGGAATTTCAGAGGATACATTGCCCATCTTTTTAAACATTTGTTAGCACATATTCATTGCCCATCGATTTGTGTGTCAGGTCATAGAGTTGCTGCATTGGTATTAATGTATTCCATCATTTCCAGTTTATTGAAGGGGAAGCTGTGCTGTGTGGTGGGTGCTCGGTGTTTAACTGGGTCATGATACACAGATCCTCCAGGCCATTTCTTTTTGCATAACTATTAATTTCCACAAGGCAAGTTTACATGTCAACTCTGATACAGTGCTAGCAGTTAAAGTTCTGTCTTGGAAATCATATGGAATACCTGTTGTTCCTCGTGATAAAACATAGGCTACTTAAGACTACATTACACACACAATACAATACACAATGAATATTCTGGAAACGTCTGTGTCAATAATGTGCAGAACACAAGCAGAATACTGTAGGCAAATACGGTAGGCATGTTATCCCTAAATGTACAGGAACAGCTTTGGAATCAAACATTTGTTGCCTGGGATTATTGTATTGGCATTAATATTACATTTCAGTTCACATCCCCCATTCGTCATAGTCCAAAATGAGCTGCCTGCCCCTCACTCAGGATTCACAACAATAACAATATTGTGGGTGTGTTTCCTCACCTTTTGGAGGGAAAAAAAACACACAATGTAATTGCCAAACCAAATTATGCGAGCCATGGGAAATATGAATTATGATATGTGCGCTGTACTCATTTCACGGCTGATGGACTTCCCACCTTTAAGCAGGAAGGTGCGTGTCTTTCACTGCGGTTTTGGGCGGGGGTATTCTAATAAAGGAATAATGGAGGCATTCTCCTTTTTTAATTGGACATTGTTAGACTGACATATCAATCCAGCCTCTGAGATGCCCTTTCCATGTATATTGTAATTGAAACGTCTTTTTATTTCCCCTATGAATGGAGGGGGTACAAGAGACTGAAACTGCTTACGCCATGCAAATCTAGACCGCCGCCCTGCATGGCTGGCTCTAGTGTTACAATTGATGATGCTGTCAGTCTTTATTCTGTATTAATTTGTTTTATGCTGTATAATCTATTATCACGTTGATGAATGTTGATATGACTTTTATAGCATTCCACAACCTCTATCATCGTGTAAACATTCATTCTCATTAATTACTGATTACCTCATGCTAGATAGATACAAAGAGGTGTATCCCTTGGCATTTAATTTCAATTGTCTTTTTGTTCAGACTTTCAATAGCATTCAAACCGTGATTTAATTGCACATGATCATATAACAAAGTGAGGAAGTTCAAATTTAAGGCATTATTTATATACCATTAGTATCCCAGAAACTACTCCAAACGACCTGGTAAGTGGTAAATGGACTGCCCTTATATGGCACCTTATTCCAAAGCGCTTTACGAAGGCCTCTCATTCACCCATTCACACACACACATTCACACACCAATGGCGGCAAGCTACCATGCAAGGCGCCGGCCAGCTCATTGGGAGCAATTTGTGGTTCAGTGTCTTGCCCAAGGACAGGGGGCGACTGTGGCGCAGGAGGTAGAGCTGCCGTCTACTGATCGCAAGGTTGGCAGATCGGCGGTTCGAGCCCCGGCTGGCCACATGTCGAAGTGTCCTTGGGCAAGACACTGAACCCCCAAATTGCTCCCAATGAGCGGGCCGGCGCCTTGCATGGTAGCTTGCCGCCATTGGTGTGTGAATGTGTGTGTGAATGGGTGAGGCCATTGTAAAGCGCATTGGATAAAGGCGCTATATAAGTCAGTCCATTTACCATTTACTTCTACACGAGGCCAGCCAGGGATCGAACCGCCGAACTGCCGACCTTGTAATCGTTAGACGCCAGCTCTACCTCCTGAGCCACAGCCGCTACCTCTGGGTCTCTGTGAGTTTATTACAACGGCTTATCTGTATGGTACAACAGTTTGGTACAGTAGAGGGAACACAGCCGAGGGAACACCGTTGACTGTTACAAGGTCTTAAATCTTTCAGAATGTTGCCATTTAAGGTATTCATAGCCAAGAGCTGACAAGTGAACTGGAGCTGTGCAGATAAAAACTGGCAGAAGTTGGATGAATTGCAGTGTTTTCTTTGTCATAAAAATAAGAAAGAATTACAGTTGTTATGGTGAGAGAAGACAAAGAGTTTTCCAAAGGTTTTAAGACTCTATAAATTATGGCAAGATTACCTAGCGAAAAAAGAGACACTGCTTCTTTAGTGTCCCGGACCTTTCTGTGAATGGAGAATCTCCACCATCAATAAATGATTTACAGCCCATCAAAATTGTACAATGTGGACCCAAAAGCACACACAATAAAACCATGATAGCATAGTATAGAACGGATCAGTTATCAATCTTGTGGGGGGGTCCTAATAGAGCTATGAGAGAAGTGACTTGTCATCTCTAAAGAGCTTCATTAATCATACCAAGAGGGCAAAATCTCCCCCATTTAAAAATAGAGCATCCTGACTTCTCCTGCTGATGTCCACCATTTATTTCAGCCAGCCGGATGGAATAATAGCCATTTCATGGTCACCAGCCCGGGGTTTTGTGAGCTATCACTGTGTAGTCATATCCTAGCATTAAAACTATTTTATGGACCCACATCACTCATTCCCCCCCCCCCCCCGTCCAGGGATTCCACCTCTTGTTCTTCCTCCCACCTGCTCAAAGTCAAACTGTCCTCTGCAGGCAAACGGATAATGGACTCCTCAGTCTCCTCACACAGTTCGCACAACTGAACTCTTCATGTTGGAATAAGACAATCCACCTATCTTTAGCAATTAGCGACAGGAAAGAGTACGAAGAATTCCTTCTCCGGGAACAGCATAAGGAGCTTTCGTAGAATATAATCCAAACAAGACAGACTAGTACTACTGATAACTGCCATAATCTGCCATAAGACATCCTGGATGGACAGCCACCTGAGAGCTGAGGTTTGACCCTGGGTAAAAGCCAGTGGAGGGGACAGACAGACAGACAGACAGGCAGGTGGCAGACAGGTCCAGATGTGATGGAAAGAGGGTCAAAGTTGACAGGTGGAGGTGTGAGGGAAGGGGGGAGACTTCACAGTTTGAAGCCAGGGACAGAGATCAGGCCTACCCTGCCAGTTGGCAGCTAACGCTCCTGAGAACCCCACTCCCGCTGGGTGTGAATCAGAATTCTAACAGCTAATGGCAACAGTCACCCCATGGTGGCACTTCTGACAGAAAACTGATGCCCACACATACAGAGTGGAGCATAAGAAGTGTCAACATCCCCACCAAGACCCTGTGGGTATAAATGAACAAAATATAACTGAGTGACTGGATGTTATTTTTACAGACCTTTCAAGTGTGGAAAGCCTTCTGCTGAAAAGCTGCTGCTTTTCTCTCCTGTGTTTCTCACAATGTCATGTCTGACAGTAATCAAAATGTTGTGATTCACACCACTGTTTTGGGGGGGGGGGGGGGGGGAACCTTATGGCAACTGTTATGCAATTGGCCTCATCCTCACCAGTTTTGTGAATATACAAGCAAGCATGCGTCACTAGATGGAGGTCAGGAAGTAAAATGCAGAAATAACATTCTCAGAATCCTAATAACATCCACCATGGAGAAAAGAAACTCATTTCACAATCAGCTCAGTTGGATGGCGAAATGTAAAAAAAAACACACTACTAGTCCATGAACCTATTGGAGCAGGATGAGAGCTCACCCAGAAACATTCAGCTGCCCTGAGTGCAAATCCTAACAGCAAAATGTTCGTGGGCATTAGCTTGCCTGAATTTGAGCAGCTACAGTAGTAACAGTTATGCACACATGCATGAGTGGGTGTCTATCAATGTTCCTGCACATGTGTGTGAGAATGAGAGATTACAAGTGAAGCAGTTCTTCAGCATATCACTTCTGGTAGAAATGTGCAGTTCTTCTTCTTTCCCCCCCTAGATCCCAACGGAGAGTGAATTAATCATCACGGTGTCCCCGATGTGAAGACAGAGCAACAGCTGGGCAGAAACCTCAGCTTTAAACAGGACAGACTGGAGGAGGATCGGCCATCACTTCTAGTTCTGGATTCTGACATCAATAGTAATGAATACCTTGGAGCGTTGCCTGACTCTCTGAGCACGAGCTGCCTGGTATCACAGAATGAGGCAGAAGTGTGTGTGTGTGTGTGTGTGTATATATATATATACTGTATATATATATATATATATATATATATATATATATATATATATATGTGTGTGTGTGTGTGTGTGTGTGTGTGTGTGTATACTGTATATATGTATATATATATATATATATATATATATATATATATATATATATATATATAGTGTGTGTGTGTGTATATCTATATATATATAGTGTGTGTGTGTGTGTGTGTGTGTGTGTGTGTATATATACTGTATACATTGTGTGTGTGTGTGTGTGTGTGTGTGTGTGTGTGTGTGTGTGTGTGTGTGTGTGTGTGTGTGTGTGTGTGTGTGTGTGTGCGCGCATGTATGTGTGTATGTATGTGTGTGTGTGTGTGTGTGCGTGCGTGTGTGTGTGTGTGTATGTGTGTGTGCGTGCGTGCGTGTGTGTGTGTGTGTGTGTGTGTATGTTAGTTAGTGCATTGTGTGTGAGCGATATGCTGAATAACAGGTAGGCTTAAATGACCTCTGGACCTGGCTGGCAGGGGTGATTAATCAGAGTGCTTGTGTTGTGTGTTTGGCGCTCGTGGGTGAGGCTACACACAGAGACTGCACCTGCTGCTGCGGCTGGAATAGCATTTGGATTTGCCACCTGAACAAAAGGTATTTTTCATGACCTATGGCTGGCTTGGAACACATCACTTTTAACTTAACAGAGAGTAAAGTGCTAGAGTTAGACAAATGTTGGGATGTTTTCTCACTATAAACAACCCAGGGAAACCTACTGTCATCCTACGGTACATTTGTCATAACCACATACTCTATTGCTCTGTGTAGACGTGGGACGCTGTCATGAAGGCGTATTGTGGCCTAAAAAATGTGCAATATATTTCTGTACCAACATCTGCTCACAAAGGACATATGAACAGTTTCAAGCTCTTGCTGAGAGACATACAGTGCGAGTCTATGATTTGTTCTTGCAATTGAGTTGACCCTCCCTTTTGCCCATTGCTGACCCCTCCCTGTCCCTAGCTCTTTAGCTGTCTAGTTTTTAGGTTTTGTAGTTTTAGTTTAGTTTTAGACTATCTTAGACTGTTTTAGACTAGTTTTAGTTTTAGACTATGTAGTTTTAGTTTAGTTTTAGACTACCGGTATGTAGGCCAGGTTTTGTATTGTATGTGTTTGTTGTTGTGGTTGTATGCCTGTGAACAGGTCACACTTGAAAATGAGCCCTTGGGGCTCAATGTGTTTTTACCTGTTAAAAAAAAATAAAAAATAAAAAAATAAAAAATAACCACGTTGGCTTATTTTTTTGTTATAGAAGCAAGAAAGTAAGACCCTGGAGACGTCATGAAATGGAAATAATGGTGCCATGCAAAAAGTAGGTCTCTGCCATCCAACGGGTGGCCAAGCAAAACACCTGTGCTCCCGTACACTCTCACATAATGTCACAATGAAGGCAGCCAAAACAAATAAGTGTGCTCTATCAAGTTTGCTGCTAGAGTAAGCATTTGGATTTGAACCCTAACCCCATAAAGAATAGTGTCAAACAGCCTCTTTGATCTTATGTCGCCACTATTTGACACTATACTATGTTTGGCAACCCCATACTTTAGCTGAAGTGTGCTGTCAAAGAAGCATATCCAAGGCGATAAGATGATTAAATACTACAAGTTAATTGGATTCTTTACATTCCTGCAAGATACTACAAACATACATACTGTATAAGAACAGATTATTGCTATATATGTTCCAATGTTGAGAGCTAAGAGCAATCTTCCAACTAAATAACTTGAAGATATAATAACTTACATTTAATTGTATTCTTGATTAAATATATCTTTCTAAAAGTCCACATAGTTCTATTGTACCACAAGCCTATGTTTTCCTCTTATGTCTGCAGTATCAACCCAATAAAAAGCATCAGAAATCAATGTAATGGCGCTTTTCCACTACCGGGCAGATGCGAGCCGAACCGGGCCGCATTTGTATCCGAGCCGTGCCGAGCCGTGCCGTACTTTCAGAAACGCTTCTCCGTTATACGGAGCGATCCGGGACTGTAGGAGGAGTTACGTGTCATAAGAGCACTTCACTGTAATAAGTGCCGCTATACAGCTCAACGGGGGGAAATGCGATAAGAATTATGTCAAAATGCAGCATTATCATGCACAGATCAGCCTTAAAACATGTAACGTTAAGTGCCTGTTACTTGCCGCTTTAAGAGAGGACAGTTTGGTGGTCTATGTAGGACATGCCGCGGGGCGTCCAAGGTAAGAAGTGAACAAGATTAATGCGGGGGGGTATGTTCATTTGGAAGTTCTGTCAGAGAGTGTTTGACTTGTCCTGTGGCACAAAGGGTGGAGCCATCATGTCTCATTTACTTAACATTCAAACCAACGGCAAATTGGAAATCATGAATCACTCAGACAACGGTGGGAGCAAGATGGATTACTCAAGTTAAAGGGCTCCCTTTCCTTTACTTTGGGTCTTCTTAAGAAATCATATGAAAATTATTTTTTGCGACAGGCGACTGGGCTGGGTGCCGTCATTGAAACGAGAAGAGAGAGGAGAGAGAGAAGAGAGAGAAGAGAGAGAAGAGAGAGAAGAGAGAGGGCCGGTAGCTGAGAAAACTACAAAGCTTGTTTTTTTTCAGCACCGCTGTCCCGACAAGATCCAACATTTCTTCTTGTCGTACAATGAGGCTCAATGAATATTTGATCAACTGTCTCAGGATTAACAAGCCATGGCCAGGGCAAGCCTGCCAGTGGTAAAACAGAAATGACTTAAGGAGGACAAATGTCTCGCCTTTAAGCTGTTAGGGAAGGAGGTGTTTGATGTTCCAACTACCCAGTCTGCTGTATGTCTACTGACCTTACGTACTGTAAACTCAACCTTGCACTGGGGCATTCAACGGAGGCTTTTCTAAACTTTTGTTTGTGCTTTGAGGTTTGTAAGCACTGTAGTCATTTTGCTTTAAATAGTCATATGAAACATCCTTTGTCTTAGTTATAATATGTGATTGTTGCATGATGTCTATTATTTGAGAACCTAAAGATAGACATAACTACAGTACAGTTCCAATACTTTGCCTTCCCAGATGGAGAAATTCAATGAAGAAAGAGAGAGTGAGCAGACGAGGGACTGGGACAAGAAAAGAGAAAATGCATTAAATCACAACATCTTCCTTTTAGGCCTTTAACTCCCAGTGGAGCATAGGCCATTGAGGACTCTTCTCCATCCAGCACGGCTTTGGGCTATCTTCTCCGTCTCTCCCCAGCTGGTACCATGTCTTCTCAGCTCTGCCTCCGTGTCCCGCCTCCAGCTGTTTTTGTCCCTTCCCCTCTTCTGCTTCCCCTGGGGGTTCCAAGTCAGGGCCTAGCGTGTGGTGGTGTCTGCTGGCTTACGTAGGGTGTGGCCAATCCATCCCCACTTCCTTCTCCGGATCTGGCTCTCTCCTGGCTCCCTCTCTGCCACAGCTCTTTGTTGCTGATTTTGTCCGGCCACCTGATTCTGAAGATGCGCCTCAGACAGCTGTTAGTGAATGTCTGGATCTTCTGTATCATCTTTTTTGTCATTCTCCACGTCTCCGCACCATAGAGAAGGACACTTTTGACGTTCACAACATGGTCAGAACAAATATTGGCAGAGGACTTCACTTTACACAACGATGTGAAAGGTGACGTTTGTTGCATAATTGCATAATTGAAATCCAACAGTAGTACCAACAGTACAAGTAGTACTATGTACTGGCTACAGTAGATCATAAGGTTGGGCTGGGGTGTGGCACAGGAGGTAGAGCCGGTGTCTAATGATCGCAAGGTCGGTAGATTGGCGGTTCAAACCCCGGTTGGCCATGTGTTGAGGTCTACTGTTCAAGACACTGAACCCCAAATTGCTCCCAATGAGTGGGCCGGCGCCTTGCATGGTAGCTTGCCACCATTGGTGTGTGAATGTGTGTGTGAATGGGAGGCCATTGTAAAGCGCTTTGGAATAAGGCGGTCTATTTACCATTATAAGAAACAGACAAACAGAAATTGAAAGTGATCCATTCTCCAACAGAGTAATCCCTATAGCTTGCAAACATTTTCCAATTGTACTATATCCTGGTGTACTGGTAGCAGACTGAGTGAACCAGTAAACATAATAGAAATGCTTGTTACAAGTCGTGAGCTTAGAATGATAAGGTTCTATCTCCGTTTAGGGTAGTTCAGAGATATTGAGCGTCAAAGTTTTTACATTCCATTATGTTTTGTGAGAT
>NC_137680.1:2763528-2816028 GCF_963989245.1 Nansenia antarctica | reverse complement strand
GGGTGTCCAGAAATATAGCCCGGGTGAGCCCCTCAACCAGGTCTCGGGGTGGTAAAAGGGTAGCCCCTCGGCCCCGAGCCTGGTGGAGTGGAGAGGAAACAACAACCCATACGCCGAAGAAGAACACATAATGTGTGCTTAAATTAGATTGATATTGACACCTTAAGATATTTGACACCAGAGACACATGTCACATTAACCATGTTAATTTGACATGTGACAAGTGATGAGACAAGTGTCTGCGACTTTCATTAAGTCTTGGGGCGGCTGTGGCGCAGGAGGTAGAGCTGCCGTCTAATGATCACAAGGTTGGCAGATCAGCGGTTCGAGCCCCGGCTGGCCACATGTCGAAGTGTCCTTGGGCAAGACACTGAACCCCAAATTGCTCCCAGTGAGCGGGGCCGGAGCCTTGCATGTTAGCTTGCCGCCATTGGTGTGTGAATGTGTGTGTGAAGGAGTGAATGAGAGGCCGTTGTAAAGCGCTTTGGATAAAGGCGCTATATAAGTGCAGTCCATTAAGTCTTGTATGGGATGTTAGATTAGATTAGATTGAAATGTATTGTCATTGCAGAGTACAAGTACCAACAACGAAATGCAGTTTAGCATCTAACCAGAAGTGCAAATAGTGATAAAAAAAAAAAGAAAACATGATATAAAAACATGACAATGATAGTGATAGCTACAGTATGGCATGTACGGTAGTTTAGATACAGTTATGAGCTATGTACAGTTTATGTATCTTATGTACAGCATGTAGGCTAATGTACAGATGTATAAAATCTGTGATTTGAGATGTTATCTGTGATTGGAGACTATTTAAAGTGAGATCTACATCTATTGGGAGATTGCAGAGTACCTACCATTCAGTCATCTTGAAATGCATTTCAAGAGGAGTATGCTTTAAACATTTTTAGAAATGTGATAGTTTCGCCCCACATAGGCCTACTCTGTCCTTGAATAGAGCAGTGAATCTTGTTTATGTAGTGGCAAGTTACTCATGTTTACACGGTGTTCATATCAACCTTGAATAACCTTCAACAAAGCCACAGTGCGGGCCTGAGCCCTGTCTGAAACTGACGCATCATCACCTGGTGCTTTGTGCTGTTTTTATGGTTCATGTGTGTATAAGCCATACATTGTGTCTGGGCGGGCGGAGTCATCCCAAAGATGTTCTATTTTCAATCCGAGCACCAGGAAGTAAAAATAACCAGCGGTCCGGGCTGGGAAATCCCCACAAGGAAGTACAGCTGTGTTTTTTCTTCCCACACCTTGGTTACTGGAACGGTATCTTTAACTGTTTCCCAATCAGGAAACAGAGTACTGGGCTTAAGTTGAACACCTCCACCTGAACAGTGGGAAGCACTTCGTGACCTTGAGAATGATAAGGTTCTATCTCCGTCTAGGGTAGTTCAGAGATAATGAGCGTCAAAGTTTTTACATTCCATTATGTTTTGTGAGATGGAACCTTTGTATTTTATGAATTACTAACTCAAAAATGTCAACATTTTAAAAATAACACCACACAGGCATTAATAAACACCTAATGGATCAGATTATGTAAAAAACTCAATTAGAACCGTATAATTCTAACGTCACGATTTGCAGTATTTCAGGCAATAGTTTCAGCTCGATTTTCGTGTCTCTATATAAAATATACAGTAGTTCTATAAAACAAGTTATTTACATTGACAGCTTATTGTGTACGTCAGTTTGTTCATTTTGATCAAGAACATCTATTTCCATTTGCAATGTCTCATTTAAAACATTGGACACACAGGTGCGTGTCCTCATGCTGTGCAATATACATGTACATACATACATGTCAATGTTGGGATATGCATAATATGATCCACGCATTGAGCACATGATTGTGCAAGGTATGAACCAGTGATGTTGTAGTTAGCCAGTGAATTCATATGAGTTGCCAAAAAGGGTTTTTAACGGAATTGGTGTTTAACGAAATGGGTGTATGTTGTGTGTCTTGCTTGTGTTGAAGGCTACACTGGTCTGTGTAGGATCAATGTTGTGCGATCTTTTAAGGTAATCATCATATAAAGCAAGTTGTCAGCAGGCTTTCAAAAAGGTATATTCAGTACTATAAAATGCCATAGAAAACTCTAGTTCCAAATATAGACAAAAACATAGAGACAAAAACATGGTCAAAGCATGTGACAAATAGTTCCTCTCTGATTCCTACAACAATCACTAACAAAGACTGTTTTCACAGTATTCACCCTATGTGTGTTGGACTGGGCCATAGTTCAGATTTTGACAAATACATTTCAACGTTATTGAAATTCACAACACACACTCGCTAGTTAAACCAAAATATTGCAATGCAATGGATTCTGGGTGAGTAATTCCCACTGCTACCTAGTTAACTATAACACTACTTTACATTGTTAGCAGGTTCACAAAATAACCTGTGTTAGTTGACTAGCGAGTGGGTCATTGATTTTCAACAACTCTGAAATGTATTTACATTTTTTTTCTAAATAAAAGTCTGAACATTACATCGGTTGCTGTGTCTGTTACCCCCCTTTCACCAGCAGCTGTCACATGTGTTCCTCTCCAGACCAATACATCCTGATGGAGCTTGAAAGAAAAAGGCTCCTGGTCTTCACTCCCTCACGACGCATCGGCGGGAAGCGTGTGGTCTGCTACGACGACCGTTTCATCGTCAAGGTGGCGTACGAGTCGGACGGTGTGATCGTGTCCAACGACACCTACCGCGACCTCCAGGGGGAGCGACAGGAGTGGAAGCGCTGTATCGAGGAGAGGCTGCTCATGTACTCCTTCGTCAACGACAAGTAGGCCTACGTGTCATAATTAAGCAATATCACACGAGAGGGAGTGTGTTATACTGAATATCAGCACGGCTGTGATTCGGTCGTAGGTACGCGGACGCAGTAATAAGCGACAACAGATTATGATTTTTTGTTTATTTAATCATAAAAATAAACAAAAAAGAGTTCCGCACTTCAAATGGACTGTTGCCTAGTAACCTGAACACAAACATGAAGTCTAATTAACGGTCATTTAGTAGAACCTCTGTGCGGCGGAGTGATGCATTATAGTTAAAAGTCCCAGTGCTGTTATACTGTATATCAGCACTCATGGAATGCCTCTTGTCCAATCAAATTACTTGGTCGGAACTAACTGTTGTATAATGCTGCATCTAGGAGATTCACTACTTTTTTTGTTATGAGTACTTAGTGTAGCGAACTCCTTGGTTTCAGAGGGCTTGAAACTAAAACTATTTTCCTTTTTTTGCCGTTTTATAGGCATCCATTACTTAGATTTCTAACAAATCATTCCATGTAGCTTATTGCAACATTGTGGTATTTTAATGTTAATGTTTCAAGCAGATAAAACCATGTCTTATCAAGATACTGTACTGCCTATATGGTTTACTGATGTGTTTTATTTCCTATCATGCAGGTTCATGCCACCCGATGACCCTCTGGGCCGTCACGGTCCCAGTCTGGATAACTTCCTGAGGAAGAAGCCTCTCCCAGCAGAACAGAAGCGCCAGCTCTGTCCTTATGGTGAAGTCTAGTTGTTCAATAGAGCTCTCAGGTCTGCTGCTAGCATATCAGCCCAATAGAGCTCTCAGGTCTTCTGCTAGCATATCAGCCCAATAGAGCTCTCAGGTCTTCTGCTAGCATATCAGCCCAATAGAGCTCTCAGGTCTTCTGACGCTGGTTTTCTCTGTGTACCTCTATGTACAAAAGAAGAGATTTGGTGAGGCTGCATTCTCATTTTATGCACCCAGATTGTGGAATGCACTGCCAGTTTACATTAGGGATGCAACCTCAGCAAATATGTTCAAGTCAAGACTAAAAAAAACATATTTTTAATATCGCCTTTAAATTACTAAATAATTAAATTAAGATTATAGAAACCCATCCTTTTAATATTGCATTTAAGTTACAAAATAATTAAATTAAGATTATATAATGATTAAAGCACTTTGAGCTGCAACGTTTGCAGGAAAAGCGCCATACAAATAAAGTTATTATTATTATTATTTGAGGTGTTTTGGTTCAATTGGTTGTAATACGGTATTGTCACGTTGCAAGCACATCGACATTATTACATGTATACGTAACTATAACCTCTGTTGCTGCCCTCTATTTTTACTCAGATAAAAAGTGCACTTATGGCATAAAGTGTAAGTTCTACCATCCGGAACGTACGAACCAATCTTACCGCTCCTTGGCTGACGAGCTGAGGGAGAACGCCAAGCTCCCCGTCGCCACGAAAGAGAAAAGGAACCCCGTGACGTCCTCGGTGTGGCCTCAGTCTGACCCTGGACCTGTTCTTAACTCCTCCTACCCCCCCCAGTCTCTGGAGCACGAGCTGGAGCACAGACTGACCTTAGAGCAGCGCAGCCCCCCCCACAAGGCCCAGATGAGTGAGAACACGTTGCTGTACTGGGACGGGCCACACCCCAGTATGAACCAAATACGTGGCTCGGCACCGACAGGCCAGTCCCAGATGGGGATGGGGTGGCCAGATATGTGCTCCCCCTCCCCCTCCACCTCTGACCTCCCCTACGCCAGCATCTCCTACGAGCCCCTGGACTCTGGCCTGGGCTCCTACGAGAGCCAGTACTCTGATTTCGCCTCACAACAAGGCCACAGTAAGTCGATCAGGTCCTCCAGGCAGCATCAGCAGCACGGCTTCCCCTCTGCCGGGTCCTCCAGACACCACCCAGCCATGCACAGAGACAGACAGGGTCAGGGCAGTAGTCCCCAGCCGTGCAGGTGCTGTTCTCGCTTATCGCCCCCTGCAGGCGGTCCCCAGCAGCAGCACCGCGGCGCTAACCCAAACCTGGAGTCCTCCCACTCCCACTGCCACCAGCCGAGATACGACGCCCACTCGCCCTCTATGTTCCCGCCTCACATGCACCCCCCCCACTACAGCCTCCCCAGCAGCTTCCAGCAAGGTGGTGGTTCCCACCACCACCCCAATCAGCAGCAGAAGTACTGGTCGGACCCCTTCCAGGGCATGCCTCAGGCTAGGACCTCCTGTAGCCTCCCCAGCGCTGTCCACTCCACACCAGCCCCACATGGACACCCTGGACACCCCTCCTCAAGCTCCTACGGGGACCACCAGCACTCTTGGGAAAGGCCACCGCCTGCTGCCTTCGACTCAGAGAGGGAGCAAGTCCGCAAGAAGCTGCAGGCCATCTTCAACCCCCAGCAGGTGGACACGGTCATGGGGATGTTCCCCCACCTTAAGGACGCCCAGAAGCTGGCCGCAGAGATCATCAACCTCAAGTCTCACGGCGGGTTCTTCTGAGGATTGGGGATCTTCTTTAAGTGCCTTAGCGACTATTCTCTCATGCTCTCCTCTCTGATGTTTAAGCTTGATGTTTGAGCTGTTTGAGATTGAAAGGCGGGTAGTTGATTGTTGTAGAGGTTTTCAGTTCCCACGTATGGATTTTGTGCCTTATTATGATAAGTCATTATTGTTTGCTCTCCTGTTGTTTGATATGGGTGAGACTTTTGACTTCCTGAGAATTGTATACATTTGTATGATAGTGTAGTCAAATGCAAACCTGCCATCCACGATAAGGATGAAAAATTGCCTCTAGACTGATTACCACTAAAAGTGAATCTAGAGTGTTTGAGTATTGATGCATATTGCATCATTTGGGATATACATTGTCTTTCATATGTTTTCAGGATACAGATTCTCATTCAATAAGAAATAATTTTCTGTCTAAAATGGTCCTCTTTGTTTTGTTACATTGTGGTCCAGATGGTCAGACATCCAGACAGATTCTCAATGACACTTTTTTAATATGTAATATTTTTGCTGCACAAGATATACAGTATGGTATGTACTGTAAATGTATTGTAATTGAGTGTGTCAATGGTTAAACCTCTGCCTAATATGCTATACAGTCAGTATACATCCAACAAATAGCCAAACCATTAGACAGTATCAGTCTAACCAAGATAGTATCAATCTAAGCTAAGAATCTGCCAAAGAAACTTAGTGAAAGTTGTCAAAGCACTTTATGTACTTCTTCCAAATCGTCTGCAACCTGAGAGGATTACAGAGGATTACATGCTCAGCACGATTCTCAGCAGCCAACTGTATAATCAAAGACTAAAAGGTAAATCCAATGGATCTTTAACAATGTTCTATAGTAACGTCTGTCTAACAATGTTCTGTATGTTGATAGACTACATTTTAGTTGATTCGTCTGTCTAACAATGTTCTGTATGTTGATAGACTACATTTTAGTTGATTCCTAAGTGCCTTGGAGTTCACAGTTTTAACACGTTTATTTTTTTATATAACACATTTTTAAGGGATTACAATAGTTTTTGTGCACGTAATCATTGTCTATGACTGTTGGGAAATTATTTTACACTAAAATAAAAAGATTGAAATACACCTTAAGTGCCTTTATTGTTTTCAAAGTTATTATGATATAATGGTTGTTTTAGTGTCTCAGAGTGTATACAGTCATTTATGCCACTCATGATGGCGATAAAACCATGATGGGGGGGGGGGGGACCACTGGTGCATCCTGTCAGTCTTATATCGTCTAGATTTCAGTTACTGTTTACTGTATGACATCTTAGAATGACATTATATATCTGTAATAATACGTGAGCTCAGAATTATAAGGTTCTATCTCCGTTTAGGGCAGTTCAGAGATATTGAGCGTCAAAGTTTTTACATTCCATTATGTTTTGTGAGATGGAACCTTTGTATTTTATGAATTACTAACTAAAAAAATTCAACATTTTAAAAAATAACACCACACAGGCATTAATAAACACCTAATGGATCAGATTATGTAAAAAAACTCAATTTTGACAAAAATGGAGATAGAACCTTATCATTCTAACGTCACAAATATACAAATACAACTTCACTCTTAGTATTGCTATACTGTAGATTACATAACGTTGGGTCGCAGTCTTCTTCTCTAACTTTACAAGGTTTGAAGGGTTGGCCAAGTGAGGCTATGGATTACAGCACCACACTGTATGTTTACATAGCAGATCGACTCCTATGTTCTGACATGTAGCGTGCACCTGCACATACGTACATATTTTTAGCACAGATTCAAACATGCATGTTGTTTTCTCCCATGCCCACTCTCTCTTTCTCTAAGAATCTGGAACAGCTTCAGGGTCTTCATGTCCCTGACTGACCGTGTTACTACAGTAACTCATGCTGAAGGGTGGCTGTGGGTCTGAGAGTCGCCCCCAGATCCCCAGAGGGTCTGCCTGTGCTGTGTGAAGTTTGAGGTTAATTTTGAGTGATGCCGTAAAAGACACTTGGAAGACCTCCCAATACTCCTCACACCAGGACAGTGTCCTCCCTTAGTGTAATGGCCTGTACTGTAGCCTTAAAGTGCATTGAGTTCTACAGACACTGTTAAATGGGTAGCCATCAGAGTGTGATGGATTGTTGTGTTATTATTGCAAAGACAACAAAAATAATACAGTAGGGGCGCTTAGGTGGAGTAGCGGGTTAAGCGCTGATCATGTAACCGCAGGGTCCCCGGTTCGATTCTGGCGGTTCATCCTTCCTGTCTAAATCTCTACTGTATCTGTCAATAAAATGAAAAATATGAGTGGGACTGCCCCACTCAGAAAAAAAAAAAATGCAGTACAGAATACAGGAATATATCTAGAAAATATAGAATTTGAGATGTGCAATATGTATGTGTTTTTGTGGTCTTATTATTTTATCACACTTATTGGTATTATAGTATTACTTATTCGTGTGAGGACTAACATGTAATCTATCTGAAGAGATTCCAAAAATGATTTATTGTTGATTAGAAGGACAGAGGGTTCATTGTGTTCATGTGAGTGTGCAAGACGGAAATATGATCAGTGATAAAGTAACACGATCGGCATTGATTGATTATGAGAAAACCAAAACAAACAAGAATGTAACTGGGATAGTGGTGGCCTAGTGGATAGTGAGTTCAGAAGGTCATGAGTTCAAATCCCACCTGGGGACACCACCTCCAGTGTGCCCTTGAGTAAGGCACTAACTTAGCCCTTAGGGAGACTGTCCCTGTAAACTGTTATTGTACCGGTAAGTTGCTTTGGATAAAAGTGTCTGCTAAATGGTTAAAATGTAAAACATTTAAATTTTTGGCATTTAGCAGACGCCTTATTCCAAAGCGACTTACAATCAATACATTTGAATACTAAGCAAGTGAATCATCAATCCACCAGTCGTATCAGGAAGAGTAATCCAGCTCAGGCCCGGGGCCGTTGATCCTATCACCTTCTTCTAAACCTAGTTTTATTTTTTTATTTTTTTATTTTTTTACACTGGAGAAAGAGAGAAACAGTACAAGGGGGGCAATAGAAGTTCTTAGGGACACAGTAGAGGGGAAAGCGGGTGTCTTTAGGAGACGCAGTGCTGAGGGGCAGAAGATGTCTCAGTGTGAAGTAAAAGTAACTCAGGTAAAGGTGAAGGACCAGAGTGTCATGCTAAGATGGAACAATACAACGGTCCACTCCCTGCCACTAGTATGTGACAGGATAGTTTCTCTTTATCTCTGCAGATTTGCATAAGATAATATAACATCGTCATGACAACTGTTAGGAAGCTTTTAGAAAGCTTGATTGTTCCATATAGCACCTTTAATGGGTTTACTAGAAACACTTTGAAACATTAAAAGTGTTATGTGTAACATTCAAGCTTTCTAAAAAGCTTCCTAGTGGTTGTAATGACTATGTTGTTTAATCAGTAGAATCAATCAGGGAATGAGATCCCTTAAAAGAAAGATTTAATTATATTTAGCTTATTTAATTCCGTTTTTATTCAATTATAAACCATTTACAAACAGTTATAAGTCATTAGTTTAGACTGATTGATGTTCACTTGGTGCTTTGCCAAATGGAGAGCTTGTAATCAGGAGGCAGTTCTTAAAGGCCTTTAGACTCGTGTTTTTCACATTTGATCTGATGAAGGAATTGAATGCTTCTGTAAAGAAAGTGAGAGAAGGGGCGCTTTTAGGTGGCGTAGTGGACTAAGCGCTGACCATGTAACCGCAGGGTTCCTGGTTCGATTCCGACCGCGGACATATCCTGCATGTCATGGCATGCCCTTCTCTCTCTCTCTCTCTCTCTCTCTCTCTCACTCTCTCTATCCTTCCTGCCATATCTCTACTGTCTCTGTCACAATGAAAATATGAGTGGGACTGCCCCACTCAGAAAAAATAACGTGAGAGAAGAGTATTTGTCATCTGATCTCCAAGATCTCTCATAATTCAAGAATACTGTTAAGTACACATGGCAGTATTGTAAATGCTGTCACATTCACATTCTCCCAAAGAATGTGAAAACGTCTTTAACTAATGAGTTAGGGTCAGGGTTACTAACTCATTTGTAATTTACTGTTTGTAAATGTTTTCTAAATTTAATAATAACCTGATATATAATATGTGATTTACTAACTAATTATAAACATATAAACTTTGCCAATGTTCCATCACCCCTCACATGTTATCATAAGTCCCTTTGCACTTTAATACCATTCCACTGTAGGCCGACACCCCAACCCCTGATTTAAAAAATAACAGTTTCACATTCAGTCATTCTATTCATGCACAATACGCATATGTCTTACAGATCTCATCATGACATTACCTTTACAGTGCTGTAAACATCAAATCAAATCCAATTTGTGTTTGTCACTTATCGCATACAGTTGTAATAGACAAGTGAAATGTTTTGGGATCTTGCTCCACACTCAACAAAACATCTCACGTGTTGAAATAGAAAGCTGTGGCTTTTTGAGGAGTGAATGTGGCCCTCAGGGCACAACCTGAGATGTGTTACTCACTCAACACTCGAAGATTCTCCACTTATTCAACAAGCTCTTGGCTGATGAAGGAATAGTTCAACCACATGTATGTTTGTTTATAAGTTGCTTTAATTTAGCCATGCTATTTGGAGCTACCTAACGTATCTCCTACCTCTCATTGTTTTTCACTTCACAATGATAATGCTAAGATGTAGCTAGCCCCAGTAGCCTACCCTATCTGTGAGTGATACATGGCTTGTAAACAAACTTACGTTTTAGGAATTGCTCAAAAACAAGGACTGTGTGATCATCTAATTGTGTGTAGTTATGTGTTTTTAGCGTGTTGATGTTCTATCTGCATGTTTTGATGTGCTAAACATGCAGTTAGATGTTAGTACATAACATAGCCATGTTTTCTTCTTAGCTGCTAGGTAGCTACCCACACGATGGTTGCAAACGTGTGTTTTGATTCAGTGCGATTTTCTCAAATTCTCAGTTTGAGGTGTACCAACATTCAAATAAGCATGATTTCAATGTATGACATATACAAATAATAATATATATTTTTTAAAAGATCATGTCTTACTTGGGGACTTTTTCACCAGACCCTGTCACATATGGATGAACTCTACCATAACTATCTGCTTTTAATCTATACATAAACTGGTGTTATGCTATTGTAACTTACAGTATCTACTGACATTATCATGTTTTATTGTAATAGCAATTTACCCTATATCTGTTACTCTGATCTTTTGGAGAATTGTGAGCAGTTTCTTTGTTGCAGTTTGATGCAGGTTGATTCATAAATAATAATTAATAAAACTGCTAGCACTATGCAGCACAGCCCTTTTACCAATTCCTGACTAAACAGAATAATGTAGCTAATATATAGGCCTATACGTCAGGAAATAAGTCAGATTTCATTCAATATCTATAAATAAAGGTTCTCGGATCATATATTCTGTACATAATAATAAAAAAAGCTTTTGAATTTCTTTGTGAGTTTGCCTCCAGTTTCAGCGAATGTTTCTGTTTGACCGACATCACAAGGTCACATCACCCACCCAGAGGTGACCCTCTACCAGAGATGGTGATGAGCACTGGCGGACTCAAGGGGGGGGGCAGGGGGGGCGACCGCCCCTCCTGGTGCCTCCACGGTTGAAAAACGTCTCTTAAATGCCCTTTTGAGTGGCGAAAATGAGAGGATGTGCCCTATTGGTGCCCCTCCAATGGTCTAAACTTGACCATGTGCCCCTACAGTTAAAAAACGTTGCACTAAAGTGCCCTTTTGAGTGGCGAAATTAGAGGATGTGCCCTCTTGGCTGCCCTTCCATTGGTCTAAACTTGACCATGTGCACTGATGGGGTCCCATGTTGTGCAGTAGGTGCCCTTTTTTTCTTTTCGCCCCCCCTGCCCTTCAAACAGCCTGAGTCCGCCAGTGGTGATGAGTATGATGTCTTCACTCCCAGGTCATTAGAGAGGGTGATGAGTATGATGTCTTCACTCCCAGGTCAGTAGAGAGGGTGATGTCTCACTCTCAGGTCATTAGAGAGGGTGATGTCTCACTCCCAGGTCATTAGAGAGGGTGATGTCTCACTCCCAGGTCAGTAGAGAGGGTGATGTCTCACTCCCAGGTCAGTAGAGAGGGTGATGTCTCACTCCCAGGTCATTAGAGAGGGTGATGTCTCACTCCCAGGTCAGTAGAGAGGGTGATGTCTCACTCCCAGGTCATTAGAGAGGGTGACGTCTCACTCCCAGGTCAGTAGAGAGGGTGATGTCTCACTCTCAGGTCATTAGAGAGGGTGATGTCTCACTCCCAGGTCATTAGCAGCTTATCAAACGTCACGAAGGCTCCACGGCCAGGCAAACTGTAGGCAAAAACATTTGGGGAATTTACACTATGTGAGTGGACTGACATGGAAACAGCTGGAAAGCAAAGCACAGGACAGAGGACCCTGGCGAACTGTTGTCGACGGCCTATGCTCCTCCAAAAGGAGCGATAGGCGTAAGTAAGTAAGTAACACTATGTGAGGGACAGACATTTTATAGGTTAGTTTGTCGTCACCTGAATGTTGAAATCATAGTCATTATTGTTGTAACTTTATAGGTTACATTGGTTATGTTGCATGATTGATTGACAGTTTAAGGAGATTGAATAATATGTTACATGATTGATTGACTGTTAAAAGAGATTGATTGATGTGTTGCGTAGTTGATTGACATTGTTATGTGTTATTATTTATCGTTAAGGTTCTAGAATGCCTTGTATGCAAGATGTCATATAAGTTGACAGTTTGTTTGTAAGAAATGCAAATGTTGAATAGAAAGTGAAATATCTAATAGCTCGTTGAATAGAAAGTGAAATATCTAATAGCTCGTTGAATAGAACGTGAAATATCGAATAGCTCGTTGAATAGAAAGTGAAATATCTAATAGCTCGTTGAATAGAAAGTGAAATATCTAATAGCTCGTTTTATAGAGATTGTATACAAGAACCTTTCTTTCAATCACCAGTCCAAGCCATCCTTTAAGAAGGTAAAACAAACTACAATTATAGTCTATAGACTACAAAGGTAGAAAAGTAATTTCCCAATGAAGCCATGTTGTAATAAGTTAATCCCATCAGGCAAACACATGCACTCTGACCCCCATTCATTGCTCATTCAACAGTCAGCAAGTCACACTCCTCAAGTTTGACTTGAGCACTTTATTTGCATTTTAGGTGAAACCTTGGCAAGGTGTGTGAGCATGAAATCATAGTTATTAGGTGAGTGAAAGAAGCCTTCAGGCATTACAAAATAATCTCTTTTGTGATGTTTTAACTGAAGGGTTATGCTACTACTCTGACCCCTTGATCTGGACCAGTGTTCTGGTTACAGACAAGTGACCTAGAAAGCCTTTTAGAATGATACACTATACTGGTACTGATATGGATGTTACGGTACATGTGGGAATACGGTACATGTGGGGAAACTAGGGTTAGGGTTAGGTGCTACGTCGACTTGGTACATGCTGGCATGTCTAACCCTAACCCTAACCCTAACCTTAACCCTAGCCCTAACCCTAACCGTAGCACCCTAGCACCTAACCCTAACCCTAGTTTTCCCACATGTACCGTCTTCCCACATGTACCGTAACATACAGTATATATACGTATATTGTGGACAGGAGCATCTGCAAAAGAGTCCTAAATCTCAGTGTGTTTCCCCAGTATAAATAAATGTTAAATCAATATCAGCATGTGTAGTTTATAGAGCTACATTTTTATAACTTTAACCAAAAGTGAATGTTTACCTTTTGACAAATCTACCTATCAGAGATGTGACGATGATGGAGGCACGGCCACCATCAGATGAGCATGGTTGAGAGTACATGAACTTTCAGAACTAGCTAAAAGCATGTGTTGTGTGTGTGCATTAAGAATTGAGACAATGTTGAGCTCTTAACAGGCAACTGTGTTTGTAGATTGTAGGTGCATCTGTGATTGTAGGTGCATGAAAGATTCTTTTTCCAGACCTTATTTATAGTCTAACTGACTCAAAACATCAAGACACTTGAACAGTTTCTTCCCCAAAGCCATAGCCCTTCTCGATAACTGCTGATCATTGTACCTTGCACTTTACATGTTCTTGCACTTAGTTGTACAGTATTTATTCATAATATCCACTCATATTGGTACTGTATATTTTTGTCTTGAGTATTGTCGTGTTGTCATCTTGCTGTTGTATGTACTGTAGCTTGTTTAGTATGGTTGAATACCAAATCATGTTCCTAGTGCACTGCACATGGCCAATAAAGTTGAATTGAATTGAAGCCTGCACACAATACGTAAACAAGGAGATCAGTTTACCAGTCAAAGTAGCGCTGGCCCTGGTGGGTTCCGTCTTGCTGGCCGTGCTCAGGTGCCTCCAGCTCCACTCCCAGGTGGAAGTCTTGCGCCCCCTGCAGGTGGCCCAGGTAACGTATAGTCCCGGTCCCGACGCGGCCTGACGTCAGCAGGACCCGCACCCTGTGTCCCGGCTGCAGGTCCAGGGGGGAGTGAGGCACGAAGGCCCGATGTGGCCCTTGGGAGCTCCTCCAGGAACCCACACTGGAGAGACAGGAAGTGTACTTGTTTGAGCATGAATGAATGAATGAATGAATGCATCTTTATTTCGAACATGATTTAAAAGAATAAATAACAAATAACTAATATGTAGGTACATATTGATAGGAGTACAGTCCTATCAATTGTTCGAAAAGGAGTAGAAAGAAGCCTAGGCTTATCCTGTCCTACCCCTGTTTATACTTAACAATTATACTTACATTATATAATCCAATTAATTAACACATATATTTCAGTATCATCCGTTCGAATACTTTTTCATTCTTAATATTGATACAACACAAAATGAATAAATAAACATAATTTTCAATTCTTAATACTGAAACAACACAAAATAAATAGCATGCTTGAATAGAATTTAGTATGATAAGTGAATGGTTTGTTTTTAACACAAGGGAGAGCTAAGTGAGGATAAACAGCTGATACCTAGTGGCTGCAGACATAGTAGAGGTGCATGTAGAGACCTGGCTCTCAGACAAGCTGCTTCGGCTCGCTGTGTCCCCTCTTGATGACATCATCTCTGAGCCTCTGTGTCGGCCCGTGTGTCTCACACTGTCTGTTAATTTAAATGTGGCATAATATTATTATTTTGATCAAAAACACAAACAGACATTATTACCTCACAAGTGGTGGTGTTGTTATTGTAGTATACTTGAGCTGTTCTGATCGTTTTCATCAAAAGGATCCCAGTTGTTCTCTCCCTCTGACTCTTCTCTGAAGCTGCCCAGTAAGATGCCAGTCCTGGCGAGAGTCTCAGAGATGAGCTGATCAAAAAGAAGCAATGTTGGTCATTCATTTATCACTGTGGTACAATGATGCATGTAGGTCATACATAAGACACCTGATCAGGTAGATATGATACGCATGTGATAGGCAGGACTACGCCGTATACCCACTAGGAAAGGCCAAGGATTTCCATATACCCACTTAACAAGGATACGTAACAACGTTTTGTGATTCATTCATAAAATTCACCCCGTCTGTGTTACAAAGCACTTGAATTTTGGACCATTGGGACTGACTATAGCGTCATATACCATCAAAGGGGGGAGATGCGACATGAAATATGTCAGAATGCAGCACTATCATGCACAGATCAGCCTTATAACATGTAATTTAGATATATAACGTTAGACAGGGAGCGTTCCAGGGAGCGTTATGGCGTTCCGAAATGAACGATATGAGGCTGGGAGGGAAA
Source organism: Nansenia antarctica (assembly GCF_963989245.1). Classification (NCBI taxonomy): domain Eukaryota; kingdom Metazoa; phylum Chordata; class Actinopteri; order Argentiniformes; family Microstomatidae; genus Nansenia; species Nansenia antarctica. Next base: position 2,800,918 of record NC_137680.1, on the reverse strand, counting down.
AATCACAGTATACCCACTAGAAAACACTAGACTACACCACTGACATACACACATAAAATGCTAATACACACACACATACACACACATACACACACACACACACACACACACACACACACACACACACACACACACACACCTGGTTCCGTAAGTCCTGTTGTTTCTTCTGCAGCTCCACAAACCTCCTTTCCCATGATGCCCTCTCTGTAGCGATCTGGGCCTTGAGAGCCTGGATCTCCCTCTCGGCTTTGGACAGTCTCTTCTGCACGGCACTGCTACGCTCATGGCTACCTGCTGGTTTCTCTCTCTTTTCAGACCCTGAAATCAATCATCTTTATCAGCCACAAATACAATGGAAAGGCATAGACTTGAGTAGACCACCAGACGAATTGAGCATGATGCTATCCCCAAATCTGTATTATGGTTGTGGAACTCATGGTTCATATCACAACATAATTATTTATTCTCTAAATTGTTTGGATTTGGTTGATTTTTTTGATTTTTTTTTACTAAATCCTGGTCGTCACCTGTGATTGGTCTAACTTGATGGTCCTGATCCTTCCCTGTTTTGTGAGGTTCCTCTGGTGGGCGTTGGACTGCACGGTATGGGCTCACCTGACACAAAAAACAATGTTACTTAGCCTACTTTTTTCCAAACGTCCATGATGTGTGTCATGTTTACCGCTTTGTCAGGGTGACAAAGGTATTATTGTCAGACGGGACACACTCACCCAAAAGAACCTGCAGGTGCACAATAGCCCCTTTAACGTCCATGCACACGCAGACCACAGCATGTATGTTACCATGTTGTTTGATATTTCATCTCACATTGTTGTGTCCTCCTCGCTGACTGGAAAATATCACGTACGTATACATCAGTAATGTGGGAATTGGGAAAGGTAAACAAAGTAGCATAGAGGCGCTAATGACCTGGCAACACAACACTGTAGTTATAGTAACAGAGGTTTCCCAACAGCTATGCTTGAGTTTAAATGAGACGACAAAAGGTGTGTTTGAATTATAACTGCTTCTTGCTGTTTCTAGACACAATTCTAACACCAGCTTTTGGATGATCATGACGTTAGAATTATAAGGTTCTATCTCCATTTTGGTCAAAATGTTGTTTTTTTACATCATCTGATCCATTAGGTGTTTATTAATGGCTGTGTGGTGTTATTTTTTAAATGTTGAAATGTTTTTGTTAGTAATTAATCAAATACAAAGGTTCCATCTCACAAAACATAATGGAATGTAAAAACTTTGAAGCTCAATATCTCTGAACTGCCCTAAACGGAGATAGAACCTTATCATTCTAAACGGAGATAGAACCTTATAATTCTAAGCTCATGTGATGTCACTCAGTGGAGCTACCACCTTGGAGCCTCGTTCCCTGAGAGCAACAAGCATGTACAAACTAACACAAACAAGACAAACAAATCAATATAGTCTTTTAGTCTGACACATACAATCCTGTACACAAACCTTTGCCAGCAGCTTGTTGATCTTTAGGTAGAAATCATGGGGAGGAAAATCATAACAATATATATGTATGTTCTTTTTAGGTCAATAGGCTACTATTCTGTTCTCCTCCATGGTAACTGCTAGCCCAGCACCCAGGAGCCTACACACTGATCTGTTGCTAGGTACCGTGTGTGTGTGTGTGTGTGTGTGTGTGTGTGTGTGTGTGTGTGTGTGTGTGTGTGTGTGTGTGTGTGTGTGTTGTGTTGCTGACAAGTGCTCAGCTGGTAAATCTACAGTAATCTTCTTAGCAATGCAGCCTCTCATTCCAGTTGCATCCAGACTAATTTTGGCCTCCTGAACCTGGTCAGCTGAGCACACACAGTGAGTGTGCTGTCAATCATACAGTTTAATCATCCGTGGTCTTGAATCCTATATCCTGATATGTATTTCCTATTCATTGAAAGATACATGGGAAAGACACATGTTAGTAGTGACAAACAAACTGTAACTTTCTGTCTGTCATGCATGTCTACCATCAGGTCAATTATGAACCAGATTCACGTAGCGTTTGCACCTGGTCCGAACTGCCCCTGTGGTTTCAAGAAGAAAGAAAAAATAAAAATAAAAATAAGGCCCATATGAAGACACTTTGCTTCACTTTGTGAAGTACTGCTGATGTGTAATAATTATGTGTGGATTGGGTGGATATTTAGTGGTTGTTAATAGATAATTGTGCAATAACGTCTTTGGTGTAAAATGATGGCCTAATTGTGGTTCTTGTGTTAGAAAAATGTTTCTTATTGCTTTCTTGAGTATGTGCTTTATTGAGTATGTGTGGAACTGAGGGGTATAGGATAGTGTAAATATTATAATTCCAAAATAATTGTGGGTGTGTGAATGAGTGGGGTGGTGGTGTGGGGGGCTGGCCTAAGGGGTCTAGGATAGTTACATGTGTAATAATAGTGTATTACAGTATATTTCAAAAGTAATTGTGGGAGGGTGAATGCGCGGTGTGTGGGGCTAAGGGGCATCGGATAGAACTTGAATGACGTTATATACAGTATTTGACGCCCCGTCCAAGAAATCCTTTGCCACCCCTCTGCATCCATTTAAAACATCCGAGAACCGCCCCTGGTTAGTAAGCTGTAGCGTGAGGCAGATATGGTGAACTACAACATGGGCCCTTTTTCCCCTCTGGTCAAGTGATCAGGAAAAACATGTGGCCCTTATCTTAACGTTTGTGGCCCTAACCATCCAAGTTAGGGTTTGCCTATATTGTAGTATGTATTTTATTCATTAGCAGCCCAGGGACAGCTCTAGTTGAATATATATATATATTTTAAAAAGGTTTGTTGGCCACACTCTATACAACCTGCTTTTGGACCCTTGAATAAACGGCAGCCATGTTTATTAACTCACACAAGAGTTGACCCGCTTTACCTGAGGTTACCTGATTTACCCGTGGTTTCCCCTCATGAGTGATGTGTTTCACCTGTAGTTGTTTTTATCAGAAGTTATGTTCTTCAGGAATCAGTTGGTTGAAATGACCAACATTGAACATATTCCAGATCATTCTTATATCTCAGTACAGTAGATTGGCGTGTTGTATGCCAGCCGCTCATTGCTGTGCGTGGCTCTTAATTAATTAATTAATTAACTTTCTGTGTGTCTGAATGGGCGGCTTGGTGTGGAGCCGGGTGGGTTACTGTGTGTCTAGTGTGTCTGTGTGTCTGGTGTGTCTGTGTGTCGAGTGTTGACACACAAACCAGCGGAGGAGGGTTCATTTGCAAATCAATGTCTGTCCAGTAGCCTGGGGTGTCAGAGAGGCCGTGTTTACCAAGCCTGTCCTTCACAAAGGAGTGTCGTTGTTTTGGGCGTTCGTTGCTTTTGTCTTCCCATGCCTACTCAGTTTTCTAAATACAGCTCTATCCAAACTCCCAATCAAGCCAGAGCTATTATGCATGGTCTCTTAATGGGAGATGAAAAACACTCACGTAAACATGGCTGCTGAACTGCGTGATTTGATGTGGGCTCCCCTTATTGACAGAGCATAATCAGCCTTACGAGGAGACAGTTTGAGTGTGAAGGCGTGGTTGTGCCTACTATGTTGCAGGGCTCTCAAGTCTCACGCATTGGGCGTGAGACAAGGTGTGGCGTGTGAGCGTGTGAAATGCGTGTGTCTCACGCCCAATGCGTGAGACTTGAGAGCCCTGATGTTGTCTTTACAGCAGAGTCTGAAACTGTCTCATCTGATCCCTCTTTCCAGTTTCAAGCTCTTGCTGAGAGGCATACAGTGTGAGTCTATGATTTGTTCTTGCAATTGAGTTGACCCTCCCTTTTGCCCATTGCTGACCCCTCCCTGTCCCTAGCTCTTTAGCTGTCTAGTTTTAGGTTTTGTAGTTTTAGTTTAGTTTTAGACTATCTTAGACTGTTTTAGACTAGTTTTAGTTTTAGACTATGTAGTTTTAGTTTAGTTTTAGACTATGTAGTTTTAGTTTAGTTTTAGACTATGTAGTTTTAGTTTAGTTTTAGACTATGTAGTTTTAGTTTAGTTTTAGACTATGTAGTTTTAGTTTAGTTTTAGACTATGTAGGCCAGGTGTTGTATTTGTTTGTGGTGGATGTTGTTGTTGTTGTTGTTGTTGTTGTTGTTGTTGTTGTATGTCTGGGTTGTTCTTGACAGACACTCCAGCAAATGTTCTGACCCCCCCCCCCCCAACCTCTGATCTACGGATTCATATTTTTTAATGTTGATGTTTCTCATTGACTTTGTACAGACGGTGGTGTATAGTAGTTTGATGTAGTGGAGGTTTGAGGAGTGTCAATTCTTGGAGAAAGAAAAACAGAGAGTGTAGCCTAATGCAGCACCAATTTGGGAAGAATGTTTTGAGGAATAAGTCTGTCCACGAATGCAGGCGTTGGAGTGTAGCCCAATGCAGTAGGCTTACAGCCTAATGAATCTGGGAATAATCTGTTTGAGTGATTCTGTTTTGGAGTATAATTTGGCACTTTGGACTATATCAATACAGAAACCACAGTTCGTGATCACATCATTTGCTTGTGCAAATATTTTGACTTACCCTATTGGTGAAATTTGAGTTTGAAAGCAAAGGCATCTTATATCAATAGAATGAATGAATGAATGAATGAATGAATGAATGGTCTTTATTGTCATTGATATAGTACAGGTACCAAACAACGAAATTTAGGAGGGGTCCCCTGGTGTTAGGAAAGGGAAAAAACTAAAAAAAGCACAAGAAGGGAAGGAGCTGGTTTACATAAATAGAGGCTATGTACACTATCCACTATACTATACTGTACAGATAGACGACTAGGGTTGTCATATTGCACATAGTGTTATTGCACATTCATTTGAAGTGTCGCAGTTTGCAGGCTTGAAATGTACATATTTGTGCCTCAGCACTACACCTGATTTTTTCAGTCCAGCAGCTGCCATCAATCCGTCCAGACTGTCCAGGGCCCAGAACCTAGGTCTTTGCTGTGTTCAGGGCCTGGACGGCCCTGGGGTAGAAGCTGTTCTTCAGTCTGTTTGTCCTTGCGAACATGGTCCTGAACCGCCTTTTCGAGGGCAGCCGGGTAAAGTGTTCGTACCCAGGGTGGGTTGGGTCTCTGGAGATCTTGGAGGCCTTCCTGAGACAGCATGTGTTGTACAGCTCTTCCAGAGAGGGGAGGGGGGCGCCGGTGATCTTCTGGGCTGTTCTCACGACTCTCTGTAGGGCATTTCTCTCCGCGGTTAGAGTTAGTACGATAGCCTAATAGCACCCAAATATTTTGTCCAATATGACATAAACTACTATAACACTATATGTAGGTTTGACAGATTGTACAGATTGTGATTCTGTATTGTACAGAACTTGTTTAGCCTTCATAACTCAGAGACATCACAGATCAGCACTGTCACTGGTGCGTCATGGAAGGAGAACTAAAGGCCAATGCACACGAAGTGTGTGGGTGTGAATGGAGAATCGAATGTTGTCGTGCGACAATATCGTATTGCACGCCGTGTGCATTGGCCTTTATGGGTTTAAATCTGAGGAGAGTTGGCGAACAAAGCCCCGATAGTCCTCCTCCACTCTGAGACGGCTTCCACCTGCTGCATGCACAGACATTACCTGTATACAGTCTATGTTACATTATGTCTATCATTCCCAATGTACATTGTTTTACTATGGTTTCTATTTTTTCTGAGTGGGGCAGTACCACTCATTTTTTATTTTTTTATTTGACAGATACAGTGAAGATTTAGACAGGAAGGATGGGTGAGAGAGAGAGAGGAGGGATGACATGCAGGATATGTCCCCGGCCGGAATCCAACCGGGGACCCTGCGGTTACATGGTCAACGCTTAACCCGCTACGCCACCTAAGCGCCCCTTACTACGGTTTCTGCTGCATGATTCTGGGTGTCTCCCTTCCATTAAACATTCTTTACCAAAGATCCAGTTTTGTATGATGTTCCCTTTGAGGTAAGGAAAAGGTGAACAAACATTTACATTAATTAATAGGGGTAGTGGTGGTCTAGTGGATAGTCAGTTGGACTTGTGATCGGAAGGTTGTGAGTTCAAATCCCGCCTGAAACCACACCACTGTGCCCTTGAGTAAGGCACTTAGCCCTCAGTTACTCCAGGGGGAATGTCCCTGTAATTCGTAATTGTAAATCGCTTTGGATTAAAAGCGTCTGCTAAATGGCAAAATTAGAATTAATTAATTTGTTAGGATGAGAAATCCAAATCATGTTGATATTTACAGAGACTGTCTCTTTGTTTCTGTTTACTGTTCAGCAACGGTATTCAGATTCACTATTTCTACTTACAAATAGAAATAGTAAAAAAAAAATATATATATACTGTATATATATATATATATATATATATAGTAACCCTGTTTAGGGCCAAAATGTGTACCATTTTGAAACATGTGAAAATGCTACTGAATTAAAAGCTTTTCACGAGTAACAAAAAGAGTGGTACTTTTACGACAGTCGCTGCACAATGCTTTACTATTCATATGGAGACACAGAGCCATATCAGACCCTTTCTTCCCTAAAAAAACAAAGCTTCCCTATGAAAAGGAAAGATTTCTTGTCACATGAGTGCACCAGGCACCAGGTGCCTTTTGTGTTCTTCGCCCAGGTATTCTGAATTCCAAGAGCCACAATGCCACAAAGAGGTCATTGTATTCGAGGGGGGGCTTTATGTCTAACAGAGAGAGGGGGGTGGGGGGGGGGGGTTGATTTCACATTGTGTTGAACAGAAACCAAGAGGTCCCCTACATCACAAGGTTCGGACATGTCACCAAGCCGACAAGGGTTTTACAACAGTCTAGTGCAAGTGCTTTTCTTTACCGACGGAAATCAATCATTTGTAGTTCTTCTATGTGCTTTGCACCTTGAGGTAATGTCAACTCTCGTTATTCCTTAGAACATTAAGACAACTTCAGACCTTATTATGCAATAGTATACTTTTTTGTGAGGGTTTTTGTACATATTTTGGTTGATTGTCTGTTGAATTTCACCTCATATAAGCACATTAACCTTGCATCAGGTATTACGGATACACCATTTTCTTGGATGTGCTTCGGATGCAATGAGTCATCATGACATGAATAAATATCCATGGATCAACAGAACATTTATGTTGTGTTTGATTCATTATCAGAGATTCATTAATTAGTGTGTTTCATGAATACAATAAGACCACAGAATGACCCTTTTTGTCCAATTGCATCATGTTAGGAGGTTACGTCAGTAGTCAGTCGGCGGGCCGAGGGATGCGCCTCTATTGTCTAGACCCACCCAGCCCTGTGGCCTCAGTCACCTTTAGTCTCCTCCTCTCTGCCTGATAATTGGGTGGTTGTCCAGGTGAGAGTTTCCACTTATTAGGTTGCCTCTCCTCTGCTATCACCAGGAAGAAAAGAAAAAGGGGGGTAGTGGCACAGGGAGAGGGAGAGAGGAAGAGAGGCTCTACCCCTTATCTACAGATCATATAGACCGACTTCATCTGCAACAGAGTCTCTTGCGAGCGGAACACAGGTAAGGCGATATTTCTCAAAAACATATTTAATCTACTTGTGTTATTGTGTTATTGTCGTGTGCCACCAGAACATGTGTATCTGCTCACAGGGAAATCTCAGGATGACTTCGTTCAGCAAGGGTGGTTGCCATGGTGGCGTACAGGTGATACAGTACATGATTATGTCGCATTTAAGTTATACTTCAATGTTATAAGGATATATTAGTATGGTTATAGATAATATGGTAATACTACCATTGAATGCTCCAGCTAGTATTTTCATCAAATACACATGTTGTCACAATTAATGTAGCATTTGACAGTGAATTATGTCAAACCTGCACATTACCCAATAATTGAGTAAAATAAATACATGTTAACATTTTGTTCCACATCATATTTGACTAAAAGGATAAGACAAGGCTTAGCAGCAGGATATGATATGTGATGGGTCGACTAAAAACAATCAAATGTGAGTTAAATATACATGTTTCTTGAGCTGGAAGGCTCCTCTATTTCATATTCTAACTCTTGATTATTATTTTTTTCTATCTTGTGAGACTTTCTTATATGTTGCTGACTAAATAATATGATAACATAACCACTCTTACATCACATCACGTAAATTACTCAGAATAAGAGCAAATTATTTTACAATGATGACATTATCACCATCACAGAAACTCAAAATCGGGCAAATATTGAATGGGTGTTGGCTGGCTCAGATTTTTATATGAGATCCCATGCATAATTAATTTGTACAGTTTGTCTGTCTGTGCCGGTAAACAAACGATGGCACTCCTAAAACAATATGGTTTCTGAATAATTGAAATGATCCTACAGCAACGTTCTACAACGAGGAAATGAAAACCTCAACCATCTCAGCTCAGATAATAGACACAAAAGGATAGGGTGATCCTCACTGCCGGAGGACGCGACACCTGCACACACAGCCCTGAATACACAAGATAATTATGAAACTGGATCTACTTTGAGTAATATTAACTTTCTACCTTTTCACACCGACCTGACTTCTATATCCTGGCAATACTGTTGTCTGACAGTTACCAGGGTGGCAAACCCATAGGAGGCTTGGTGCTTGGCTCCTGGGGCGTTTCTGGGGAAAAACAAGCCATGCTTAGCAGTATGGCCCCAGGGACCTGTCGAGGAACAAACATGTTAATTGTGTTCACTGATGACCGACTGCAAACAGACACTTGATGAAGTAATACCTCATGAAGCCACCACACGTGACGATTGGCTATTGGCCAACTATTCCAGCGTTGATCAATTATAGCAGGCCTATATAATCCAAAAGCGACTTACATTACAGTGATATACATTTTTCAGTATATGATGATCCCAGCAGGAATGTATTATTTATTATTGTAGCCATGCCCTAATCGTAAGCCTATTCATACATTTGGCTCTATGGATGCTAAATGTCAACATTATTTTTCCGTTGGTCATCTAGTCTTACTTTCTGTAGATTCTGTAGAAATCAAGGTCAAAATAACTTCCTAACGCCCAATTTGGTGGCTAGCACCAGGACTATCGCCAGATAAGTTTCATCAGGACAATCAGGGGATTGTTTTGCGGAGGATAGCCCCCAGGAGCCCCCAGCAGATCAAAGGGTGAGCCCAGGTGGGATGTGATGAATGGACAACTGTTTTTAGGCAGAGTCTATTAACATGTGTTAAACAGTCTGATTGCTCTCCCAGTCCAACTTAGGACTTGTATGTCTACAGCAAAATATAAGAAGATATTATAGACATGAGTTTGATCTGTTTATGTTTTTATGTGGTTTTCTTTTCATTGTGCATCAGGTAACATTATTGGATGATCAGGTAGCCACATGATCTTATAACACAATCATAAATGCACGTTTATTATGATTTAAGGACACCATCCTTTATATCGGGGGGGGGGGGCGGCTGTGGCGCAGGAGGTAGAGCCGGTGTCTAATGAAGGTCGGCAGATAGGCGGTTCGAGCCCCGACTGGCCACATGTCGAAGTGTCCTTGGGCAAGACACTGAACCCCAAATTGCTCCCAATGAGCGGGCCGGCGCCTTGCATGGTAGCTTGCCGCCATTGGTGTGTGAATGTGTGTGTGAATGGGTGAATGATAGGCCGTTGTAAAGCGCTTTGGATAAAGGCGCTATATAAGTGCCGTCCATTTACCATTTATATCATTGTCAGTGTAAATGGGATGACACTGGATGCGTCCAAATAAATTACATGATCTCTTTGCCCTTTCAGATTGGACCTACTCCTTCTAGAAGACAATGGCCGGAACTTGGCTGGCTTTTATAAAAGGCACAGGTACAGATATTACAGATAAGCTGACTTTTCTCAATATTTTCATCAAGTAAAAAGTATAATTAGTAAAGAATAAAATTAACATTATACACAGTTAACAAAACAAACACCTTGATCATTGTGTGATTCAGTGACCCCCTTGGCTAACTATTATGTAGGAATTGACGCTGTATCATTTCTAGAAGATGTTGACCATATTCACGAGCTACTGTAACTCGAAAAAGTGTAAGACCTAAAAAAAGACAGAAATCAAAGCACATGTACACTAGAACCAAGGCAGAACCAAGTACAGAACCATGTACACTAGAACCAAGGCAACTTGTTCTACAAGGGGGGTAGTGGTGGTCTAGTGGATAGTGAGTTGGACTTGTGATCAGAAGGTTGTGAGTTCAAATCCCACCTGAAACCACACCACTACTAGTGTGCCCTTGAGTAAGGCACTTAGCCCTCAGTTACTCCAGGGGGAATGTCCCTGTAATTTGTAATTGTAAGTCGCTTTGGATTAAAAGCGTCTGCTAAATGTCAAAATTATTAATTAAATTAACTAAATTGAACCGATCGCCAGGTGAACAAATGAGGAACAAACCAGGTGAACAAGCGATCGAGACCAAACGACACACAATGTGAATTTATGCCATTGAACTGCTTAACGGTAACTGAAGGATCCCTCTTTCTCTCTCTTCTCTCTGTTCAGGCCTCCTGCTCTTCCTACAACTACAAACGCCGTTATACGTGTCAGCTCAAACAGGCGCCACTCCCACTGCTGCTACTACCACTGCAGGCTTAACTACGCCGCAGCCTACCACTGCAGGCTTAACTACGCCGCAGCCTACCACTGCAGGCTTAACTACGCCGCAGCCTGCCACTGCAGGCTTAACTACGCCGCAGCCTGCCACTGCAGGCTTAACTACGCCGCAGCCTACCACTGCAGGCTTAACTACGCCGCAGCCTACCACTGCAGGCTTAACTACGCCGCAGCCTACCACTGCAGGCTTAACTACGCCGCAGCCTACCACTGCAGGCTTAACTACGCCGCAGCCTACCACTGCAGGCTTAACTAGTTCCATGGCCCCTTCCGCTGCAGCAGCATCAACAACCATGTCATCTCCTGTGAGTCAAAGTAGTGTTCCAGTCACTAGCTCTACCTCAGCAAGTGCAATGTCTACAACACCCATGAGCTCCAACTCAGCTTCATCCACAATGTCTACAACACCCATGATGATCTCCAATTCAACCCTGGCAGACAACTCAACAACAGGTACAATTTAATAGTATACCACTGATTCATAATTTTCACTGATTCATAGATAAATTCAGGATTAACAGTAAGTGTAAAAAGAATGTTTCTATCTTGCTATTTAAGACCACCTCCTTTTGTCTGTTGCTGACAGATAACACAACAATGAACAATAACACCAGTACAATGAACAGCACGGTGAGAATGATCAGTTTGGTACTTCCAAAACAGCCTTTTCTGAGAGAGGACAGTGTACTGGGTCCATTCAAAGTCTAACTCTCTAACTCTCTCTCTCTCTCTCTCCCTCTCTCGCTGTCTCTCTGTCTCTCTCTGTCTCTGTCTCTCTCTGTGTCTCTCTCTCTCTCTCTGTCTCTCTCTCTGTCTCTGTCTCTGTCTCTGTCTCTGTCTCTCTCTCTCTCTGTCTCTGTCTCTGTCTCTCTCTCTCTCTGTCTCTCTGTCTCTGTCTCTCTCTCTGTCTCTCTCTCTCTCTGTCTCTCTCTCTCTCTCTCTCTCTCTCTCTCTCTCTCTCTCTTTCTCTCTGAAACAGATATCCTGCCTCACGTTGTCCTGTAACTACTCAGACTGCTACAGCATGTCTATGAATATGACTGCCACTCCATGTGGCACTAATATTACATCCTGTGAGGTACAGTAGCCTATGTGATGTTTTAAAATTCCGCGTTTTAATCACTTTGGAAGTATTGTGAAACAAGTTGTAGGCCTATTTGCTTTGTTATGATATAGAGTATGGAGGTCTGTTGCCTAGGTTACATTTCCTTAGTAGCGTGGGCAAAAGTGTGCTAAAGTGTGTCTCCTACCTGCTCAGATGAGGAAGGAGGATAACATGACCTACACCATTGGCTGCAGAGCCTCCTGCGATGACGTCATCCCCTGTGTCAACGCCACGCTCAACTGCTCTGTGAGCTGCTGCAACTCCACCGACTGTCTCAACTCCACCCTGAGCACCATGGACCCCTCTGCCACTACCCCAGGTACCCCCCACTGCTACCCCTCTGCTACCCCTCTACAACTCCTCTACTACCCCTCTACTACCCCTCTACTACCCCTCTGCCTCTACCCCAGGTACGACCCCACTACCCCTCTGCTACCCCTCTGCCACTACCTCAGGTACGACCCCTCTACCCCTCTGCTACCCCTCTGCCACTACCCCAGGTACGACCCCTCTACCCCTCTGCTACCCCTCTGCCACTACCCCAGGTACGACCCCTCTACCCCTCTGCTACCCCTCTGCCACTACCCCAGGTACGACCCCTCTACTACCCCTCTACTACCCCTCTGCTACCCCTCTGCCACTACCCCAGGTACGACCCCTCTACTACCCCTCTACGACCCCTCTACCCCTCTGCTACCCCTCTGCCACTACCTCAGGTACGACCCCTCTACCCCTCTGCTACCCCTCTGCCACTACCCCAGGTACGACCCCTCTACCCCTCTGCTACCCCTCTGCCACTACCTCAGGTACGACCCCTCTACTACTCTACTACCCCTCTGCTACCCCTCTGCCACTACCCCAGGTACGGCCCCACTACAGCCCCTCTACCCCTCTACTACCCCTCTACTACCCCACTACCCCACTACAGCCCCACTACTGCCCCTCTGCCACTACCTCAGGTACAGACCCTCTACTACCCCTCTACTACCCCTCTACTACCCCTCTACTACCCCTCTACTACCCCTCTACTACCCCTCTGCCACTCTACTACCCCTCTACTACCCCTCTACTACCCCTCTACTACCCCTCTGCCACTACCCCAGGTACGACCCCTCTACCCTACTACTACCCCTCTGCCACTACCTCAGGTACAGCCCCTCTACCACTCTACTACCCCTCTACTACCCCTCTACCCTACTACTACCCCTCTACTACCCCTCTACCCCCTCTACCCCTCTACTACCCCTCTACTACCCCTCTACCCCTCTACCCCTCTACTACCCCTCTACTACCCCTCTACTACCCCTCTACTACCCCTCTACTACCCCTCTACTACCCCTCTACTACCCCTCTACTACCCCTCTGCCACTACCCCAGGTACGACCCCTGTGGTGTGCCTCATGCGTGCCTCATTCAAGTTCCACACACACACACACACACACACACACACACACACACATCCACACACACACATACACACACACACATCCACACACACACATACACACACACACACACACACACACACGCACATGCTAATGAACATACCGATATCCCAATGACCTTGTTATTGTAGCTTCATCAGTTCTTGAGAAAATATATTATATATATGTATCATCTGTTGGTATCATCTGGTGGAAGTGAACTTGGATTTACTGTAATCAGAATTGAATTATTATTATGTATGAAAGTCAGCCTACTTATTCAGCCTTACTAAGTCCCTTAGTTGTTTGTACACTGACCCTAACCCTCCAGGGACGACCATGAAGACCACCATCACCACCACCAAAGCAACAACCCTTAAAACCACTGCTGCGAACAATGTAAGAACTTCATTAGCACGTGTGTGTGTGTGTGTGTGTGTGTGTGTGTGTGTGTGTGTGTGTGTGCGAGTGTGTGTGTGTGTGTGTGTGTGTGTGTGGATGTGGATGTGTGCGCGTGCGCTTGTGTGTGTGTGTGTGTGTGTGTGTGTGTGTGTGTGTGTGTGAGTGTGTGTGAGTGTGTGTGTGTGTGTGTGTGTGTGTGTGTGTGCGAGTGTGTGTGTGTGTGTGTGTGTGTGTGTGTGTGTGTGTGTGTGTGGATGTGGATGTGTGCGCGTGCGCTTGTGTGTGTGTGTGTGTGTGTGTGTGTGTGTGTGCCTCATTCAAGTTCCTCATTGGTTGCGTCGTCTTCTTCCAGGGGAAGATCTGCCACACAGTTGAGTGTAAAACAGCGGACTGCTACAAGAACATCAAAACCACAAAACTGTGTCCCATCAACAAGAACTTCTGTGCGGTAGGACAAGAGTTCTCACCATTCAGCATTTGGTGGCGTTAGAATTATAAGGTTCTATCTCCATTTTTGTCAAAATGTAGTTTTTTACATAATCTGATCGGCCTGTGTGGTGTTATTTTTAAAATGTTGAAATGTTTTAGTTAGTAATTAATTAAAATACAAAGGTTCCATCTCTAGAAACATAATGGAATGTCTCTCTCTCTCTCTGTCTCTGTCTCTCTCTCTCTCTCTCTCTCTCTCTCTCTGTCTCTCTGTCTCTCTGTCTCTCTCTCTCTCTCTGTCTCTCTCTCTCTGTCTCTCTCTCTGTGTGTCTCTCTCTCTCTCTGTCTCTCTGTCTCTCTGTCTCGCTCTGTCTCTCTGTCTCTCTCTCTCTCTGTCTCTCTCTCTCTCTCTCTCTGTCTCTCTGTCTCTCTCTCTCCTCTCCACAGCTGAAGAATTCCACGGCTGGCTGGATGGCAGGCTGTAGCGGGAACTGCTCAGGGGAGACCTGGTGTCCTAACGCTAAAGGCCCATGCCACCAGGAGTGTTGCAACGCCACCACTGCAAGCTCCTGCCTCAAGCTGGACGGGAAACTGAACGTCCCCTCTTCCGCCACTAGAGGTCCTCCTAGCTTCCCTACTATAGCATTGATAGCGTCTGCTTTGCTGGTGTGTCTGCTGAGCATTGGCTCTGGTTTAGATGAGCTGGTGAAGTGATCGAGGCTTTTAATACTCAATAACAATAACCGTAGGTTAACTGTGAAACCGTGTTTCCATTCCACTACTACATATGTAGCCATAGTCTGTTTTGTTTGTTTGTTTGTTTGTTTGTTTGTGCATGTATGTGGTTTATTGAAATGTGTGTACAGGGTTCAGTCACTGTATGTGACTGTGAGTGATTTAGGTGATTCGTTTCATTGTAATTCCTCCATGAGAGTGAAAACCACATGATATGAAAGGGTTTTCTTGAGAAATATCATATCATATCAGGACCAATATGACTACAAAATATGACTGGTCACCACATGACACCCATTATACTTATTTATGAATCAACAGTCATACTGAAGACAGAAAACAACATTTATGTATGATCGTACAGGACTGAACTAATGCATGATACTGTATATATTGCTCAGCTATTTCAGATTTGTTTCAAATTAAGTTCACATTTAGAGTATGAGATTGCGTTTTTTAATCATACATTTCCCTTTCAAAATGCAGATTTAGTTTTCCTTCGTGCAGCTGAGCTGCCTACTATTTCAGGGGTAAATGTGATTTATTGACTATGGGAGAAATACAATATGTGTATATTTCTCACATAGACAAAATGTCACCGTGTTTTTAGTTTGTTAGAACAATGTCTTTCCCTAAGATGAACAGTCTAATTTGAAGTGCCTTACTGTAACACCACAACTTAATCAGGTAAATGAACTGTAATACTACATGATACTTGATCAGGAATGAGCTGTCAGTTAATAACTTTTGTTATTATTGCCCGTTTGATTACAAATTGTGTGTATTTATCAAGGTATTTCCAGGTATAGATACCAAAAGGTGAAATTGAGAATTCTTGCATTTCATGAGAGCAAAACAATATGGGCTAAAAGTTATTGCAATTTTGTAACAATTACTTGCAAATCCTCCATGAGCAATTGTTTTTCCACAAATAATTTCTAAATACTCCATTATTATATACTAGTTATAAAACACTTATAACAGAACAGAGGAACAGAGGAAAAATATATCTTTACGCACTTTAATGAAAAACATATCTGTAGAAAGTATTTGAAATATGTTGTGGTGAATGAGGAGTAGTTGTACATTTCTGGGATTGTGGGTATATACAGTACACTTTACTGTACAACTGTAACTCATATTACTATTTGTTTGTTTTTATGTACTCTTATTTATAAAGTGGAAGCAGATTTATATGATTGATAACACTGTCATAAGGTTTATTTCCTACTCTTGAAATGCCAATATGGCATAAACATAAACAATATGGGAGAAAACCTAGTGATATCTAAAGAAATGTGTCATGTGTGACACTTTCTAAACTGTGTATATTGTACAAACTAACAACTGCTTTTGAAATTAGATATATAAAATGAAATAAATGTTTAACCAAAACTAAACTCAAATGTGCCGGTTCATTTTACTATAAAGCTTTCCACAGAATGCTGATACGTGTGTAAGATGTTTCTTTCAAACTGAGTGAATAAAATGTTCATTAGAAATAATGCGCAATACACACATTTTGGCTACTTCAAAATCTAAATAAAATCATACATTCTTCATCTTGCATTGTCATCAGATTATCATGGAGATGGAATGAGTGGTTGCGAAAAAAAATAATCAAATTATAACAGGGTGCATCCTTTAAGTTTGTATTTTTCATGTTGCGATATGCAGCAAAACGGCAAGCATCTCATGACACTGCCAGGCCAGGGTGTCAGAAGGGGAAGCATCTACCAGTGAGTGGGGGACAACCTTTGACCTTTGACCATCTAACTATTGCACAAATCGTTGCCCTGGTTGAGGATTCAGATCCTCCTTCACAATCTCCTATTACGGCAACTCTACAGGAACCTTATGAAAGAATGCAGGTGTTGAGAAAATGTCCTAAGGAAATGACCCCCTGTTATGTTGATTGGGTTTAAAAATACATACATTTGGCATGGTAGTACACACCTGCTGTGTGCACATCGGAAGCTTGTGTAACTAATCTACCAAGAAGCTAAACATGTTTACAGGATTCTGCCCAGCTTTTCAGATTGGAATCAACATTATCTGTTACTGCCTTGTGAAGGTCATCCATATCTCCCCCTCACATATGACACAATGAATGCCACAGGCTTTGGGTTGACATGATCGAAGCTTTTTAGGACTCACTACTAAGGAGGAGCCAACGTCATACTTTGGAGCCCTTTTGACACGACACGACAACTACTACAGTAGCTTCTACAGCGTTTATGATACATTATGTGTTGCTGCAAAACCTGAACCGTCATTCAACTGATCAATTGTAACATTAACAGAAGAACATTAGCAATAGCTAAGAAATCTTTTTTCCCCTTTCTAGTGATACAAGTCCTTCATTTTTGGGTCTTTGCAATGGTTCATCAGCATCTAATTGTAATTGTATAGTAGTTCAGGTCAGTATTAGCATTACAATTGTATACGTATAGGTAGTTACATTAGTTAATTAAATACAGGGTTTACAAATAAAGAACATTTAACATTATAATTCCCTCTGCTGTTTTTGTGTCATCGTGGCTACTTCCCCCTGGTAAGGCTAGTGTCTTTCACTTCTTCAATTCTGGGAGTAAACGCCTGCTTAGGGTTAGGGTTTAATAATTGTCCATGTCATAGACTTTATATAAAGTATAGTATAAAGTATAAAGTCTATGACATGGACAATATGACATCTACTATGTCATAGTTATATCATTATCATTACCACTCCCATACATGTGCACTAATTTCAACATCATTTAATTTAATTCATCTTTATATTTATGCAGTTTTTAGCCTTATGGGGCTGGCAGAATGACATTTTAGAATTTGCAATGAGCCTTATTGAAACATGACCAAAGGTTTGTAAGTTTCATACAAATATTTGTAGCTGAAGCTGAATACTTACAGTCAACCATAGCCTGCTCCTGACCTGTACCAATCTGATTAAATGCGAATAATCCGATTAGGATTAATTTCCGCATTGAATGAGAGCCAACACATGACGTCAGGCGTAAACTACTTACATCGTAAACTTGTGAAATCTCTGCGTGGCAACTCGGAGGAAAACGGGAAGGAATCAAAAACATCTGGAAGGAGAACAGAAGGATGTCGGAGTCTAGGAAGCAACTTTTACGCATCGCGCCACCGTGTCATTGGACATATTTTGGAGATATTATTATTTCATGTTTTTTTCTTCAAATAGTTTTGCATTAGAGAATATTTCGCGTGGTTTTCTCTATCTTTCAATATTGTGTGTGCGAGAGAGACAGAGAGACACACAGGCTTAAAACAATAACGGTTTTCTAGAATGGATCAATCCGTCGCAATTCAAGAGACTTTGGCAAGCGACGAGAACTGCATCATAGTATCCTTTATAACCTGCGTCAACGCACGGATTAGTCATATTGCAATGTTACATTCTGGTTCTCTGTAGAAGTTCTCTGTGTGTTGGACTTAAAGTTGAACTTGCTAATGAGTTCATTTGAGAGCAGAAGGTTGCTACAGTAGGATACAGTAGGATACAGGCCCAGTGTGGAAGTGCATAAGAGAGTTTAGGGCCTGTTAGACTTTCATTCAGTGTATCCGACCAGGGTTAAATAACCTAATTTAAATCATGTCAGTTGTATATGTTGATGGTTTAATACCTTAGCAACGCCCATAACGTGTCGGCTGCTCTCAATAAATGTTGCGGGCATGCTTTACGCTCAGTTTGGGTGTGACATTTTAAAAAGCTACGGTCCAACTTTTTCAATGGCGAAGGTTCTCCACACGGTGGCGATCTTGTTCAAACTTTTGTGTACATTTATTTTACATGTTTATGGTCTCCCAGGTTAACCACAATAAACAACAATTTAAACGTAGTAAAAGTCCTTCGTATTACTTTCGATTAGGCCATCATGAATTACAATTGCATATGGTTTTTTGTTTAGTTTTTTCCCCAGAGGAGATGTAACATGTTAAGATAACTATCTACTGTAGCCTACTCTGAATCCAGTAGTATACACTCTGTATAAAAGTATGTAATTTCCTTAATCAGACTAAACATGCCGTTCAATGTCTTGTCCTTGTGGACAATGTCTCTGAAAGCAGACTATTGGGTTTGGTGGAGTGCACTAAGGAACATGCGTGAGTTTGTTTATTAACTTCAGTAATATAGTATTTTAATAATCATAACATACATGTTACATACATAACATAAGTTAGTATCATAAATAGTTCTAGAAATGAAGGCCTATACTTTTCTATAGTTGTTTTATGCTATTTTAGATATCAGGTAAGATAAGTACTGTGGAAGGAAAATGCTCTATTATTACAGGGAGGGAGAGAGGGAGAAGGGAGGGAGAGAAGGAGAGAGAGAGGGAGAGGAGAGAGAGAGATAGAGAGGGAGGGAGGGAGGGAGAGGAGAGAGAAAGAAAGGGAGGGAGAGGACAGAGAGAGAGAGATCTCTATCCTTCTCCTGCTTGATTTAGGACAGTTCGTTTCTGGCACATCAGAGTACTAAAACGAACACTAAAGTTCCACCCGTGTCTCCTGTAGGCTTTTTGTCTTCACCCATAGAAGAATGGCGATCACTGGTGAAGATGTTACACTGGACGACATATTCCCCATCTCCTGTGACTTCTCTGTCGTGGAGGGTAAGGCTTTCCTCCTTAACTTACATTTGATGTGAATTACCCAATAGAGACCACACATTTAGAAACTAGTTTCCATATTTACTCTGATAAATAGATACAGGCAATGTGATTTTGGTTGATACTATAGTTGATAGGTCACTACAGTCATACATTGCAACATCAGCGTCCTTGGGTTTTTGAAAGGCGCTATATCAATTAAAGTTATAATTATTATTATTAACATTAACATACACTATGCTAATTGATGGCTTAAATTGCTATTCCCTTAGTGTCCTCGGCAGATGAACTTGCTGTTGTTGGTGAGTTTTATTTTGTTTTCTTTGCCAGTTTTACTCTAGCTTTTTTGTTTTTGTATCATTGAGGCACACTTGTACTTCTTTGTGACGTTAGAATTATAAGGTTCTATCTCCATTTTTGGTCAAAATTGAGTTTTTTTTTTACATAATCTGATCCATTAGGTGTTTATTAATGCCTATGTGGTGTTATTTTTTAAATGTTGAAATTTTTGAGTTAGTAATTCATAAAATACAAAGGTTCCATCTCACAAAACATAATGGAATGTAAAAACGTTGACGCTCAATATCTCTGAACTACCCTAAACGGAGATAGAACCTTATCATTCTAAGCTCACGTCTAGCTTTTTTTTTTTGTATCATTGAGGCACACTTGTACTTACTAGTGCACTGCTGTTCTGTCCCAGGCGCTGACACCAGAGTGAGGGTGACCTTCCAGGAGGAGGAGCTGGATCTGAGGCTTCCCTTTGGCTCTCACTCACGCCTCTTCCTCAGCGAGGTCAACAGGGCCTGGAGTGGTAAGGCTGCTCTCTGTACCTCTGATGTCAGATTCAGATTCAGATAACGTTTATTGCCATTATGCATACACATATAGGAATTTGTTTTGGCATTACAGTAGGTGCGTTTATGCTTTTTTCACATGTATACATGAACAAGAACAAATGCAAAAACAGGACAACACAGGACAGACAACAGTGCACTGGATAGTGCTATATATATATATAAAGTGCAGTGCAGAGTTTTTCAATGGGTCCAGTGCATATTCAGTCCTGGGCAGACTTGGGGGCGGGGGGGAGGGGGAAGCCAGAGTCATTTAGCAGCCTGGCGGCTGAGAGGAAAAAACTGAGCCTGTGGCCTTTACAGCTTTAGGCAGCCCAGCCTTCTCCCTGAGGGAAGCAGGGTGAGGAGGCCGTGATGTCCCCATCATCACTCCATCACACATGCAGTTTTACCTGCTCATCCAGTTATCCATGGAGATTCTGTTGGTGATTGAAGATCAATGTGATTGGACACATCGCTTTATCAGTTCAACCATAAGTCAATGTATGAGAAGAGCTGTATCAATACCAGTGGATCTTTAAACGACAGGTGTTTTTTTTGTACACAACTCAAGATAACACATGTCTGATACAGTTTTCTATACTTTTATTGAGCCACTTGAATTTCCAGAAAGTTGATTTTATTTCATAATCTATTTGAAAAGGAGATGAGTTTGATTATTGTAGACACAGACACTGTAGACAGTATCTCAGTAGGTAACCTGCTCGGCAAGTCAGGTGCTGTTTTGTTGATTTGTTGATTTGCCTAACATGTGATAAGAAAGCTCCCACAGTATGTACTGTATGTGCATTTCTACTGACATTATACCCAGCTCTTTTATCATCAGAGTTTTCAACAAAATGACTACTGAGTATCCCCAGTATTTTTCGTTTTCAGCTTACAATAAATAAATTTAAAAAGCATACTTAAGCTTTGTGAAGGAACATCTGTTGTAATAACCACAAATGACACACAGAGGAAAACCAATTCCAACTTCATCTATCAGTCAACAGCCAAATGTGACGCACACTTGACTAGGAATGTAAAAGAGAGGGGTCAGAGAGAGAGAGAGAGAGAGAGAGAGAGAGAGAGAGAGAGAGAGAGAGAGAGACAGAGAGAGAGAGAGAGAGAGAGAGAGAGAGAGAGAGAGAGAGAGAGAGAGAGAAGGAAATGAGATTGGGGAGGAAGGGCGGAGTCTTGTGTTGTGTGCTCTTGATGTCAGTAACTTTCTCTTGCTAAGCATTTGTAACAATGTCCTCAACTCTGGTTAGTAGGGTGAAGGGGGTTGATTTACTACTTTCCTCCTATTTAATTATTTTTAAATGATTTATTTTGTAAACTTCTTACTTTGCCTATTCATCTGCTGGGTGAGCCACTGGAAGCACTGAGTCTATTCTGTTATGGATGTGCCATTTCTGACATTGCCTCACTACTTTACACAAAGGAGATCTGAGCTTTAAGATGGAGGTGTACTGCTGCTGATAGTCACAGTTGTTTGGTTCTGGAAGACGGGCCACACTGACTTTGTACTGTCAGGGAGAACAGTGATGGAAAGTGTTGGTAACCTAGAGGATGTTGTTGTTACCAGGAAGAATGTGAGAAACTTTCAAGGTAAGCTGAGGCTAAACTGATATCCTGTTGTCATAGATGTGTGGTCTCCTTGAAAGGAATATATAGAGGCATGTATTTTGATGTGGTTTCACATCAAAACATAGCTCAGTGTGGTGCAAATGTATGCACCAGAGGGAAGTAAGTGTGTGTGTGTGTGTGTGTGTGTGTGTGTGTGTGTCTGTGTGTGTGTGTGTGTGTGTGTGTGTGTGTGTGTGTGTCTGTGTGTGTGTGTGTGTGTGTATGTGTGTGTGTGTGTGTGTGTGTGTGCATGCATGTGCAGGTGTATGTGTTTTCATGAAAAAAGTTTCTCCATTTTTGATGAAATAAGCAAACAAGCAGCAACACAAAAGCTAACGAGAAAGTGCATCGATGTTGTCAGTCACCTGCCTGTAGGTTTGAGTGCTTGCGCACACATCATTTACATGTTTGTCTATTCCTCTTGTTATTTTTTTTTGAAGTTTGCAAATCTCCTGCCGAAACGAGGAAGTTTGAGTGGCTCAACAAGTACCGTCGTAAAACCCCCAGAGGCCAAGGAGCAGTCAAACAGACCTTCGCTCCCTCAGGAGCGACACTCACCAAGATTAGGTCAGATAAGAAAACAGGTAAGCCCTCTTCATGTCTCTCTCAATGGTGGAACATGCTTCATCTAGCCATGACTCAGGTGTCCCCGCCTCCAAAGTGACATCATGAGATCCTGTTATTCCTAATGGGTGTGTGACATGTCTCTCTTTTTAATTTGACATAATAAACATTGGGATAGTGGCAAAAAAATCCTTCTGGATGCAATTTCACAACATTGCTGTCGTCACTATAGGCCTGCTGGTATCTCACTGTAGAAGTGAATGAATGAATGAATGAATGAATGAATGGTCTTTATTGTCATTGCTATAGTACAGGTACCAAACAACGAAATTTGGGAGGGCAAATGTGCCTCTGTCTGCACCCCATGACAATGCCCAAGTGCCCAAACCATTACACCTATACTACCTTATCATGAATGCTATGACCATTTCCTTATACAGCCATAGCCTCCTAAGAAAAAAAGGTTTTGACATTCAGCAACATTTTTGAACCTTTTTTTAAATTTTTTATTTATCATGTCCCTTGTAGTGGACGTCGGGTCTTGGTCACAGAATGTAATGATGTAATGTAATGATTGCATTCATTAATGTGGATTTCTGTTCAAATTCTTTTAATTTCATGAACATTTTCATGAACATTGTGGGACTGGAAATTGGTTAAAACAGAAGGTAGTAAGTCCTGTTGTCCCATACAGAGGTCAGGACATTGAATAAAAGTGATGTTATGTTTTGTTGAAACAGTTAAAATGACAGTATTATATTTCTGAAATCTTGCTAAATTGAAGTTAAGACTCTCATATTGAAGGAACAACTTGATTTATTAGCAGAAGAAATAGAATATCTGCTAAAAGAATGATCACTTACCTCCCTTGTTGCCATAAAATATGGAAAATGGGATTACAAGACATTTTGAAAAAAAAAGTCCATGTGCTCTGTTAACCCCCCCCCCCCCCACACACACACACACACACACACACACACACACACACACACACACACACACACACACACACACACACACACACACACACACACACACACACACACACACACACACACACACACACCCACAAGTGTGGCATCACTAGAAAGCCCAGGATGTCCTCTGTACAGGACAGTAGGACTCAAATAGAATAACATAACATCTAACATATTGTGTAATTAATTGGTTATTATATCAGAGTGTTATCATAACATACCACTGGGTTATCTATGTTTGCGTGGTTGATTGCTTTAGTCTGTCTGTGGCAGCCCGTTTGTCACTGCGCTTGCTTGGGGGTGCGTCGGGCGTTCGTAAACACGCTCCGGAAATCTGATCAGCACTCGGGTAGTGCCTCTCGTCCAATCACATGTCTCGGTCGCTCTGTGACGTTGAACCCAGTTATCTCAGAGAGGAATTTACGAACGTGAACAGGTCCTTGGACGTTGAGCACAGCATTGCACAGAATGCGTTGGAGCAGCGCAGGGAGATGTCTAGAGTGATCAGAGAGACTTCTGGTAGGGGGGAAATAATTCATTATATTTGTTTGTTGTTTGTCCTTGAGATCAATCGGACTGGTACATCGCTCAGCTTAGTGAGGTCTGTCTGAAACTTCAACTTTCTTTCTTAGCTAAGCGTTTAACAGAGGCATGCTTTGTTGTTGATCTTCTGGCTAGCCTGCTAGCTTTGCCCTGTGTGCACTGATTGATCTGGTGTGTAAGCTAAGCTAAGGGATACTGATGTGAAAGTCTGAGTCCAATGTTTGTTTTGGTTTGACAAAACGCCTCTGGCTCCTTCATGTCTCAACGTGAGCTAGATAACGTTAGCTGAGTTAGCTGTCTGTCTTAGCCGCAGATAGGTCTTCTGATTGATATGTTCACTTCACTTCTTGAAGCTGATGAGCCTCTATAACTATTATAGTTGTCTCTAACTTAACTAAGCATAATTATTGCTAAACTGGCTGCCAACTGTAGACAGACGGCAGTACTGTGCATTGAACACACAGTGGTAAACACGTTAATCTCACTGCATTGGTCAAGTGCAAAACATTCTAATGTTCTAACGTTCTAATGTTCTAACATTCTAATGTTCTAACGTTCTAATGTTCTAACGTTCTAATGTTCTAACATTCTAATGTTCTAACGTTCTAATGTTCTAACATTCTAATGTTCTAACGTTCTAACATTCTAATGTTCTAACATTCTAATGTTCTAACATTCTAATGGTCTAACATTCTAATGTTTTAACATTCTAATGTTCTAACGTTCTAATGTTCTAACACTCTAATGTTCTAACTTTCTAATGTTCTAATGTTCTAACGTTCTAATGTTCTAACGTTCTAATGTTCTAACATTCTAATGCTCTAACATTCTAAGTGCATTCTAAAATGCTTTACACACGTTCTGATGTGATATAGCCTATTAGGCAGATGGGTTTTCAGATGTATGTGACAGACAACTCGTATTTAGAAATCAGTAAGCTAATCAGTAAGGCCATTACTATGCATTGGCACTTGTCCATTTGTAAGTTAAGACATGTAGCTAACTAACTTGTCTGTGACCGTCCAGTATTGTATAGAAGAATAGAATAGAATAGACTTTATTGTCCTTGTACAGTTGCCTATACAATGAAACTGTATCAAACTGAACTGTATCAGATACAGTGAGTGTAGCTAGTACCCGGTGGTTATGCAATGCTGAACTTTGTGATGAGCACGCAGGCTAGGCTTATAGTAAAGTGGTTCTGACTCATACGTTGTCTTATCTTTTGAGATAAATACTGTATTTAAAACAGGCATGATGGCTCTTGTGGTTCTTTATTTGTAGACTGCAGGACCTCATAGGACAGCTGGAAGCCAGACGCTGACCAGACAGAATTATAATGCAGGACTATGAGGCAAGGTTCTGTTGGCCCAATCATTAGT
This sequence comes from Nansenia antarctica, assembly GCF_963989245.1. NCBI lineage: Eukaryota > Metazoa > Chordata > Actinopteri > Argentiniformes > Microstomatidae > Nansenia > Nansenia antarctica. Next base: position 2,775,644 of record NC_137680.1, on the reverse strand, counting down.
CTGATCTGTCTTCTGACTAAAGGTTATAGCCTAATGCGCCGCAGTGATTGATTAGCCGCTTTATTAAATTCCTTACAGAATTCGATCGTGCGCTGTAACTTTAATAATAATAATACATTAGACTTATATAGCGCTTTTCTAGACACTCAAAGATGCTTTACAAACTGAGAAGATCGAGTAGTAATAATAAAAAGAAACAAAAGATAAATAAAAGAAAGTATAGGGGCCTAGTTAAGGTAGTGCTGGGGACACATGGGAAGGGGAGGGGGAGAGGGTTAACTGGTGAAGGCGAGCTTGAAGAGGTGGGTTTTGAGGGCCTGTTTAACTGTTGGGAGGGTGTTGGCATGTGGATGTAAGTATCAGTACCAGTCAACTTTGCCCCGTAAGTGGATAGTATGCGTAAGGGCCACACAGGAATGTAAAACATGCGGTGATCTTGCCTACTGGTAATGAGACAATGTATAGGCTAGCTTGTATTCTCCTTTTTGTGGACAGATGGTTTGCTGAAACACTTCATCTTTCTTTGGAAATAGATCCAAACGAGTAAGGTTTAGTCTTACTTTGTTTAGTAGAACTTTTGATAACATCTTCAGATTCAGATTCAGATAACGTTTATTGCCATTATGCATACACATATAGGAATTTGCTTTGGCGTAACAGTAGGTGCGTTTATGCTTTTTTCACATGTATACATGAACAAAACAAATGCAAAAAACAGGACAACACAGGACAGACAACAGTGCTTTTGGATAGTGCTATATACTGTATATATAAAGTGCAGTGCAGAGTTTTTCAACTCTCTTTTCTTGGCTTATAGCTTGGAGCACAAGTATGTGGGGATTTATGAAGGTCCATTTGACCTTGTGACAGGGTATCAGCAGTGCATTATGTCACAGAACTATTCAGTTTTCCTCGAGATCACTTGTGCATGCTACACTACAGCCCAGGCCTCCTCCTCCTCCTACCATTGGCCTCTCATGGCTCGCTGGGAGTTTCCCCCTCGCAGGGCGCAGTCCTTGTTCCCATTTCCTGTGCTTCCAGGGCCCCTGCTTGACCCAGTGGGAATATGCCCTGTGGTGTTTCTGTTTACCCAGAACACTGTGCTTTCTTCTGGGTATACAGGAGTCCTCTCTCTCCCTTGGATGGTGGTTTCAAAAAACAAGTGATTCCATCTTTATCTTAGTATGTTTTAGATTTATCTTAGTATGTTTTGCTAGGTGAGGCCTGTTTTAGGCTAATGTGTGCTGTTGGATTGGGCCTACTAGGCCTACATACATTTCATCATGTGTCATTGCACAACAGTATGTTGACTTCCTCTGGTATTGTTTTGCAATGTCTTTTGACTGGAAGATATAGGCTACAACCATATAGGCTACCTGAGACGGTAAGGTAGGTACTGCAACCTGATGTTAAATACTCTTCATGATTAGGCTAGGTAGGCCTAGCCTACATTGCAATGCCTCAACTAGGCTAAGCTATATTTCTCCTGACACAGGCTGAGCTAAGTCATCTCTACAGACACATTTCCACATTGTGCAGACAATAGTTGTGTTTCTGTTCTATAACAGTATTGTTTCCTGAAATGTATACAACCTTATTATTCTAGAGAAGCAACTGCTCTATTCCCTCTCTCACCTATCATCCCTGCCCTTGCGCTAACTCTGCATCCTAACGCAGTGCCTTCGGGAAAGTATTCAGACCCTTTCACTTTTTCACATTTTGTTGTGTCATAGACTCAATTTAACATGGCGGCAAATTCTTTCAATTGAATCCGTTATAAATTGAGTCTAACACAACAAAAGGCAATGTATAGGCTACTGTGTTTTGCATGCGTCTACGTTGCTGTGAGCTACAGAGGTTGTCCTGATATGATCTGTCAGATGGCACAGCAAGACAATACGATGACAGCGGATGGAACTACGCTGCACACACACCTCTGTGATAGAGACAGAGCATCCGTTGATGTGCTCCTCGACAGCCTAGAGACACACATAGTTGACGGATGCCTATGATTAGGACACACAAAAGGATTATAGTTTGAGAGATGCTGTTTTTTCACTTTGATGCTAGCCACAGGCTAAAGTTAGGATGCGGTGTCATAATGGACAATTAACATCTCTCAAACAAACAGCCCCTCTTGCAGGTTCAGTTCTGTTCTGTTCTGTTCTGTTCTGTTCTGTTCTGTTCTGTTGATTCCCCCATTTCTCTGTGCAGCTGTGGAAACCCCACAGAAAAAAAGAAAAGACATAAAACAACGACCTCAAGATCAGTTACAGCTGACAGTTTTACACCGGACTTACTGGTTTCAGCAACATAACGATACTTCTTCCAAACCAATTTCCTCTTTAATACACGTGCCCTTTCTCTTCATAGGGGGGGGGGGGGGGCTGACAGTTTCTTCTGCCAAACAGGAGGAGACATTGGCCATGTTGTCTCAGCCTGTGACTCCCAACCATTGATTGTCAATGTAAACCCATGCTTTGTAGACTAGACAGCCCCATTCTCTCTCTCTCTCTCTCTCTCTCTCTCTCTCTCTCTCTCTCTCTCTCTCTCTCTCTCTCTCTCTCTCTCTCTCTCTCTTGCTGTCCCTCTCCCTCTTCCCCCCTCTCTCTCTCTCTCTCTCTCTCTCTCTCTCTCTCTCTCTCTCTCTCTCTCTGTCTCTCTTGCTGTCCCTCTCCCTCTTCCCCTCTCTCTCTCTTTCTCTCTCCAGGCAGCTACCCCCTCTCTCTCTCTCTCTCCCTCTCTCTTTCTTCAGCTAGCCCCCTCTCTTTCTCTCTCTCCCTCTCCCTTTCCCTCTCTCTCACACACACACACACAGTTGTTCCTGTTCGCTCACAGCCCCATTCTATTTTCCATGAAAAACCGACCCTAATCGATATCGCTATGACTTGTGTGGGCCTAATCTTGTTGGGCACGAGCTCCATTTGATTCTTCACACAGGCGAAGCATCTGCATAGCTAGAGCCGTCCGATTGGTGTCGGGCAGTCGGCACGTCGTGGCTCTGTCTACCTCATTAGAATGAGCTCTCTGACTTCTCTTTTTCTCTCCCTCTCTTCCTCCAAACAGGGAAGTCATTGACCGCTGACAGCAAAGGACCCGTCGAGGAGGACAAGAGGGCCACCAGTGGAGTGAAGCAGCTCAAAGGGGACTTGAGTCCAGAGACGTGAGTACTAAGGAGGCAGGGAGAAAAGAGGGCAAGGGTAGGCTGGTGGAGGTAGAAATCAGAGGACAGGGCTCATTGTAATAAACGGAATACATTTCACACCATTCCTCATTCCATTCCTTGCATCACAATAGAATGTAATCAATGGAACACATTTGATACCATACCTCATTCCATTCCATGGATTCCATACAATGAGCCCTTCATCCAATCTCTGCCTCCACTTGAAGGGCCCCTAACCTTACTGGAGACCCTCTCAGACGGAGTGTGCTAGATAAGATGGTGCCTGAAGGGTAAAAGGGGCTAGCCAGCCATATTGGATTTCTCCCCCCGCCTCCATAAACCCCATATATACCCTATTGGTTACATTGAAATGGAGCCTCGCTCTGCATAGCTGGAGAGAGTTAGACCACTTGGCCAATCAGGCTTCTCTGACTAGTAGAAACATGGCTGTGTGTGTTTATTTATTTTGTTTATTTATTTTGGTAAATGTTCAAACAACAAACATCTAGACGTCACAACAAGGACAGATATTAAGGGGGAAAAAATAACTCCATAAAGTAGAAAGTAAGAAAAATAAAGTAATTAAAAGACAAAACACAACAGCAAACTAACAAGACAATAAACAACAGCAAAGAGACAAAAACTAAAATAAAACAAAAAGTTTCATATGCCAATAAACAAAAATGTGTGTGCAATGAGGGAAGTCTCAAATAGTGTAATGGATTCTCTTCCATAAAAGATATGAAGGAAGAAGATATGTGTGTGTCTTTCATAACATTGATCTAGTAGTCATATGTTCCATAAACATTGTGAATGAAGGACAAAATGCTCCCAGCACAGATCAAGCTGAAAAGGAAATGTCGGCCGACTGACTGATCTGTAACTAAAGAAATGAGCAAACGTGACAGCAGCTGGTGAAACTGGGAACAGGTCACCAAACAACGAACCGTTCAGACTTTTATTCAGAAAAATACAAGGGGTTTTCCTACAAACCCCTAAATAAAATGGTCATTTGCATAGCCCCCCCCTTCCTAGCTGTTCCTGTACCCTCTCAAAACCTTTTTGACCTCTGGTTAACCCTCTTCCCATTCCAAGGCGTTATAACTGTTTACTTAGCTGGCCATCATAAACACTGATTACCTCTGTTGCCCCAAGCTCCCAGACCTCCCATGATCTTCCCAGTACTTGCTGCAAAGGTGGGGGGGGGGCATCTTACACAAACCATTCACTCCTGACACACAAATGGTGCCAGTCAATCTCCCACCAAGTATTCCCAAACCTTCCAACTTTACTTTAGCTGGCCGGCAGCATCATGAACATGTCTTACCTCCTGGGGGGCTATGAGGGTTTTAGGTTACCGGCATCCCCCCCACCACGCACACATATTTTAACACAATCATAAGAACACTCATACACCATATTGACACACACATATTTTAACACAATTTAGACAAATAATCTACCGTACTAACTACCTGTAGAGGACACCAGCTGCTGTCACAAATGAACTTGATGCAAACACTCTGATACAGTCGATGCAGTTCTAGTCAGGGTTCCCACGGGTCCTTGAAATCCTTGAAAGTTTGTGAATTTGAGGGGAAAAAATCAAGGCCTTAAAAGTTTTTGAAAATAGACATGGGTCATTGAAAGTGCTTGAATTCCCCTCTCTCTCTCTCTTTAAAAAATAAATAATATATGTAATATTTTTTAACGTAATTATAGTAGATAAGTCTCTTTATTGCTATACATAACACAGTAACTTTACACATATTTCACAATATATTGTTTTGCTGTGCTGTGGTAGAGAAGGCAAGAGACCATCTAGTGTTCTACACATTCAAGCCTCTCTTTTTAATTGTTGTCTGCAAGCGGATAGTTCCTATTATATAAATTCTCATCTGAATCTGTCTCAAACTATGCCGTGTTGGGTCCTTGAATTTGAGGGAATTGAGTCTTGAAAGTCCTTGAAAGGTGCTTGAATGTGATGTTTCAGAAGGTGTGGGAACCCTGGCTAGTCCTTTCCGTGCCAACCGAGATAGAAGCTAGAAGGCCTTGGTTGTAGATACTAATAGTGAACTGTTTAGAACTTTTCTATTTTGGTGTCTGACGCCCCTGTCCTCCTTCCCCTCCTGTGGCCTCCAGCCAGGGGAAAGTGACACGTGGGGACAGGGATGACCTGGTGCGAGCTTCCAGTCACACCCTGTCCAACAAAGCCCAGATGCTGGCCATGCCACAGTTCGGCCTGCGCGACAGCTACATCAAGTTTGAGCTCGCGAAGAAAGAGGAGCTATACACCTACACGGAGAACTTCAGGTAACACCACCCCCTCTCTCAACTTGTCCCTGTCCAAAGTCTGCGCAGATTGTGTTGTACTGTGTGCTGCTTTACAATGGAGCTTTCAGTTCAGTCCTTTATTTGTATCGAATGACTACCATGTCAGCCACTTTCTAGATGTCTTAGTTACAGTATCGACACTTTCTGCAGCGGAGAGAATGTCGATCTCGAGGTGTGAACATAATGTGGTTCTTACAAGTGTAACTGACATGGTAGTAGTTAATTTCCTTGTTGAAAGGAGAATGACTATTGAATTACTACAATGCCAACCTAAGTGAATGTATTTCTGTCACAGGTCATAAGAGACAGAGGTTTTTATAGGTGAAAACATTGTCAACCCACTGAACATAATGGTAACAGGTGCTTTATATGCTCCTACAGTGCCCTCTGCTGGTGGTCACATACACATATGTGATACCCATTTAGAGAGACCAGACCATATTTGTTTATATTTTCCATATCTTCAACACTACTGCAGTATTTATGTCTCGCTGTCCAATTCAACTACAGAGGGGGTTCGCAAAAGTCATAGAGACCTTGTCTCTGTCAAACACCCTCCTAGTACGCAGGATACGCCCATATTAGGCAGTGTTAGTATTTGCACCCACTTCAACTGAATCCCTGATTGTCTGCCTCCTCCTCCACACTTGCTGCTCTATCTTTATTCTCTCTCTCTCTCTCTCCAGTTTTTTGCTAGGCACGTATAATGTCAACGGCCAAACGCCGAAGGAAAGCCTCCGTCCCTGGCTGGGCTCCACCTCCAGCCCTCCTGACATGTACTGCGTGGGGTAAGTCTCTACACCCCTGCGTTTTAAAATCACTTATCCGCCAAATCCATTGCCACACTCCTCGAATGAGTGAAGATGAAGATGAATTAAGTCATAGTCATCCTACTCTGAGTGGGAGGACATTGCTACCCACAACAGCAGCAACAGCCCAAACTACCGGGCCTTCATTTCAGTTTGTGCCTTGGGATGTTGGATGATGAATTCAGATTCAGATTCAAATAACGTTTATTGCCATTATGCTTGACACATATAGGAATTTGCTTTGGCGTTACAGTAAGTGCCTTTATGCTTTTTTCACATGTATACATGAACAAAAACAAATGCAAAACACAGGACAACACAGGACAGACAACAGTGCATTGAAGAACTCTAATCTGTAAACAAAACATTTTCAACTATAGGAGAGACGGTCAGTTTAAGAGAGAGGCATTGCGTGCTCTTGTCTTGTCTAGTTTCCAGGAGGTGAGGTCTGGAAAAATATTGACAAGGTCTTTAAAAAGTCTTAGAAAGGTATTGAAATTAACCTCAAGATTCCTGTATATACCCTGAGTAGGTAACATAGACACGGCTGTTCTAGTGTCAACTGTCACTTAGATCCAACTGTCACTTTCAAATTAACCTCAAGATTCCTGTATATACCCTGTTTCAGCGAGATGGCTTCACTGTATTCCAACCTCCTCCGGTGCTAGGTTGGCCTTTTGTTGCGTTAGTAGTTTTTGGGTACTTGTTTAGTGTAAATGGAAGCGAATCAAACATGATACGGGCACCAGTATTTGAAGTCTGTTAATCTTACTCTAAATATCTCTCTATATATTGTTGAGTATTGAAAATGGCATAGTGAGAAATTCAAATAATTATTTTAAGCATATAAACAGGCGTTTTTAGAGTGAGTTTGAGATTTATATTTGTTTTTTGGTGCACTATTATTATACCAAAATATATCATGGTTTTACAGTTTAAATGCTATTCCCCAGACATTTCAAAACGGATTTGACCTGCATACTATTTGCATCTAATACTATTTGTTGACCATGGTTGCAGAGTGTGTGTGGCACAGTGCCAATGATAATGCATTTAGAATGTTGATGTCAGCATTAATAAATGTATTCGAGGGGCGCTTAGGTGGCGTAGCGGGTTAAGCTTAGGTGGCGTAGCGGGTTAAGCTTAGGTGGCGTAGCGGGTTAAGCTTAGGTGGCGTAGCGGGTTAAGCTTAGGTGGCGTAGCGGGTTAAGCTTAGGTGGCGTAGCGGGTTAAGTTAAGCTTAGGTGGCGTAGCGGGTTAAGTTAAGCTCAGGTGGCGTAGCGGGTTAAGCTTAGGTGGCGTAGCGGGTTAAGTTAAGCTCAGGTGGCGTAGCGGGTTAAGCTTAGGTGGCGTAGCGGGTTAAGCTTAGGTGGCGTAGCGGGTTAAGCTTAGGTGGCGTAGCGGGTTAAGCTTAGGTGGCGTAGCGGGTTAAGCTTAGGTGGCGTAGCGGGTTAAGCTTAGGTGGCGTAGCGGGTTAAGCTTAGGTGGCGTAGCGGGTTAAGCTTAGGTGGCGTAGCGGGTTAAGCTTAGGTGGCGTAGCGGGTTAAGCTTAGGTGGCGTAGCGGGTTAAGCTTAGGTGGCGTAGCGGGTTAAGCTTAGGTGGCGTAGCGGGTTAAGCTTAGGTGGCGTAGCGGGTTAAGCTTAGGTGGCGTAGCGGGTTAAGCTTAGGTGGCGTAGCGGGTTAAGCTTAGGTGGCGTAGCGGGTTAAGCTTAGGTGGCGTAGCGGGTTAAGCTTAGGTGGCGTAGCGGGTTAAGCTTAGGTGGCGTAGCGGGTTAAGCTTAGGTGGCGTAGCGGGTTAAGCTTAGGTGGCGTAGCGGGTTAAGCTTAGGTGGCGTAGCGGGTTAAGCTTAGGTGGCGTAGCGGGTTAAGCTTAGGTGGCGTAGCGGGTTAAGCTTAGGTGGCGTAGCGGGTTAAGCTTAGGTGGCGTAGCGGGTTAAGCTTAGGTGGCGTAGCGGGTTAAGCTTAGGTGGCGTAGCGGGTTAAGCTTAGGTGGCGTAGCGGGTTAAGCTTAGGTGGCGTAGCGGGTTAAGCTTAGGTGGCGTAGCGGGTTAAGCTTAGGTGGCGTAGCGGGTTAAGCTTAGGTGGCGTAGCGGGTTAAGCTTAGGTGGCGTAGCGGGTTAAGCTTAGGTGGCGTAGCGGGTTAATACCCTGGTTTAAGAGAGAGGCATTGTGTTGTTTCTCTTGTCTTGTCTAGTTTCCAGGAGCTGGACCTGAGCAAGGAGGCCTTCTTCTTCAACGACACCCCCAAGGAGCCGGAGTGGATGAAGGCCGTGGCAGAGGGCCTGCACCCAGACGCCAAGTACGCCTTAGTAAGAACCTCCCCTCTCCTCTATGTTCACTCCTCCCCCCCCTGGACAGTATACCACCACAGTGTTGTGTGGGTCATCTGGGGATTTCTACTTTTGTGATATAGGCCTAGCCGTCGATTATTGAATCAACTCATGGACTCAGTCCTTCCTTGCGTCCAGACCTCTGAATTTGAGAATGGTTAGTGAAGTGAAGTGAAGTGAAACTTTATTTATATAGCACCTTTCGTACATGAATGCAATTCAAAGCGCTTTACAATAGAAACAATGATTGAAAACAAGATTACAGAATAGAACAATGATTGAAAACAAGATTACAGAGATGGGGGGGGGGGACACACACGAGACAACAGGAGGGGAGGGAGGGGTTACAGACACAAGACAAGACAACGGTGGTGTGGAGAGAGAGAGAGAGAGAGAGTGAAAAATGAGAGAGAGAGAGAGAGACAGAGAGAGAGAGAGAGAGAGAGAGAGAGAGCGAAAAATGCGACCGCCTACGACGAAGGACAGAGAGAGGGTTACACACAAAGCGGTCCCCCCCCCCACTTTCCTTGAAAAATCGCATCCCACTGCTGTTTACCAAAGAACGTGGCGGGGTGACCACTTTGTTGTTCCGATCCCAGATTGTCACTCTGGGCTGCAGATGAATCAAGAGATCTACTTATGGAGTTCATAGCCATTGCTTATTTTGACTATTGATACGTGTGTTTTTTCTCGTTATAGCTTATGTTCACTGCTACTATATGCAGTGTACCTCTGATCTTTCGCTTTTTTTATTCTCATCTACATTTAAGTACATTTGACTGAAGTAAATGAATCATCATAGCAAGAAAACGTAATCTCTGCTCGAGCCAGGGGCCATTGGCAGTCATAATGCAAGAAGAAGGAAGAATTACGTTTATTTATTTATTTTATTTTATTTTTAATTTCCCCTTTTTTAAATGTGCTGAGTAAAACCAAGCTGCATTCTCTCATCTGGTTCCTGTCCTCTTCAACGGTCACATGTCATTCATCAGTCCTCTGTCTCTGTGTGTATTTGGCACACCTAGTTGCTTCCAAATTGACATAACTCCCAAGAGTCTGTGAAATTGTTTGAAAATGTTTTACATGAATATATAAATGTTGTTTCAACACACCACTTCGGTCGATATCCTTGACAGGATTGCTTGTGAAACCAATTCACTGCTGTAGTATTGACTGAATTCTATCATATTTTTTTGCCTCTTAACTGCTTGCCCCGACATATCGTGAGCTTAGAATCTATCTCCGTTTAGGGCAGTTCAGAGATATTGAGCGTCAAAGTTTTTACATTCCATTATGTTTTGTGAGATGGTACCTTTGTATTTTATTAATTACTCAAAAATGTCAACATTTTAAAAATAACACCACACAGGCATTAATTAATAAACACCTAATGGATCAGATTATGTAAAAAACTAAATTTTGACAAAAATGGAGATAGAACCTTATAATTCTAACGTCACAATGTCTTTAATCAAATAAAATAAAAGAGATTGTGTAATCTGTAGAAAAGTTTAAGGGCTGGGGATCATTGCTATGTATTATCCTTTGGGTATAATCCACCTCAACTCCGATCTTGACCTCTCAGGTGCCTCCAGTGTGCTGCTGTGTCCCTGTGACCAGTATATCGATGCGCATGACCAGTGTATTGCTGTTTGTGTGACCGGTGTGTTGTGCATTGTGTGTGTGTGACCCCCTGTGTGTCTGTCCCTGTGCTGCAGGTCAAACTGGTGCGTCTGGTGGGGATCATGCTGCTGTTCTACGTGAAGAAGGAGCACGCAGAGCACATCTCTGAGGTGGAGGCCGAGACCGTGGGCACAGGCATCATGGGAAGGATGGTAAGCCACCCCTAAATAATTTATAATTTTGCCATTTAGCAGACGCTTTTAATCCAAAGGGACTTACAATTACGAATTACAGGGACATTCCCCCTGGAGTAACTGAGGGCTAAGTGTCTTACTCAAGGGCACACTAGTAGTGGTGTGGTTTCAGGCGGGATTTGAACTCACAACCTTCCGATCACAGGTCCAACTCACTATCCACTAGACCACCACTACCCCTAACTCATTAAGGCTCTAGTAGGAGTTGTACGTATCTGTGGCTCTTCAGACGACTGTGATCAGCTACCCAGAAGCCTTTGTAGTTTAAAAAAGAAGACTCGCTCGGCTAGTGTCCACAGTGAGCCTTTAGCTCCGTCTTTCACTTGGATAACAAGATATTATATCTACTGCACAATAAACAGCAGCAGGCAGCACCTTGAGATTAGTTTGTAAAAGAAACGATGATACCACTGTGTAAATGCATTATCCCATGAATCAAATTTAGGTAGTAAACTGTTATGTTCACCCACGTTCTGTAAGATGATAAGCTAAGCCCTAGACTGTTCCGAGAATGTTCTTGTAGTATATTTGCTTATGTCAGTTCACCTCACCTCAGAACTGCAGTCACTACCCATCTTCCGTCGTAGACTGAAGACCCATCTCTTCAGGTTACACCTTAACTGCTCCTCCTGAGACATTTTCTGCCCCTCAGCACTACGTCTCCTAAAGACACCCGCTTTCCCCTCTACTGTGTCCCTAAAAACTTCTATTGCCCCCCTTGTACTGTTTCTCCAGTGTAGGCCTGAGCTGGATTACTCTTCCTGCTACGACTGGTGGATTGATGATTCACATGCTTAGTATTCAAATGTATTGATTGTAAGTTGCTTTGGAATAAGGCGTCTGCTAAATGCCAAAAATGTATGTAAAATGTAAAATGTCATCCCTTGTGAAACCCCCCCCCCCCCCCCCTTCCAGGGAAACAAAGGCGCCGTGGCCATCCGCTTCCACTTCCACAACTCAGACATCTGCGTGGTGAACTCTCACCTGGCCGCCCACATAGAGGAGTACGAGAGGCGTAACCAGGACTACAAGGACATCTGCAGCAGGCTACTGTTCCACCAGCTGGATCCGGCGCTGCCCGCACACACCATCATGAAGCACAGGTACGTGGCCTGGGGTGGTCCAGTGGTCTACAGTGCACACATGCCCATGTCGGCATGGGTTCGAATCCGGCCCATGGCTCACTGACATGCCCTCTCTCCCTTCTTCTCCTTACTTTCCTGTCTGTCTTCACTATACCTGTCCAATATTATTATTTTTTTTAAATGAAGCAAAGGTACGTGACGCTTTTGGTATAAAGACGATGTGACCCATTACAGATTTAGTGGTTCATCATCAATTTAATTCTAATTTACCATTTAGCCAGACGCTTTTAATCCAAAGCGATTTACAATTCGAGGTTACAGGGACATTCTCCCTGGAGTAATTTAGGGCTAAGTGCCTTACTCAAGACCCTAGACCACCACTACTCTACCATCCTACATGTCTTACCAAGGCAACCTGCCCATTGCTCAAGGGCGCCAGTGTTTTTCTCACCACAGGATGGGATTCATTTTGCATTCACCTTTGATCACATAATCTGGGATTCTTGGCCAATTT
>NC_137680.1:2621028-2758528 GCF_963989245.1 Nansenia antarctica | reverse complement strand
GAGATAGAACCTTATAATTCTAACGTCACGACATGGGGAATCACCCATTGCCCTGGAACATACTGTTGCCAGGGAGAATGTCCCCCCCAAAAAAAAAGATTTCCAGATTTACAACATTCAATCCATTTTACTGAATCAAGCCCTCTCTTGCTTTTTCCTGCTCTTAAGTCGTCGATGTCACCAGTGGATGACACCAGTGTGGAGAAGCCTATGGACATCCCTAAAGAGATCTGGATGATGGTGGACCACCTGTACCGGAACGCTTGTAAACAGGTCAGGAATCAACAGAAAGCAATGTGGTCTATCTTCTTTTTGCCCTTTTTAGTTCCCTAGCATCAAACAATTAAATTCTGAGTTGTGTAACTCTTGGCCTCCTCAGCCATGCCTTTCTTGCAAGAACAAACGTATTAGTCCCTTTCACCCCAGAAACCCAGCAGAGTGAAAAGTAGGAATGTTTGGAAACGTTCTTTTGTTTCTGGCAAACCACCATGATGCTAGAATTACTCAACAGAACATTTTGCCTGAGGCCTGTCCAGCAAACCTCTTGGTTTAATTGTTATATGTGTATATATACTACCCTGTTATGTTAGGTTAGTATAAAGAGATTTAGTTGGTTCATGAAGAAGGAGAAATTCTGCTTTGCATGATACTCTGGTATTGATATGACACAAATATTTGAATATAGTTCTGTTGGATTGTCCCTGATTATGGTCAGCCTGATCAATTTAAGTGCTGCTCTTTCTACCTGTTAGCTTCCACTGACGTGCTTTGAAGTGATGTCCTTATAACACCTGAATAAGAAGCGTTTGCTTCCTTTGTTTTTAGGAGGACCTATTTCAGCAACCTGGTCTACGGAGTGAATTTGAAGAAATAAGGGATTGCCTTGACACATGCGTGCCAGACTCTCTCTGTATCCTTTGTAGCTGTCATAATTCACCTTGACATCTGTACAAGACAGTATGTTTTGTATTTGTCAGTATGACCTAATGCCGTACCTTCTTAATGGTTGTTGATGGCCTTGACCCATGTCCACCCCTAGCTGGCAGTAACCACTCTGTGGCAGAAGCACTGCTCCTCTTTCTAGATGCCCTCCCAGAGCCTGTGATTCCCTTCTCCCTCTACCAGCAGTGCCTGGACTGTTGCTCCAACTCCAGTCAGTGTAAGAAGGTCAGTCACACAGTTGCATTTTTTTTTTAAAAGGTGTCTATTAGTATAGCACCTTTGCTAGTCTAAAGCCCAATGCACACGGCGTGCGATTTTGTCGCACGACAACATTCGATTCTCAATTCACACCACCGAAGTGAGTGGGTGTGAATGGAGAATCGAATGTTGTCGTGCGACAATATCGCATTGCATGCCGTGTGCATTGCGATGCGATATTGTCGCACGACAACATTAGATTCTTAACTGTTTTTCTGCTTATTTATTTCATTGTCAAGGAGCATAGCATGCACAACATTAGTATAGCACCATTGCTAGCTAACTTGCATAACAAATTTCAGCTAACACTTTCTCCCTGTAGCAGATAATTATGTATGCTTGCTTACGATGGTCAACGGTGACAAATTGCTGTTATATAAACTGTCATTAACTGGTTTCTCTGTCTGTATTTGTTTGTTTTTATAATGTTTTGAATTGCTGTGGTTGTTAATTGTTGTTTGGTCTGTCCTCAGGTTATTAACATGCTACCTCAGTGCCATAAAAACGTGTTCAACTATCTGACAGCTTTTCTCCGCGAGTTGTTGAAGAATTCTGCACACAATCGGCTCGATGTCAACATTTTAGGTAAGATGAGATTTTCTATATAATAATAATAATAATAACTTTATTTGTATAGCGCTTTTCCTGCAAACGTTGCAGCTCAAAGTGCTTTAATCATTATATAATCTTAATTTAATTATTTTGTAACTTAAATGCAATATTAAAAAGATGGGTTTTTAGTCTTGACATATGTGCTGAGGTTGCATTCCTAATGTAAACTGGCAGTGCATTCCACAATTTGGGTGCATACAATGAGAATGCAGCCTCAACAGATCTCTTCTTATTCTGAGACACTGTCAACAAAACTCAGCATGACGTGTCAGCAAAGAGGAACTACAATGATAAGCTATGAGTAATGATATTTAGCTGTCCGTTAACAGTATATCATACTTTCTCATTTCCCCTCTGTCCTTGCCCTCACATATCTGATGTGACTAGTGACTGACTCAAAGAGTATTCCTTGGCCATCATCTGTCAGAGGAGTTTTTAAGGTTCTCAGGACAGGAATCAGCCGTAACGTCTCTCTTGGTGAAATGTTTTCAAAGCTCTCCTTTTGGTCACTTCATTTAAAATGGGTCAGTCAAAGGTTTCAGTATCCATATCGTTCTTGGGCATGGACATTTTACCACGAGGAAGGACAAAGCCGTAACAGTGAATCCTTTAGAAATGCTATCCTATCCATCTAACGTCCTAACGTCCTATCCATTTCCTCATTCACCTATGGGAAAATGCAGCCCAGAGATCAATTGCATAAATTATTGTTTTGCCACATTATCTGAACCGATCAGTAATTTTGATGGCAGTATTGCCTTGTTTATGCCTTGATGCTTGTAAGTAAGTAAGTAAGTAAGTAAGTAAAGCTTTATTTATATAGCACCTTTCATACAAGAAATGCAGCTCAAAGTGCTTTACAACAGGAATAAGAACATAAAGTTAATATAAAAACATATACAAGCATAGAATGAATATAAAAGCAGGGGAAAACAGTAAAAAGAACAGGCAAAGATAAAATACAATATTACGTAACAACATTGTTTTAGCGCCCCTTGTGAGTGGAGGCACGCTAACGTGGGACCTGCACCGGACTCCCCCTGGTCTGGGTTCGCAGTCCTGCCGTGCACGCTACCCCACCCGCAATGTAATGTAATGTGATTAAGCGCAGTGTTACTCGTCAAAGCGAGTTGCTTTTTTAGTTTCCGTTCCAAGTCATACAATGCTTCCCACTCTTCACAGTGCAATGCCGTTTTTGAATATCTTAAAAATGTTCCTTTCATCAAGTGTAGTCATTCATTCATTCCCATGTTCTATTGTTGATGTCGCCTGTTCTTCCCTTACAGCCACAATCTTCTCTGCCTTGGTACTGAGGTCGCCCACGAAGCAGGACTTTGCAGAAAAGAGGAAGATCCAGGAGTTCTTCCAGCATTTCTTGGTCGAGGATCTCTCCTGAATATAACAGTTGTCCTCTCATGTCCTACATGCTGCATACTCTCTTTATCTTAATGTACAGCTCAGTATTTGTAATAGACAAAGATAATTTCATATGTTCATAGAAGGCTATTTGTATAGACAGTCAAATTGATCACTTCCCTTTGATTTGATTTGAAAGCAGTATGTTTTACAGCTAGGCCTGTTTAAAAGTTAGCTGTTGATACACAGCTTTTATTGTGTCACAGAGCAGCTGTAGGAAACTGACCATTTTAAATGTATGTATATTTACCAATTATTTAAAGAGAAAATAATTTGTATTTTGCTGTTGCTGTGAAGATGAAACAGCTGTTCTTTTATATATAAACATGTTTCCAAGTGTTCTCTGCTCTATTCCCTTTATTGTTGCCCATCATGACATTCAGAAATCAAAGGAAAATGAAATGATTGTTTTGGATTTGGTCAATACACTGAAGATGTAACACTTGGTGAAACCCTCACATATTCCCACAGTGTTATGTCACTTAACCTGTGCATAACCTCATAGTGAAAAGGATGATACTGTTGTTTTTTCTCTCCATTATTCTGGCATATAATCAACCACAGCCTAATAGGTGTAGCAGTAGTAATAGATGTTATCTTCGCCTGGCCTGTCAAACAGAAAATTAAACCGGCTGTGTGTGTTAAGCTTACATTATCCTGTCTTTAATTTTATCACACAATATTGACATCGTGGAAACATGAAACATGAAACACAGTGGCTTGATGTGATTATCACGGTGTCTTGCACAGGTATTGCAGACTTACTACTACACAGGTAAATGTGCAATACAAGTGATGCTCTGGAGTAGAAATGAAAACACCATTTCCCACAATCCACCACGAGTGGGAGGCTGAACGTGACGTAGGTGTTTAATCATGGAGGCAGGGAGGGGATGGGAGGAAAGCGCTCAGCGACACGAAACATAAAATCATTTATTCTGCATTTCTCTGCGACCGGTAAGTCTGTTTACAGGCTGACTAAATGTCGTTATAGCGGAGGTGTTTGTAGTGCGGCGACGTGTTTTATGATAAAGTCAAACTTGTAAACCTGAGAGATGTTAGTCAACCTTGTTCTGATGCGCTGACAGCAGCTAGGCTAGCAGCTATGTACCTGGCAGAGCTAGCATGTTAGCATGTTAGCTAGCAGAGTTTAGAATTCTAGGGTTCTATAAAGGTTCTATCCATTATGTTCTGTGAGATGGAACCTTTGTATTTTATGAATTACTAACTCAAAAAATGTCAACATTTTAAAAATAACACCACACAGGCATTAATAAACACCTAATGGATCAGATTATGTAAAAAAAAAAACTCAATTTTGACCAAAAATGGAAATAGAACCTTATAATTCTAACGTCACGAGATGTCATGAACTGCTTAGCAGAGAGATGCTGTTTGTTGTTCTCCTCTAATGATGCATAATGAATGTGTTACTTGTGTATACACTACAGTGCTTTTGCTGTTTTGATTCGCAGGTATAGCTATGATCTTGCTGGGTCGGTCGAAATCACAGCAAATGACTGAGATTGACATGCCTTTTAAAACTGTACTGCTGTGCTTTTTTATTGTCAAATGATACCAGGTTAGATTGCACCAAGTTAAGCCAGCAGCCACTGTTGCTTTTTACTTTTCTCATTGCAAATTCAATCACATTCGCAGCCCCTTGGGTTGCATTCCATCAACAACAACAAGGCAGAGAGAGAGAGAGTCTCGTGACTGTCTCTGTTCTGTCAAAAGGAAATCGAAAGTTCTAGACTCTAGACGCACACGCACACA
The DNA here is from genome assembly GCF_963989245.1 of Nansenia antarctica. Taxonomy (NCBI): domain Eukaryota; kingdom Metazoa; phylum Chordata; class Actinopteri; order Argentiniformes; family Microstomatidae; genus Nansenia; species Nansenia antarctica. The sequence continues at coordinate 2,753,524 of NC_137680.1, read as the reverse complement.
CACACACACACACACACACACACACACACACACACACACACACACACACACACACACACACAAAGACTCTAGAACTTTCGATTAAGAAAGATTGTAGAATCTAGAGACTGGAGCTCCAATACAACGCCGGTGCTGCTTGGCAACTTGCACAATGCAGTGAGAGTTCAGATCGACATTCCCATGTGCCAAGCAGCAAGCCACTGTGACACACATTCATTGCATCAAAGTCCCAGTGCTGTTATACTGTATATCAGCACTCATGGAATGCCTCTTGTCTTGTCCAATCAAATTACTTGGTCGGAACTAACTGTTGTATAAATTGCATCAAATCATCCAACCCTTGACAGGCCAGTAGTAGTAGGCCAAATATATAGGCTAGTGTTAGTACTAGGCCCACATTAAACACAACATCTGTTATTTCGGTTCTTTTGCGGGTTTGAATGATTGTCAAGTTGGTTTAGCATAGCCTAGGCGTCCTTAGTTTGGAGTTTAGGACGGCTATAGGGTTTCGGTGAGAAGAACTCCATAGTCATGTGTGTCGCCCCAATCCTAGTCGCATAGTGTTTGTTTTTAGAACATGTGTTTCACTTTTTGACTTTGGCTTAATATAGCAACTCTGCATTGTCCCACTTTCCATTGCAACACACCACAAGATGGCTTACCAAGCAAGTATTGAGGCAAAGCTCCGTACTCTGTGCCTTAGTCTAAGTGTGTGAAGATGTGTATTTTTCAGTGTATGATTGTAGTTAGTAGTGCTCTCTCTAGTCACAATTCTGCCATTGGAGTGGATCACTATAAGGTTTACCCATCATTTAGTAACACACGGGCTGCTTTGTTTTTTACTTTTCTTCACTGATTTGTAGACATAGTGAGCAGAGGGATTGGTTCTGTAAACATACATTTCTTGGGGTCTGAATTTGATTTGCAATGAGAAAAGTAAAAGCAACAGTGGCTGGCTAACTTGTGCAATTTTAACCTATCATTTGAAAATAAAAGCACAGTACAGTTTAAAAGGCATGTCAATCACAGTCATTTGCTGTGATTTCGACCGACCCAGCAAGATCGTAGCTATATTACCTACGAATCAAAACAGCAAGCGTACACTAACAGTATAAGTAACACATTCATTATGGACCGTTGTGACAGGCAAGCAAGTCAGTTAGCTAGGGAACAACACTGGCTGCTGTGTCTGAAAGGGGCATTTCCATGTGTTTAAACTTTTGAATTTGACACTTTGATTTTGGATGGACTAAAACTCCTCAAAGCATCTGACTGACACTGTCCTCTCTAACCTCCTCTGCGCAGGACAGACGCGTGTGCCGTCCTCTGCGCCGCCCACGCGAGAGAGGCGGCCAGGAGCCATGAGTGAGCATGGCTCTCACACGGAGGCCCCCATGTATTTCGAGGTGGAGGTGGACCACCTGGAACACGACGAGGAGGATCTTGAAGACAAGATGGCCAACTTTCACAACGACGAAGACGACGACGACCTGATGCCCGCGCCCTCCTCCTCCTCCTCCACCGTCCGGCAGGTGTACGACCAGACCACGGTGCTCATCGAGCAGGACCCCATCCGGCTGGACGAGGAGGGGGAGGAGGACATCCACTGCGGGGGAGACGACGACGGGGTGACCTTCCTGACGGAGGGGGAGGGGGACGATGACGAAGACGGCTCTCTGACCTTCATGTCCGACCCGGACGGCATGTCACAGGGCTACGTGCATCACACCATCTCGGCGGACCAGATCCAGTTCATCATCAACCCCGGGTCCACCCCCATGCCGCGGAACATCGAGGGCGCCACCCTCACCTTACACTCCGAGTGTCCAGAGACCAAGATAAGAGAGGTACGTGCTGCATGCTGCCCCTCAGCACTACGTCTCCTAAAGACACCCGCTTTCCCCTCTAATGTGTCCCTAAGAACTTCTATTGCCCCCCTTGTACTGTTTCTCTGTTTCTCCAGTGTAAAAAACAAAACAAACAAAAAACGAGGTTTTAGAAGAAGATGATAGGAGAAGGTTTTTCCTTCTATCAATGGCCCCGGGCCTGAGCTGGATTACTCTTCCTGCTACGAATGGTGGACTGATGATTCACATGCTTAGTATTCAAATGTATTGATTGTAAGTCGCTTTGGAATAAGGCGTCTGCTAAATGCCAAAAATGCAAATGTAAATGTAAATACTGCTTGCCCATCCATCGTGCCCTCAAACTATACCCAACATGTTGCACGGCTCCTCTGTTTGGAAGTCAAATTATCTTTCCACAGAGTGGATTTCGATCTTCAGCTCAGCCTACTCATTTGATTCTCGATGACCTTTTAGTTTGTTGAGATTAAATGAGAGCAAAATCTAGTTAGACAAGGGAGGACATGCTATCAATTGTGTGGGAGAGGATTTATTATGTAGTTAAGACTACTGAATTACAATGTGATTATAAGAGCGTCTTTGAGCTTCGGAAAAGCGCTATATGAATACAATGAATTATTATTATTATTATTATTAAGAGACCCCATATTGAAAGGGAGTAACATGAGGCACGAGCAGAGAGAGAGTGAGTGTGAGAGAGTGAAAGAGAGAGTGAAAGAGAGAGTGAAAGAGAGAGTGAAAGAGAGAGTGTGAGAGAGAGTGTGAGAGAGAATGTGAGAGAGAGTGTGAGAGAGAGTGTGAGAGAGAGAGTGAGAGTGAGAGAGTGAGAGTGAGAGTGAGTGAGTGAGAGAGAGAGAGAGAGAGAGAGAGGGGAACAATGATTGAATGAATGAAACACTTTCATTTGAATTGCAAACTGCGTTCCTCTCTAGGCCTTCTTCTGCTTCCACATAAACAAATCTCTACCCCCACCCATAGCGCCAGTAGTAAATCTGAACTTGTCCGAGGCGGCTTCATCGTGAATGCAGTTTCACTTTGCGACGATAGCAAGTTTAGTTTCCGCAGTCCTATAATCCTAGTCTCTGTCTCGCTCGCTGGTCTGCTACAGACCCATGTTGTCCCAAATAAGCTTTCTCTCTACTTCCTTTTGAAATTCAAAGCACCTCAGCTCGCCTCAGTAACAGCCCAGCTGGCTCATACCAGTCCTTCGCCCAGCAGCACTACTCCTCCTAGCCAATCACGGTGCGGCTCGGCTCGGAATATCGAGCCGCCGTCTGTGCAGCAGAAGTTCCTGTTCTGTTGTGTCAGTGTCCCCGTTGTTGTCGCCATGTGGGTCAGTGCACGGGGCACCTGCTGTGTCTGTGTTAAAGTGCTCAGCTGGACCCCGGCCAGTCCACTGCCGCCATCTTCCTTCCTTCCTACCTGCATGATGTCATTAACGGTCTGAGAGGAAACAGCATCATCCTACAATTGGATTGTAAAAAATCTTGGACTCTGAGCCAGAGATGCAATCTCCCAAATGATTCGTTCATCTCCCAACTCTCCTGGCGTGCATCCATGCTGTGACTGTGACACAACTTGTTGGTCTTCTTTCGATTTTTTGGGGCTTTTGTCATTGATGCTTTAGTTCAAAGTCATTGAAATCTTTTGTGTTTTGTTCACTTATTTACTCATGTGAGCTACCGGCTAGCTAGTCTATATGCTAGGTTTTCTGTATGTCTCGACACAAAGTGGCGTAACATTTCACATGGCTTAGCATCCTAAAGCATAGACTAGTTTCTAGATTTTCTTCCTATTGGAGTATGCTTATCCTCTGCATGTAGGAGGCAATGGCTTGCCCTAGCTCGTTACCCTGTGAGATTGAACTCACGCCGGAGAAACGGTTAGTCATGATGTTGTGGGAGACGGATACAATACGGAGAGCTACGCCCTAGCACCATGCTTCTCACTGGGAGGTGGGCATGTTCATACATCTCCCTCCCTCCCTCTCTTATGATAGAAATGAATAGCAGAACCAATCAGTTCAATTAGTCATTAACCCCTATTATGCTGTGTGAGTTCCAAAATCGTCCTTTAGTGTCTTAGCACAGCAGGCCCTTGTTAAGAAACGCTGTTGGGTCCCCAGTCATTTGTTGTTTCAGCTATTGCGGGCGGACACCAGTTGTCATGGCAGGAATCCATCATAAGCACAGTTTGTGGAGAAAGAGACGGCTCGATAAATCTCTTATCCCCGGCTCGGGCAAACCTCTGCTATTGTGTCTAGGGGAACTTGTGTATAAAATTGCTATCCAAGGTTTCCATAACGGGATGGAAGCTGTTGACTTTTTAGTAGGTGGGGATACGTTGTCATTTTAACAGGGTCAGGTCACGGGCGGCAACAGAAAAATGCAATGTAGGCTGCAAAATAAAACCCTTTTAACCTCCCATCTACAAGAAGATCAAGGCTTAAAAGGGAGATAACAGCGGGCGGGCTGAATGAGATTTGTTTTGTTGTCGCATGTGAAAACAGAGCTTCCCCCCTTCACAGCTTTTGTGTTATGACAATGTCGGCTAGCATGTTTCTATGGGACATGGAGGAGGAGAGAGGCGAGGGCTTTATTCCCCGGCCCCCAGGGCCTTTTGTGTGAGAGAACAGAGCATAATACTTGCTGCTGCCGCTGAGCTGAACAGGGTGCTACAGAATCAGTTGGATGTAATGGATGGGGAGGGGGGAAGCGGGGTGGGGGGGGTGGGGGGTCGGAGTCACCAGCGCTGTCATTTGCACTTAGCCGCTCGTGCGGTGACGGGTGTCTGAGTCACTGGGTTCAAACCCTTTCTAAAAGGTCATAGTGGTGGCCTGGGGTGGTCCAGTGGTCTTAGCACCCCGGTCTACAGTATACAGCACACATATGCCCATGTCGGCATGGGTTCGAATCCGGCCCATGCCCTGCTGACATGCCCTCTCTCCCTTCTTCTCCTTCCTTTCCTGTCTGTCTTCACTGAATCTGTCCAATAAAATGAAAAATATGAGTCTGGGACTGCCCCACTCAGAAAAAATAACCTTTAAAAAAAAAAAATCATAGTGACTCTGTGCTCGTCTCGTTAACGTAAGAAGAGGTTCATTATTGAGCTATATCACGTTAAGTGTCTGCCACATTGTGGTTGTCAGTATTAAACAGCCCTACAGTTTAAAAGGCTGGATCCTGGCTGGCTTGATCAGGGTGATCAGAGTCAGGCTGGGGGACGACTGTTGTTACTGTGTAATGTTTCAGATATTTACGACGTCTATTCTATTGTTCAATTGTCACTTCATTTTGTTGGTGTTGTTTGTGGTGTGAGCTTCTGTAATGCCATTAATTCCCCGGCCTCTGGGATTAATAAAGTGCCTATCTATCTATCTGTCTGTCTGTCTGTCTTATCTATCTCTCTATCTTTGATTGACAGCGATTGCCTAATCCTAGATATTTTGTTATTGTTGCTTAGTCCCCCAATTGTCATGTTTAAAAAATAAATAAAATGTTATCACATCCTCAAATCCACATCTAGAAATCTCAATGTTGTCTACATCCACCTGTGTTGTCCCTCACTCCCTCCTCTGTCTTGTCCTCCGTCTCTCAGGTGAAGAGGTACCAGTGCATGTTCGAGGGCTGCACGCGGACCTACAGCACAGCGGGCAACCTGAGGACGCACCAGAAGACCCACCGGGGCGAGTACACGTTCGTGTGCAACCAGTCGGGCTGCGGCAAAGCCTTCCTCACCTCCTACAGCCTCAAGATCCACGTGCGCGTCCACACCAAGGAGAAGCCCTTCGAGTGTGACCAGTCGGGCTGCGAAAAGGCCTTCAACACACTCTACAGGTGAGGCAACCAGCGATGAATGAATGAATGAATCGTTTTATGACCACACGACCTAGGTCAGTGGAATTTGTTTTCGGTACAGGTGGAAAAGCTCAATACTGCATTGTGTCAAAAAATAATAACATTATGCACATAACTATCACATGGACATGTACACACATAACCACAAGACAAGAACATAGTAAATATTTACAATTTAGGGTTAAATTAGTGAATTAGTGAGATAGTGAAGTTACACCTGCCGAGACCGAGGTTTTTGATTTATTTGACTGTGTGAAAAGAGATTGACGGCTAACAAAGAGACGCTGTGGGGAATTGTCTGATCTGTTCGTCGCTCTGACTGACAAACAACTTTGCATGTTACTTTCATTCAACCATGAAAGATTGTGGTTTAGTATCGACGTTGAAGCCAAGGAAGTGGGTATCTGGTTTTGCATTCTCAGTTCATACTGTTCAAACAATGCTTTAATGTGCATTTCAGCTGGCTGGTCTCGTAATTGAAACACACTCACTTTATTAATATCATGACGCTCTCTAATTTGACTGTTTTAGAGTTTTGTGGATGTGAGGTGAGGTATCAACTGTTTTTTTTTTTTGCTTTGGCTCTGACCTCAGTGGAGGCGCAATTCGGTTGTTAAGTCTGACGTCAAACGTGTCGGTTTAGCAATTTCCGGGTCCAAACCAGATATTCCCTCCACCAGAGTAGCAGTGTACTACAGCGGTAGAATGACAGTTCAATCGTTTTTTAGACTGGGATCTATTCATACAACAAGGGACACAGCAGCACTTTCCCGTTTTCCCCATATTGTCAGGGTCATTGAGCCTCGGAAAAGCGCTATATAAATATTATTATTAATTATTACTGAGGCATTTCGAAGAGAGCGCCTCAGCCAACTTTGGACACGGAAACACGTCACGACTTAACAACCGAATGGAAGCCCCAGGCTAGCGGGGGCTGCAGAGTTGTGTCATTCGACCTGCGGCCGTAGCATAGCGAAGGCTGGTGGAGCCGTGCCACCATCGACTCCCCTGTCAGGCTCCTGTCAGGGGACGTTCATCAACACAGCCATCCGCAGCCACGCTGGGCTGTCTCCCTCTTAATCACGACCTCCCTCTTATCAGAACCATGCTGCCCTGTCCGCTCCAAAAAGGGCCATCGTGGAAGCACATAGCGTCTACTACCGTGATTGTGTCCCCTTAAAAGTGCCCTGTGCAAAAGTTTGGGAACCCTTTTGGATTATTCTTTGTTACCTTTTGAGAAGATGATTACTAAGGCCCAGACCAAGGTGATTTACTCGTTAGGGCTTCAATGAGTCAGGTGAATATAATTCCAGGGTTGAACTATATATTCTGAAGTAACTCCATGCCTTCTAAAGTATCCGACTGCGGTGGCTGTTGAAGTTTTTGGAATGGCCATCACAGTCCAGAGACTTGAATATTATTGGAAAATCTGTGGAGAGATCTCAAACATGCCGTACATGCAAGAAGACCGAATAATATTTCTAAGCTAGAGGTGTTCTGCCAGGAAGAATGGGGGAAAATTCCAAGAACAAGAATTGAAACTCTTAGCTGGCTACAGGACGCGTTTGCAAGCTGTTATAGTTGCCCGAGGAGGAGTTACAAAGTGCTAGCTGACAGGGTTCCCTGCACAAGGCCTTTTTCCATGTTTTATTATTTTGAAACTGTAAAAAGTAAAAGAAAAAAATATATAATCTTGCTTTATCTCGCCCCGGTTGAAATACCCTGCAACCAAGTGAGAGGGCAGTACATTGCGGGTGGGGTAGCGTGTACCACAGGTGCAGGTCCCATACTAGCGTGACTACACTCACTGGGGGGGCTAAAATAATATATAGTAGTGTATGAATGTATGACATGTATCACATAGTGTGTAAGAAATGTAAATCTTTACCTTTTATTTTGACTGTTTTCCCCTGCTTGTATATTCATTCTATGCTTGTATATGTTTTTATATTCACTTTATGTTCTTATCCCTGTTGTAAAGCACTTTGAGCTGCATTTCTTGTATGAAAGGTGCTATATAAATAAAGCTTTACTTACTTACTTACTTTAAAATGTGATGAAATGTGTCATGCTTTTGTACCATTTAGGCCTAGAGGTTAGGTTTGCTTCTTTTCACTTAGATATTAATTGTAAAAGGCATTTTGACTAGGGGTGCCCACATTTCTTCACCCCACTGTAACTTCATTACAATGATTACGCAAACAGTTTGAGCTCTTGTAGTTGGAATGTGTTGTCTATGTCGGAATGTTTTTTTTTTGAATGTCAGTGTAATTCCATTAAAGTGAGAATGTTTTCAGTTGGGGATCTACACTCACTTAGGCAGCTCAATGTCATCTAAGGTCATTAGTTGTTTTATTAAACGCTGTCGTCGTCTCCGCAGACTGAAAGCACACCAGAGACTGCACACGGGGAAGACGTTCAACTGTGAATCGGAGGGATGCACAAAGTACTTTACTACGCTCAGCGACCTGAGGAAGCACATTCGCACGCACACCGGGGAGAAACCATTCCGGTGAGTGATTAGACGTCACCCTGACGCTTGTATCGCAAGGAAAGGAAAGGCAGACATCTGCCTTAGAAACTAGGCCAACAACATAACCTGCTCCTTTTTGGATGCGCTGTTGATTTCACCTTTTCTGTTTGTTGTTATTATGTTGTGTATAGTAAGCAGATGTGACATTGCACATTGTAATGTGATCATGTCAGATATGTTAGATTACAATTTGAAGCACACTGTCCTGTCATGTCATGTGATCAGAGTAACATGTAAGTTTGATCTGTCTCCAGATGTGACCACGACGGCTGTGGCAAGGCCTTCGCTGCCAGCCACCACCTTAAGACGCACGTACGGACACACACAGGTACACTTTACCTTAAGACGCACGTACGTACGTACGGACACACACAGGTACACTTTACCTTAAGACGCACGTACGTACGGACACACACAGGTACACTTTACCTTAAGACGCAAGTACGTACGGACACACACAGGTACACTTTACCTTAAGACACACGTACGTACGGACACACACAGGTACACTTTACCTTAAGACACACGTACGTACGGACACACACAGGTACACTTTACCTTAAGACGCACGTACGGACACACACAGGTACAGTTCACCTTAAGACACACGTACGTACACACACAGGTACAGTTTACCTTAAGACACACGTACGGACACGCACAGGTACACTTTACCTTAAGACGCACGTACGGACACACACAGGTACAGTTTACCTTAAGACACACGTACGGCCCACCGGGGACTGGGTTCGAATCCCAGCTCGCCAGATCCGGATATGGCTGGGGCACACACGGGGAGCGGCATATTGGGCGGCCGCTCCCGAGGGCGGTATAGGAGTATTTCCGGACAAGGATCCGTCGTGCAACAGCGCCCCCGGGGTGCCGGAATAACAGGTGCTGGGCTCGAGGAGCCAGTCAGCTAGTCTGCCTGGCGGCCTCTTCTGGGACTGCCGGCCACGGGGTCGTGCGGCGGATCCTTCGCAATAGGCAGGGGATAATTGGATGCTAGGTTGGGTTCAATTGGCTACCAAATTGGGTGAAAAAGGGATCAAATCTGAAAAAACAAAATTTAAAAAGAAAAAGACACACGTACTACGGACACACACAGGTACACTTTACCCATACTCAGGAATGCAAAATCAGATTTGCATTCCTTAGTACTCATAACTGATAGTCACATTACTGATTAACAACGTAGTGATTCATTCACAGACACACACCACAGTGTGGCTTTTTATCCCCATTGCAGCACTTCCGCTGCGTTCAATGTGTAGTCAAACATTAAACTTTTTGAAATGGCTATACTGGCAGTATTGTGCAGGCAAAATAGTCATTTAACTTGGCATATAGTGAAGGTGACCCTCTTCCTCCCTCCCTCTCTCCCTCCCTCCCTCTCTCTCCCTCCCTCCCTCTCTCTCCCTCCCTCCCTTCTTCTCTCCCTCCCTCTCTCCCTCTTTCCCCCCCTCCCTCCCTCCCCCCCTCCCTCTCTCCCTCCCTCCCCCCCTCCCTCTCTCCCTCCCTCCCCCCCTCCCTCTCTCCCTCCCTCTCTCCCTCCCTCTCTCCCTCCCTCCCCCCCTCCCTCTCTCCCTCCCTCTCTCCCTCCCTCTCTCCCTCCCTCCCTCTCTCTCTCCCTCCCTCTCTCCCTCCCTCCCTCCCTCCCTCCCTCCCTCCCTCTCTCCCTCTCTCCCTCCCTCTCTCCCTCTCTCCCCCCCTCCCTCTCTCCCTCCCTCCCCCCAGGGGAGAAGCCGTTCAACTGTCCCAGTGACGGCTGTGTGAAGACGTTCAGTAGTCAGTACAGCCTGAAGAGTCACATCCGGGGCCATGACAAGGGCCAGCCCTTCAGTGTCACCCTCACCCACCCCCTGTCTGAAGTGAGTCATGTCACCCTGCATCTGTTCCTAAAACTATGGATGGATGTGTCTCGTTCTGATTGGCTGGCAGAGGATGTGCTCCGTCTCGATGCTCTGCAAGATAAATGAACCGCATTGTTTTTACCTGTGACATTTTGTAGTCTTTTGTACAAGTACAGTCTATTTATAATTGATGTTGTCTTTCATATCAAGGTATTATGTATGTATATATTATATTGTTGTCCTATCCATTACTTGTGATGGATGTGAGACATTTTTACATTTATAAGAGCCGTGTCTTTCCATTGTCTGATTGAGGCTATTCGTTTCTCTAGGCAAATGGAAAATGTAATTTGGGCCTTTTCATGTGTGTGTGTGTGTGTGTGTGTGTGTGTGTGTGTGTGTGTGTGTGTGTGTGTGTGTGTGTGTGTGTGTGTGTGTGTGTGTGTGTGTGTGTGTGTTCATGTCTTAATTGCAGGATGCAAATCATTCGCTGTGCCTCAGTGACTTGAGCCTCATCTCCACAGACTCCGAGCTCAGAGAAAACATCCATAACGTAAGTCTGGTTGGTATTTTGCCTCTTCTTATGATACGGATCCCATCTGATTCTGTCAATTGTAGTCAGACGACCCTACTGCTGTGTTAATGCCTCGCTTTCTTTCTGTGTTGCAGTCTCACAGCTTGGATTTGAACAGTGTTACCCCCGTGAGGATATTCGAGCTAATGTTTCAGAGTCCAGAAAACAGCGTTAGCCAAGACGACACCCATCCTACCGGCAAGTACAAAAATGGATCAACAAGACAGTTATCCACTTATCAGTAGTCCAAGCTTAACTAGATAACCTTACTTACTCAGAATGGAGAGAGATGAGTCCACTGCTAAGTTCACAAATGTATGAGCCCACTGGCCCCTGGTCTATCCAATATATAGGGGAGATAGAAGTCTCCTCCTATTTGCAAATTAGCACCTACTTAGGTCCAGAAACTGGTGGTTTGACTAGAGTTACTCTGAAGCCTTTGTTTTTAAAACAGACAGCTATCACACTATCACTAATAAACAAGACAGGTATCCACTTATCAGTAGTCCAAGCTTAACTAGATAATCTTACTTACTCAGAATGTAGAGAGGAGAGTCCACTGCTAAGTTCACAAATGTATGCTATGCTAACCCCTGCCTTTCATGCTAACCCCTGCCTTCTCTTTCAGAAAGCCTTGTCGAAGCCTTCGGCCTGGACAACCACGCCCACCTAGCCGCGGCCGACGGTTCCTCCCTCCTCTCCTTCTCCCTCCACCATTGCTCCTCCTCGTCCCCCTGTTCCCACACCCACACCCACACCCCTGTCGTCCTGGAGAGTTCCTCCTCCCAGCTCAGCCAGACCTCCGCTCCTCCTCAGACCCCGGCACCCCCCGCACCCCCCTCCAGCTCCACCCCCGTCAGCTCCACCCAGCTCCCGGCTCCTTTCGTACCCTTACCCAGGTTACCCAGGTTACCCAGCAGCGCCCTGCAGACACCAGACGTGCCCAACCCCACAGCCCCCCCGGCAGCCCCTGCCACCGCCACCCAGCCGCACTACGTAACGCTGCCGCCCGCGTTCCTTCAGCAGGAGGGCACGGCCCAGACTAGCGCCCCGCCGCTAGCGCCCCTCCCTCCCGCTGTGGTCGCTGCTCCTCCGGTGGTGCCGGCGGCCCTCACCAGCATGGCACCAGGCGGCACTGGCGTCAGTGCTGCCTCAACACAGACCACCATGGCAACACAGACCACCACCACAGACACTCTGCCGGCTGTGGCTACTCACACACACACCGTGCCTTTGGCTACCAACCCCAACCCCAGCCCTGCGCTGGTTCCCACGCCCGCCACCACCACCATCACCATCCAGGCCCCCAACCAGGGCCTCCTGCCGCAAGGCCTCGTCATGTCCGACCAGAACCTGCAGTGGATCCTGAGCAGCGCCGCCAACAGCCAACAGAACCCGGAGCAAGCGGTGAGAGTTGTCTAACATTTGGGAATTCGGTTGTTAAGTCGTGACGTGTTTCCGGGTCCAACGTTGGCTGAGACGCTCTCTTCGAAATGCCTCAGTAATAATAATAATTCTTTATATTTATATAGCGCTTTTCCGAGGCTCAAAGACCCTGACAATATGGGGAAAACGGGAAAGTGCTGCGTCCCTTGTTGTATTAATAGATCTGAGTCTAAAAAACGATTGAACTGTCATTCTACCGCTGTAGTACACTGGTGTGGGGAATTTCTGGTTTGGACCCGGAAATTGCTAAACGTCACACGTGACGTCAGACTTAACAACCGATCTGATTCTGGCTTAATTCATGGACTGGGCAGCCATGATGTTGATCTGACCAATGATCTCAATGTTTTGTGTTCGCAGACGCAAGGAGGTCCAAAAGTTGAGAAGGTCTTCTTCACCACAGCCATACCAGTGGGAGGAAATTCAGGTGAGACACTTTTGCGATGCGAGTTCCGACCACTGGAAGAGTGCTGAGATTATAACTTAGGAAAGGAAAGTTTGTCATTGCAGTTTGTCATTGCACAGAGTACAACGAAATGCATTTATGCTCTAGAGGGGGGGCATCTAGGCAATGGGTCACAGCCATTGAAGGTGACCCCGTGAGCAATTAGGGGGTTCAGTGCCTTGCTCAGGGACACCTCGACACGTGGCCCGCCGGGGATTCGAACCGACTTGCGATCATTAGACGCCAGCTCTACCGGCTGAGCCACAGCCCAGATTATAATTTAGTTTAGTAAACTACTTAAAGGGATAGTTCACTTGTTTACAAGTCATAGTAATTAGTGGCTATTTAAACAACATCACGTATTACACTTTCGACTGGCCAATAGGCTGCTTTCAAGGAAAGGAGCCATCTGACTATAAGGTTTACACATAGTGAACTTTCCCTTTTACGGTCCCACGTTAGCCTCCACTCACAAGGGGCGCTAAAACAATGTTGTTACGTAATATTGTATTTTATCTTTACCTGTTCTTTTTACTGTTTCCCCCTGCTTTTATATTCATTCTATGCTTTTATATGTTTTTATGTATGTTTTTATATTCCCTTTATGTTCTTATTCCTGTTGTAAAGCACTTTGAGCTGCATTTCTTGTATATAAGGCGCTATATAAATAAAGCTTTACTTACTTACTTACTTACTTACTTTTAGGTAGTTAAATTGGAAGGGGATAAGAAAGGACAGTGGACTTTTATGAGAAAGGGAGCTTGATTGGATAAGACAGTTGGCTTGTTCTGTGTTGTTCTGTGATGGCCTTGTTTTTCTGAATTAGACTCTGTCCAAAGAGTTTGAGTCCTAAAAACGTTTAGTAAAAGTTAAAAAACAAAGATGAACCGGAAATTGTGTTGTATGATAGTTGTCTAGTCTATTGCAAACTAAAGCTGTTAACTTAAAGGTGTCACGGTTACGGCTCGAAGTGGCGGTGAGGTCCGGAAAAATATTGACAAGGTCTTTAAAAAGTCTTAGAAAGGTATTGAAATTAACCTCAAGATTCCTGTATATACCCTGAGTAGGTAACATAGACACGGCTGTTCTAGTGTCAACTGTCACTTAGATCCAACTGTCACTTAGATCCAACTGTCACTTAGATCCAACTGTCACTTTCAAATTAACCTCCAGATTCCTGTATATACACTGTGTGTTGTCCTCCTAACTCTTGTTCTGGTACTTCCTGTTTTCAGGCAGCTCTGTCCAGCAGATCGGCCTCAGCCTGCCGGTCATCATCATCAAACAGGAGGAGTCCTGCCAGTGTCACTGTGCCTGCAGGGACGCGGCTAAAGAGAGACAAGACAAGAACTCACAAGACAAGAGCCCACCTGCCCCCCCAGCAGCAGCACCTCAACAGCAGCCCCAAGAACCCCCTCCTCCTCCACCTCCTCCCCCGGAGCCTCCCTTTCCCCCCGTCCCGTCCCCACCAGCCCCCTCATCCCCCTGCCCCCTTCCACTGTCCCCTCCCTGCTGCCTCCCCCAGTCCCCCTCCAAGGTGAGCGAGGCCCTCCCCCAGACAGGGGACTCGGCTCAGACTCTCCCCCCATTGGCCACGCCCAGCGACCCGCCCACCACCGCTGACATTTTGGCCACCATGGACGTGTCGGACTTCCTGTCGCTGCAGAGCCCGGAGGCAGCAGCCAACATCGAGGCTCTGCTGCTAGTGGCCGACGAGTTCTCCATGGTGGGAGGAGGTAGCAGCGATGGCAACCCCTAGCAGAGACTACGCCATGCTACACCCAGCTGCCCCGCCTTGTCTGTCTGCCTCACCGTGTCTCTGAGGCGTGTCTCCCTACACCCTTCTCTCCTTGAGCAGCGAAGGCCTCTTCTTCTCTTCTGTCCAAGCGCACCCTGACCAAGCATTCCCTTTACCTGCAGTGCATTCTGATTGGCCTCACATACAGTAGTTAATTCTTTACTGTTAGGAGCTTCGAAAACAAATTGCGTTGTGTTCTGTGGGTCATTACACAGTTGTTGTTGTTGTTGTTGTAGAGCCAAGTTCTTTAACATAAGAAGTGTTGCATATGAAATTATGTTTAGAGGCTCATTTTTGACAAAGCAGCAAATGCATGACGCCAGAATAGAAAAAGAAACCATTCTGAATGAGCTTTTCATCAAACACGACAACGCCCTAAGCACTGATGATTTGAAAGGCCCTCTGAATGGTTCTGCCTCGAATGGCTTTGAAGCTCTGATTCCCACCAAGTGAAACAAAACTTGATTTGTTGTCTTATCCATGTACTGTACTAAAGTTTCTAACAAATACTTTGAGCGAGTATGCGGTTGACCAGAATGTACTGCATGGCAAGGTTAATTGGTAGAGTTTTATTGTCCTCCCCACAAGGAGTCACGGGGGGGTACATTGATTTTACGCAAAGTCCAACCAACACCATAAATATGAAGTCATTTCCTGTGTTTTACCTTTGCGTAGTCCAGAAAATGTGATTCTTTTATTTTGTGTGGTTTTGTTTGTCAATGTTTTGTTTTGTTATTTTTACAGGTATACTTACTAATTCAAAAAAGAAACCTGTGACAAATGTGCTTGCCTTTTAAATGTAATTTAGAAGTCAATACATCAAACCCTAACTTAACTAGTATTTAATTTGTATATATTAATTTATTTAAATGCTTAATCTCTTTGGTGATTTTGTTTGTTTGTTTGCCTAAGCATCATGAACTACTCATAATCATCAGCTTTGCAATTATTGATTTATTACACTCTATTCTTATGCATCTTCTTTTTAATGTTCGTCTTTAATCGTTACTGCCCCGATCCTCTTAACGGCTCCAACACACCGCAAGCGTCAACCTCAGCAGCACGTGTGCTTTTCATTTCGGTGCCCATGGTAACGGGTTAGTGCAGCCGTACAGCCCGCGTGGCTGCCGCGGCACGCCAGCTAGAGTGTCGGACTCTCTCTTTTTCCCCCTGCGTGCCCCGTGTGCGCAAAGGCAAATCTCAATGTACAAAGAGAGGGCTGGCAGTAGCAGCTCTGCAGTTAAGATCCACCGCAGAAGATACGCTGCCAGTATGGAAGCCGCAAGTGTGAGAGCCGCAGCAGTCCCGCCATGCACACACACTGCTAGGGTTGACACTTACGGTATCAACTGGGCCTAAGAGTTAACAAGCAAGTTTCAGAGAGCAGTGGCTAGACTGCACAGCATTGCAACTATACTTAGTCCTGGGGTCTTCCGGTTTACAAAACCTGTCCACAATGAAATGGTCAGTCAGTCAGTTCTAGATGATTTACATTCAACACAATATGTGTTTATGACCCACTCAGGGATGCATCATGCCATATCAAACTGATACTATTGTATTCTTTCTTTGATTTGATAGGTTGCCCAATCAGACATGCAATAGACTGCCAGACAGACACACCCCTCAATCGCAGTAGCCATATGTTTGCACTCGTTCTCCCGCTTTTTAAAAATTGAGTAGCTCAGTGTACGAAGACTAGTTATCATTACGACTATACCACTGCTGTAGGAGGCTGTTTAAAAGGGGTGTTGACGATAGTGTAAATACAGCATTTAATGATATGAACACCTATTCCTTGACATTTGTTTTAGTATTCATATTTTTGTGGAGAATTATTTTGAGAACATTTTAGACCTGGAGGTTGGCGACCTCAGACAATGCTCCCGCACTGCCCTTTTTTCCTTTGCATTCTGCCCAAATGCAGACGTTCACATTTAATGTAGAAGAGTTTGAATTGTAGCCTTTGTAATGATTTATTTGTATACGCTCTAAGGCTTATTGGCTTTTGTGCGGCCGACATAGTATTTTTCCGATACAAGCATGAGTAACTTTCTCAGAGTATTGTATGATTTATATTGTTTCACATGGGACACAATGCAATGATGAGAAAATAGGAGAGAGGGCATTATGCCCTATATATATATCTATATCTATATCTATATATATGTTACGGTACATGTGGGAATACGGTACATGTGGGAAAACTAGGGTTAGGATTAGGTGCTAGGGTTAAGGTTAGGGTTAGACATGCCAGCCTGTACCAAGTCACCCTAGCACCTAACCCTAACCCTAGTTTTCCCACATGTACCGTATTCCCACATATACCGTAACATATATATATAGATATATATATCATGTGTAGAGCAACATTGCCTTACTGCAGAATACTTCCTGTGGCATATGCCTGGGCCTCCTCGCCTTGACAGTCTGTGCCTATGACTTGCCATGGACGTGCCACCTGGCCGATCATTTCTCTGTCTAGTCTCTTTCAATGCCTTTTTAGCAACAGTCTACATTAGGACAAGAAAATTGGCAAGAAACAGTTTTTTTTGTTTGTTTAGAGCAACTTTTTTGTGCCAACGGTCATGTCTGATTTCACATGTTTGTATTATGTAAAGGACGTGTTACTGTAGACTGAATTTGTTAATGTCTTGATTGTGTAGTTCTGTATTGCGCACAATATGATACTGCATTTTTACTAATCTCAAATGTGTAGTGAGAAATCGTAATTACATCAAGATTTCAATTGCTATTAAGCACGACGGGCCCCACAACAGTTTGATCATTTTATTATTTTGCCATCGAGTATGGAGAGTGATTGAGGCGACCTTAGTGATATGCATTAAGGAGTGGATAATATGCAGGAAGACTTTGTCTAGCAGGGGGGAACTTGAGGGAAGTTGTTAAACGTTGACAGGCAACTTTTCTCCTTTTGTGATTGAAGATGTACCTGATATCAGAACTTGGAATATTTATTTTACTGTTTTTAGCACTTAGAATTGGGTCCACTAGAAGATAATGGGCCGGTTTCAGAGACAAGGCTTAAGCCTAGTCCTGGACTAAATCACACTTTCAATGTAAAATCTCCATTGAAGATGTTTTTTAGTCTAGGATTAGGCTTAAGCCTTGTCTGTGAAACCGGCCCAATGTGTTGTAAATGATCAAATGCTAGATTAACTTTAATATTTATCTATAAGTGTGTATCCCCACAGGGTCGATGACTTGGGTGTACTGCAAATATGACCCTGACCCAACCCACTGCCCTCTATATGTTCACCTATTCCATGCATACCTTTGAAGAAAAGAACTATGCAATTATTTTGACTGCAGCATTCCCTTAACAAGTGTACCAAACCTCTTGATCAACGTTGATCAAAAAAACAGTCGATGAATTTATTGTTCCAACTCACTGTTATCAATATGCAGGGTTGCTGCTATCAACTTTGAAGGCTCCACTTCTGATTTGCAAAGTTCCATATACAAAATGTTTTTTGCTCAGTCAATGTATTTAAATATTCAACTTTTGACCAACACTTGTTATACACCTATCTTGAAAACCATAACCATCCTTTTTGATGTGAAGCTCCGATAGAACGTATGATGGATCGTGTTTGAGATGGGATTGGTCTGCCTGGGCATTGTCATCAGTTCTTCGTTCTATTTTTCAGTTCTTTCCTGTGAATATTGAATCATGAGTTGTCGTCCTTTTGTACTTTTACTTGTTGTTTCGACTCCCTGTGAGTTACCTGGTTAAACACTTACTGGATTTGCTTGGAAAGAAGAACTTGTCAAATCATTATGATTCTGTTGTAAGAATTGTTTGGGTCAAATGCTGTATGCTGCATTCTTTTTTTTTTCTTCTTTTTTTTTTACATTTCGGGTAAAAACTTTGTCAGATATTTGTATGTTCTCCATATTATTATTTTTTATTTTTTTTCCTCAAGTCCTCTGTTCATCTGTAAGGACCACACACATTTGGACCCAAGTTGTCAGGCAAACGTAACCATTTTAGACCAAGATTAGTTTGTCAAACGCTGGTTCTGCCTTTTATGGGAGAAAATGACACTAAAGTGATGACTTGTTTCAATGGTCAGGCAACGGTAACAGCTTCTGTATGGGGAAACCTGGTTGTTGTTTTCCTTACAAGTGGTCAGATACTGGGAACGGTAGGTTCATACGTGCAAAACACTGATGCTGATATCTGTTTGGAAGCTGGATGTTTCACAAAAGATGTGCCACCTTGGAAACAGCACAGTAGTGGCATGGTTTGTATTTTGCAATTCTGTACATAGTTAGGAAACACAAACGTGTGTGCAACTGAACATATTCTCAATGGGTAAAGAGGGGGAAACAATATGCTTCCAAAGGAATGTCTTCAACACCCAAAGAGTGAGGAATTGTAAAGGATTTGTATTTTTAAAAGAATGTATAATGTGAAAATGGTTTGCTTATATGCTTGTTTTGTATAAAGTAATATTGTATTATGAAAAAGTAATAACTTTTTTGAATTGAGAGCAATATAATACTAATAAAATCTTATCTGACTTGTAATTTTTCTCTCTCCTTGCCCAAGCAAATCGCCCTTACAACAACACATGCATGTGATCAGATGATCCTTGATCGTTTATTTATCAACATAAAGTCTATTAATCTGATTTCTAATCAGGAGAGGAAATGCTTATTCAGTCACTTCTGAGCAGGGAACGCGGTGTCATTGAGATTCTTCGCCTCCTGTTGGATAGAAAGAAAATGCATTGATGAGTTTGATGGAGGACCAAATCATGTCAATGTTTGTTAGCATCATGGTGAAACTAACCACTAAAACACGCAGGTCCTCCAGGTCCCTTAGGACAGTGTTGCATAGCTTCATTCTCTCCCTCAGGGAGATCAATTTGTCATCAAGGTCCTCCAGGAGCTGTTTTGACCAAAAACAAGGCTCGGTTCGAATCACCCGTTCAACCCAAAGCCTCAATGTACCTCAATGTTATTATATTAAGTGGCACATTAAACCTTCTTCATGGGGACAATACGTTACTGTCGTTGCATTGGGATGAAGCACATGTCACACACACACACACACACACACACACACACACACACGCACACGCACACGCACACACATTGCTCACCTCTATGTTGGCAGAGGCAGAGTCTCTCTCCTCAGTTTGGGGGACTGGAACCTGGACGTTATCATCTTGGGAATCACCCCAAAGAATGAAACCATTATAATGATGATAGGCTACTATAAATCAATAGATCATTTCTTTTTAATGATGTTATATTTACCTGTGCCCGACGCCATATTTCTTCACAGAAAAAGCCTCATCTGTCCGTGGCACTTCACACAGATCACACAGGTGATATCATTTTACTAATCAATCGTTGTCATGCCAGCTCAGCTGTTGATTTGTGCAGGTGAATCGATTAGGCTGCCCATCATGTGTCATTTGATGTAGCTTATGTGGAAATGCGACATGGACATAATCTTCTGGTTACTTCACTTCATTCTATGCATGTAGGATATGTTTTTATATTCACTTTATGTTCTTATTCCTGTTGTAAAGCACTTTGAGATGCAATTCTTGTATGAAAGGTGCTATATAAATAAAGCTTTACTTACTTACTTACTTACTTTAGGTGAACAACAGCAATAGCTATCCAAATAAGAACAACGTATTTGCCTATTTTGCATGGGTCTTATGACCTGTCATGGGATTTTCAGCGCTACTAACTAACCTCTGTACTAGTGTTAATGGTGTACTGTCACTTTAAGGATTGTTTATGGTGTACTGTCACTTTAAGGAATTGCGCGTCATAGTTTGACAGGCTTGACCCGGAAGACACGTGTCTCTGTTATTTCATCAGGCTGTAACAGCAGCATGGATGCAGCAGCGATCTGAGCCTCACATGTCTGATGACACCATACACTACTCTAACACTCTATAAGTTCGCTTCTCACTTCTTCATCGGATCGAGAAGCGCTCATCATAGTTCTGCTGCCTTAGCGCCTCATAGACCAGGAAGAGCAAAGATGTGCAAAGAGCTGAAGACCAAAGTGCTGCGCTTGTTACCGCAGACCGAGGAGAGACAGACAGGTACACATAGAATCTGGAGTAGATAGCACTTTGGCAAGCCCCACTTATTTCAGATCCAGGGCTCTCAAGTCTCACGCATTGGGCGTGAGACACACGCGGCGTGTGAGCGTGTGAACGGGTTGAAATGCGTGTGTCTCACGCCCAATGCGTGAGACTTGAGAGCCCTGCAGATCATAAGCACTATACTAGGTCCAGACAGGTATAATACAATTCTACAATAAGGATAAGAATTATGGCAGAGCATGACATGATGATGGTCATGCCCATCGTGGTACAATTTAGAATCAACGATATGATATAATCTAAGGTTCAGGACAGGTGCATGTTGTGTAAGTCTTTTGCATAGCTGTTTTATGGCTTTGTGTTAAAATTATTCACATCTTCCTCAGTGGAGACGGTTGTAAAGCTATGAGTTCACCTTCACACATGATTGGCAATTGTTTTGAAGATCTGTCATACTGTCTCTGTCTGCCTGTAGATGGAGCTGACATCCTGAAGTCAACAGTCAAGGCTCTGAAGGAGGGACAGGTTGTGGCCGTGCCGACTGACACACTATACGGCTTGGCTTGTCTGGCTCAGAACTCTGATGCCATCAAGAGGGTGTATGATATCAAGGGACGTAATGGGCAAAAACCGTTGGCTATTTGTGTGGGAGAAATCCAGGACATCTACAAGTAAGTGTGATTTCCATTATCATTTATGTCCTTTCCACTCTCACAAATCCTAGCTATAGGGTTTGGTTGAAGCTATGCTAGTGGACCTCAAAACATAAGACTATTCAGTCTTGATTGTGTGTGTGTGTGTGTGTGTGTGTGTGTGTGTGTGTGTGTGTGTGTTACACCCCTCCTCCTCTGGTCACAGGTACTGTAAGGTTGCGGTCAAGGAGGAGCTCCTCTGGGACTTGTTGCCTGGTCCGGTCACTCTGGTGCTGGAGCGGTCAGAAGTACTCAACAGTGACCTCAACCCCTTCACTCCGGTAACTCCCTCACTCCCTCCTCATATCTGCAACTGGACTCTCACTCACCCCACGGACACACACACGTTGCTGTCCCTTAAAAGGCTGGACTCCTTTTACAGTGTTATGATGATTAATGTATGTAAGTGCAAGTGAATAATGTATGTATGTGTTACGGTACATGTGGGAATACGGTACACGTGGGAAAACTAGGGTTAGGGTTAGGTGCTACGTCGACTTGGTACATACTGGCATGTCTAACCCTAACCCTAACCTTAACCCTAACCCTAATCCTAACCGTAGCACCCTAGCACCTAACCCTAACCCTAGTTTTCCCACATGTACCGTAACATATGTATGCATCCAGCCATCCTGGCATCGCAATGAATCAGGCTCATTTCAGGGGCTTTTGTCAACGTGTTCATACACATCTTCTTCCAGTTGGTAGGAGTGCGCATCCCAGACCACGCCTTCATGAGACGTCTCTGCCAGATGTGTGGGGAGCCCCTCGCCCTCACAAGCGCCAACGTCAGCTCTCACGCCAGCACTGTGGCCGTACATGTAAGTAGAGACATGCCAATATGTATGAAAGTGGTTTTACTCTCAAGAAATGAAGGGGAGGCGGCCGCGGCACTCCACCTCTATAAACCAGGATAACAACAGTCGAGGATTGTTACTGCCTTTCTTTCTTGTAATAAAAATATACATATAACTTGGAAAGAGGGTAGGCACTATGAGCTATTTGCTTCAGCCTACATCTTTTCGGTAAATGTTCTGTTTTTATTTTCTATTTCATTTAATGCCTTACTAGTAAGTCTTTTTTCTATGACTGAAATTAACCTCTACTACTACTACTACTACTTCTACTTTTTAAGTAAGCTGGTGCATTTCGAGGTCTATGACGTAGTCAAAAAGTTCTTCTTAGTCGTCATTAAAAAATAAAATCTTGCAGGAGTTCCAGGACCTGTGGCCTCAGTTAGCAGTGGTGGTCGACGGTGGACCAATCGGAGGCCAGAGTCGGTTGGGGTCAACAGTGGTCAACCTATCGGTGTTTGGCAAATACTGTGTCATCAGACCTGGCTGGTGAGTCACTGGCAGGACCAACAATTAGTACATTTAAGTCAGGCTAGATCATTGAAAACACTACATTTTAAAGAAAGTAAACTAAGGCAAAGGACTAATTTGTAATAGTGGCTATTAGTAGTGTTCATAGTTAGCCTATGGAGTTTCAAACATACTGTAGTTAGTTAAGTTACAGGAGATAAACCATCGCTTTCTTCTTCTCTTCGTCTTTTAGCGCCGTATCTTCCACGGTTGATCTGCTGGAGCGCAAATATGGACTGTTAGAAGAGACGGGGGATCAGTGAGATCTCGTCCCTCCACACCTGTAGGCTACAACATGCTGAAACGCACAGCCAGCTGCACGGCAGCATATCCTCTCCATGGCCAAACACAACAACATGGTCCTGATGTCAATGCCTATGTTTACATGGCCGAAGGGAGGGAAGAAACCGGGTCACTGATTGGAGGGAAGTCGTCTCTCTGTCATCATCAGGGGGTAACTTGGAGGAGGAATTAACAACTTGAAGGACTTCTTTCTTCTCTGGGTTGTTTGTTCTCGATTCTAGGGACAATTCTTCTTCGAGACATGAAACCCAGTCTTCCGTTCAGAAATTGATTTAATTCCAGCCTGCTATGACCCAAAAGAACATTCAATACTTAACCTATTTTTATTGTGTCATACCCGTGAGACTTGGCTCTGGAAAGTAATGGCTGTAGTTTCCTTGCTTTGTGAACCTTTTCAAAGGGCCTGTTACTGTCAGTTTGACTAATGGCTGCGCAAAGCCACAATGATAAGTAAACCACTTCTGAATTGCCCTGATAACAATTTTAAGTGTCCTTTTTGTGCAGGAGGAGGTGATGTTCTGTGGGCTTATTTATTGTGTCTACTTTATTGTATTAACTTGAATGGAGTTTTATTTATTGGATGCAGATGATGCAATTGATTGTTTATATTTTCCCCCTCTGCTTGAGTTTGATTGGGTATTTGTATCTGATTCATACACTACACAACCACCAATTACCGTATTTTCCGGACTATAAGTCGCACCCGAGTATAAGTCGCAGCAGGCCAAAAATGGGCCATGAAGAGGGAAAAACCACATATAAGTCGCACTGGACTATAAGTCGCATGGTTCAAGGGAACGGGCTTGGCGGAATCAGCGGGGAAAGAAGACCCTGTTGAGCTTGACTCTAGTCTGGCACTGTGAAGAGACATGAGAGGATTTGTAAGCCCAGGAAGGACATAATTCACGTTGAAACTTCTTCTGAAAGGTTAAGGAATACTTGTATTATCGAGTGTAAAGTCCGCTAGCTAGCGCGGGGCTAACAACATGGCGTCGCGGACGGAAAAATGAAACTTTGAACAGCCTCTAAAAGGTAATAAATGACTTTAATATCGTTTCTAACGTCCATAACATTGTGTATAAGGTCCATAACATCATGTTTAATGTCCACATTGTCGTGTTTAATGTCCACATTGTCGAGTATAATGGCTATTCTATCGCGTATGAAGCGCTACCGGAAGTAGCAAAATGCTACTCGCGGGTACAACATTGCAACGTTAAACAGCCTCTGGAAGGAATAAATGACTTTAATATCGTTTCTAACGTCCATAACATTGTGTATAAGGTCCATAACATCATGTTTAATGTCCACATTGTCGTGTTTAATGTCCACATTGTCGAGTATAATGGCTATTCTATCGCGTATGAAGCGCTACCGGAAGTAGCAAAATGCTACTCGCGGGTACAACATTGCAACGTTAAACAGCCTCTGGAAGGAATAAATGACTTTAATATCGTTTCTAACGTCCATAACATTGTGTATAAGGTCCATAACATCATGTTTAATGTCCACATTGTCGTGTTTAATGTCCACATTGTCAAGTATAATGGCTATTCTATCGTGTATGAGGCGCTAGCGGAAGTTACTCCTTGGTTCATGTCAGTCAGAGATTACCGTATGTCAGTTCATGTCAGTCAGAGATTATGAATTATTGATATATAAGTCGCACCTGACTATAAGTCGCAGGACCAGCCAAAGTATGAAAAAAACCGCGACTTATAGTCCGGAAAATACGGTACATGCATTTATTGATCAATATTTTGAAAACTATTTTAACGCTGTTATCAGTGGCCTCAGTTGACTGTACAGAATGTCTTTGAACGGTGTAAATAGTGTATTATTGCTCCAAGCTTGTGAATACTTTAATATTGAATATCATTTGTACTGGTTTGCAAAATGGACCATATTATGTTTGTGGAAAATCAATTGCATCAATATCTGGTAGGATTCTCTCATTGCCTGCAGTACAAATGGGTGTTGGACAATGTTGATGTAGTGCAGTTAAGAGCTTCCATGAACAGATGTAAATAAACTGTTCACATACATTTTTGTGGCTATTGTCTTATCACAAAGATGTGAAAGATGGGCATATAGACGTGTCAGTGATAACACATCCTATAGACAACATTTACTGTGTCAATCAGGACAGGTTTCTGGTTGTGTTGTTACTTGAGGTGCCTAGTAGGCTACCAGTGTTAGACCAGTGAATGAAACCAATTGAATGGATAGTTGAAGTGCAAGATGTAGGCTATTAAAACCATATAACTAAATATATCTTCTCAGAAGGGATAGTCTAAAGCCAGACAGGGGGCACATCCTTTTATTCAGAAAATATCTGCCATTGTCATTGTTTTTTCGATGGACAGACGGCATGATTTCAGTAAGCTTATGTACAACTAGGTCACATATTGCATACATCATTCATATTCAAGTACGCAGCCTGCCCTGGCAGTGCATTTACAGTCCCTAACTAAAAAAGAGAGATTATTAATTTCTATAAGATATTTTGTGACAATTACTTGAATGGCCCACTTGCCTGTTTTGATGAAAACAAATCATCTGAAATATGCATTTGAAAATGGTTACATTTAATAAAACGGGGAAAAAAAGAAGTCAATCATTGATCTTGTCTGAAAATATGAATTGGTTGAATATTTTCGTATTATTCCTGTTTATGTTTTTTTCTTTCTTCCTATGGCAAGCGGGTAAACCGCTGTGTACATGAAATTTACACTTGACTGAGTAGGTGACCAATCACATGCTCCGGTACTCCAGCATCACCAAGAATCTGTAGCTCAAGCTCTCCCTCGTGTGCACCATTAAACCGTTACATTCGGTGGCCAACCATGAAATGTTTTCCTCCAGACTCTGCTTGCTTTGGACTTCCCGTTTAAAGCCACACATGAAATAACATTGTTTTGGCAAAGAGCATACTTCACTGAGTGAAGAGAAGAATAAACAATAAACTACAAGCATCTTTCTTTTCTTATTCTCCTCTCATCTCTGAAATAGAGATGTCCTGCTTCTTGTGGAAACAAGTGAAGTCATTGAAATATCCCCCTTGTCCATATTGATACTGCTGCCTGACATAATAGAACTGAAAAGATGTATTAAATTATATATAATATATTGTGAAAAAGGGAAAATAAAGCCATTTGTAAGCAAGGTTGTATCATGTCAAACACATGATTCACATTGGATAGTGGTTCCCCCAGATAGGACGAGAGTATAGTGAATATTTGACTTGGTGAAGTGTACATGCTTATAGAGGGATTGTCTGACCGGGAGAGATATTCAGGACGGAGATGGTGCAGGGAGGAGGAAAGGGGGGTCTCTGCTGAGGACAGAGATGATGCAGGGAGGAGGGAAGGGGGGTCTCTGCTGAGGACAGAGATGATGCAGGGAGGAGGGAAGGGGGGTCTCTGCTGAGGACAGAGATGACGCAGGGAGGAGGGAAGGGGGGTCTCTGCTGAGGACAGAGATGACGCAGGGAGGAGGGAAGGGGGGTCTCTGCTGAGGACAGAGATGATGCAGGGAGGAGGGAAGGGGGGTCTCTGCTGAGGACAGAGATGATGCAGGGAGGAGGGAAGGGGGGTCTCTGCTGAGGACAGAGATGACGCAGGGAGGAGGGAAGGGGGGTCTCTGCTGAGGACAGAGATGACGCAGGGAGGAGGGAAGGGGGGTCTCTGCTGAGGACAGAGATGACGCAGGGAGGAGGGAAGGGGGGTCTCTGCTGAGGACAGAGATGATGCAGGGAGGAGGGAAGGGGGGTCTCTGCTGAGGACAGAGATGATGCAGGGAGGAGGGAAGGGGGGTCTCTGCTGAGGACAGAGATGACGCAGGGAGGAGGGAAGGGGGGTCTCTGCTGAGGACAGAGATGACGCAGGGAGGAGGGAAGGGGGGTCTCTGCTGAGGACAGAGATGATGCAGGGAGGAGGGAAGGGGGGTCTCTGCTGAGGACAGAGATGACGCAGGGAGGAGGGAAGGGGGGTCTCTGCTGAGGACAGAGATGACGCAGGGAGGAGGGAAGGGGGGTCTCTGCTGAGGACAGAGATGATGCAGGGAGGAGGGAAGGGGGGTCTCTGCTGAGGACAGAGATGATGCAGGGAGGAGGGAAGGGGGGTCTCTGCTGAGGACAGAGATGACGCAGGGAGGAGGGAAGGGGGGTCTCTGCTGTCACTGACAGTATGAAGTGAACCCCATAATGACACTTTTCTCTAAAAAGAGATCAATCAAGAGGACTCCCCGTCTATCTATCTCACTCTCTCTGACGCACACACACACAGAAACACTCCCAGAGGTCCATAGTCTGAAACCCTGCACACAAACTTTCTCAGACGTCGACTTGTCTTGCATACACCTCCATATTAATTCTTCTTTGCAAACAAACACACACACACAAACACACACAGTGTCACTGTCAGCTCACATGAGCCACTGCTGCTTCTCCTTGTTGAACTGCTCCGCCCACCTCCTGGTGAGCTCCAGGTAGAGTTCGGGCCGGTGCGGCTGGTAGTCCAGGTACAGGCGGGTCACCGTCTTCTTGGCCACGGCCCGCTCGATCTGCGTGCCCTCGTGCCACTCGTTGAACGAAGTGATGGTGACGATCTCCGGCCGCACCGTCAGCGCCGCCTGCAGGGCCGTCTCGTAGTAGCGTCCGTTGACGCGGTTGCGCGTGTTGTGGTTGTTCCACGGCCGGACGCTGGTGTCGATGTAGCCGGGCCCGGCGCTGGGCACGAACAGCAGGTTGTTGCCGTCGCAGAAAGCCTTGACGGCCTTCCAGTTCTGGTGCGAGGAGCCGAAGGAGAAGCCGTTGGAGGCGAAGTAGGTGTACATGCCGTCGAAGCCGCCCGCCAGGATGTCGTGCTTGTGGCGCTCCTCCACGATCAGGGCGACGAAGACGCCGTCGTAGGCCGAGCCCCGCAGGCTGTGCGACCCGGCGGGGGTCAGGAGGTCGGACCAGGCCTCGGGCGGGGTCAGGTACGAGTCGTAGACGTAGAACAGAGGCAGGACTTTCCCCGTGCCGGAGGTGAACTTGTAGAAGGCTCCGTGGTCCCCATACCTTTTAATAATATAAACAAAAAAATATTCAGTAAACAATGTGAATATTTTCATGGTTTTTGGCCAGTGACAATATGTTTGTATGCAAACCGAGTGTTGCACCCATCCAACACTCCATTTGAAAGCATTTTTCATTGGTAAATGAAATATTTATTTCAATGGATCTCTCTGATCGATGCTGAGTAAACCTATTCATTACAACTATTAGAAAGCTTTTTCGAAAGCATGAATGTTACATATCGCACTGTTAACTCTTAATGGGTGTCTTAATGGGTTTAGCTTTGTGTTCACTGACTCTATGAAGGATGACGTCCCCCCCTACTAGTATTCTCGTAGGCGAGAAGCCAAGCAAAGTACACCTACCTGTCTACGATGTACTTGATGTTGTCATGGACACTGTGGTCATTCCGTCCTCTGTAAGGCTGAAGGTGAAATGCAACCTTGGAAGACAATGACAAAAACAGTCTATGAACATTACATTATTGTTCCATATCTTTTTGACGAGTCTATGCTGCAGTCTATGGTGACCTTAGTTGGTATCACTGGCGGACTCAGGGGGGGGGCAGGGGGGGTGACCGCCCCTCCTGGTGCCCCCACGGTTGAAAAACCTCTGTCTTAAGTGCCCTTTTGAGTGGCGAAAATGAGAGGACGTGCCCTATTGGTGCCCCTCCAATGGTCTAAACTTGAC
The DNA here is from genome assembly GCF_963989245.1 of Nansenia antarctica. Taxonomy (NCBI): domain Eukaryota; kingdom Metazoa; phylum Chordata; class Actinopteri; order Argentiniformes; family Microstomatidae; genus Nansenia; species Nansenia antarctica. Next base: position 2,724,944 of record NC_137680.1, on the reverse strand, counting down.
CATGTGCCCCCACAGTTGAAAAACGTCTGTCTTAAGTGCCCTTTTGAGTGGCGAAAATGAGAGGACGTGCCCTATTGGTGCCGCTCCAATGGTCTAAACTTGACCATGTGCCCCCACAGTTGAAAAACGTCTGTCTTAAGTGCCCTTTTGAGTGGCGAAAATGAGAGGACGTGCCCTATTGGTGCCCCTCCAATGGTCTAAACTTGACCATGTGCCCCCACAGTTGAAAAACGTCGCACTAAAGTGCCCTTTTGAGAGGCAAAATTAGAGGATGTGCCCTACTGGCTGCCCTACCAATGGTCTAAACTTGACTATGTGCACTGATGGGGTCCCATGTTGTGCAGTAGGTGCCCTTTTTTTCTTTTCGCCCCCCCTGCCCTTCAAACAACCTGAGTCCGCCACTGGCTGCAGTCTATGGCGACCTTAGTTGTTATTGACCCAAACCACAAAATTCCCAGGGAGCATTCCCACTAGGAAAGGTGCTAGGAGCTGAAGCGTGTACAGCTGTCTCATTGGGGTATTCATTGCGGCCCAATCAAAAACCTGAGAACACGCTAGGAGAGTCTAACAGACCACAAGCACCAACATGGGGCTGCTCTAACCCGTTAACATGGTGCTATATGGCTGCTCTAACCCGTTAACATGGGCTGTATGGCTGCTCTAACCCCGTTAACATGGGCTATATGGCTGCTCTAACCCGTTAACATGGGCTGTATGGCTGCTCTAACCCGTTAACATGGGCTATATGGCTGCTCTAACCCGTTAACATGGGCTGTATGGCTGCTCTAACACGTTAACATGGCTGTATGGCTGCTCTAACCCGTTAACATGGGCTGTATGGCTGCTCTAACCCCGTTAACATGGGCTATATGGCTGCTCTAACCCCGTTAACATGGGCAAAATGGCTGCTCTAACCCCGTTAACATGGGCTATATGGCTGCCCTAACCCGTTAACATGGGCTATATGGCTGCTCTAACCCGTTAACATGGGCTGTATGGCTGCTCTAATCCCGTTAACATGGGCTATATGGCTGCTCTAACCCCGTTAACATGGGCTATATGGCTGCTCTAACCCCGTTAACATGGGCTATATGGCTGCTCTAACCCGTTAACATGGGCTATATGGCTGCTCTAACCCGTTAACATGGGCTATATGTCTGCTCTAACCTGTTAACATGGGCTATATGGCTGCTCTAACCTGTTAACATGGGCTGTATGGCTGCTCTAACCTGTTAACATGGGCTGTATGGCTGCTCTAACCTGTTAACATGGGCTATATGGCTGCTCTAACCCCGTTAACATGGGCTATATGGCTGCTCTAACCCCGTTAACATGGGCTATATGGCTGCTCTAACCCGTTAACATGGGCTATATGGCTGCTCTAACCCGTTAACATGGGCTATATGTCTGCTCTAACCTGTTAACATGGGCTGTATGGCTGCTCTAACCTGTTAACATGGGCTGTATGGCTGCTCTAACCTGTTAACATGGGCTATATGGCTGCTCTAACCTGTTAACATGGCTGTGTGGCTGCTCTAACCTGTTAACATGGGCTGTATGGCGGCTCTAACCCGTTAACATGGGCTGTATGGCTGCTCTGACCCGTTAACATGGGCTGTATGGCTGCTCTGACCCGTTAACATGGGCTGTATGGCTGCTCTGACCCGTTAACATGGGCTGTATGGCTGCTCTGACCCGTTAACATGGCGCCGAAATGAAACGCACACTTGCTGCTCAGGTTGATGCAGGTTGATAGCAGTGTAAAGCTAAGTGTTTAAAGCTGTAAAGCAATTACTGTATAACAGTGTCACAGATAAGTACACAGAGTGAGGAAAAGCAAACAGCAACATTTTGTGAGCTTAGAATGATAAGGTTCTATCTCCGTTTAGGGTAGTTCAGAGATATTGAGCGTCAAAGTTTTGACATTCCATTATGTTTTGTGAGGTGGAACCTTTGTATTTTATGAATTACTAACTCAAAAATGTCAACATTTTAAAAATAACACCACACAGGCATTAATAAACACCTAATGGATCAGATTATGTAAAAAACTCAATTTTGACAAAAATGGAGATAGAACCTTATAATTCTAACGTCACGAAATGTCTGGAAGCTTCAATAGTTTTGTTAGATGTTCTATCTCTAAGACATCTGCCACCCAACTGGCTATTTTCCATGATGGGCAGAATGGCTGACAGTTATGAAATGAACACAAAAGTGCTTAATTCTTTTTTTTTTTACGGATAGAAAAGGAGAATTCCATAACTTTGAATAATATATGATGAAAGTGCAATGCTTTTCTTCTTTCGCTAGTGGAGTCCCGGGGGTAACAGTGCGGGGGGAGACAGGCTTTCTGAGTGGATGGATAGAGCCTTAGCAGAATGGAAGTCACACCTCACAGCCACACAATACGTTTCATGCTCGTATTGTAGATCCATCAATCCTGTCTTACACTTGATTAAATGTCTGTATGAGCTCTCATGTCTTCCCCCTGTAGCAGAAGAGGTGGCATTATCCAGTGACAAGTATGTTGCTATCGTTAGATAATTTCACATTAGCTGTGGAGAACATACAGTAGTGTGAAACATGACAAATCATGCGGTAGGTAGTGTATGCAGGTTTTCTATTTTTCATGAGTTGGAAATGGACTGACTTATATAGCGCCTTATTCCAAAGCACTTTACAATGGCCTCTCATTCACCCATTCACACACACATTTACACGCCAATGGCGACAAGCTACCATGCAAGGCGCCGGCCCGCTCACTGGGAGCAACTTGGGGTTCAGTGTCAAGGACACTTCGACATGTGGCCAGCCGGGGCTCAAACCGCCAACCTTGCGATCATTAGACGGCGGCTCTACCTCCTGCGCCACAGCCGCCACATGCTCTAGACTTGGGTTGGAGGGAGAGGGTTGGAGAGAGAGGGTTGGAGAGAGAGAGGGTTGGAGAGAGAGGGTTGGAGAGAGAGAGGGTTGGAGAGAGGGTTGGAGAGAGAGAGGGTTGGAGAGAGAGGGTTGGAGAGAGAGAGGGTTGGAGAGAGAGGGTTGGAGAGAGAGGGTTGGAGAGAGAGAGGGTTGGAGAGAGAGGGTTGGAGAGAGAGGGTTGGAGGGAGAGGGTTGGAGAGATTCAGATAACGTTTTAGAGAGAGAGGGTTGGAGAGAGAGGGTTGGAGAGAGAGGGTTGGAGGGAGAGAGGGTTGGAGAGAGAGGGTTGGAGAGAGAGAGGGTTGGAGAGAGAGAGGGTTGGAGAGAGAGAGGGTTGGAGAGAGAGGGTTGGAGAGAGAGGGTTGGAGGGAGAGAGGGTTGGAGAGAGAGGGTTGGAGGGAGAGAGGGTTGGAGAGAGAGGGTTGGAGCATCATTGAAATAGAAAACAGTGGCTTCTGCGCTCTCAGAAACTGCGCTCTCAGAAACAGTCGCCCTGGTAATGGAGCTCCTGGCGACAGAACAGGACAGCCCAGAGCACATTGACATTGAGGCTCTAACGCTAATGGATTAAAGTGATGCTGGTAAGGGAATTGGATGGGTAGAGCGAGATGTTTTCAACGGACGCTCTGCTGTATAGATAACGAGCTGGGGGAGAAAATCATTTCTGTCATTAATGGCAGCAGCTAAAGTACTTTGTTTGGTGTTGGATGACACTGCGCCTTTCAGTGCTTTCAGACACGTCTTTCTCCTGATCGAGCGTCGCATTTACATTTTTATTCGGAGCAGCCAGGACACAGGCCTGCTGAATAGGCCACTAGTCGTCTGCAATCACTGTCCAAAAAGAGAAGTGAAGGGACAACTCTTTTGCATAGTAATCTGATTGACATCTTAGTTTTAGGGTGCGTCAGTTAATGTGGACATCAGGGAGTAGCAACACTTTCTGTGGTAATTACTTTCCCCAAAGAGAAAGAGCTGTCTCCCCCCCCTCCTCGCTGTGGATGACTGCGGCTGCTGGAACAGCCAGCTCATTTTACATCGAGACGCCATTACGCAGCTAGCAATTTATGAGTAAATGAGACCGAGCAAAGTAAGAGCATTTCAATACGACATCGAGACACCAACAGAGATATCCCCCTAACAGAAGCACCAGAGCGTAGAATTGGCTGAATAGAATAGGAATTTAATGTATCACACTCTAACAAGCCCTATAGGAAGGGGGGATTTCAACCATACATTAAACTACCCAGACAACATTTCAAATGGAAACACACACACACATACAAGGCTATACCCTACTGAACATTGCCATTGAACAATAACAGAACATCATCTCATAACAGTTAACAATTAGTTCAATTTATGTTGGGTAATGCAAGCTAGATTGTCAACTTCTTCTTCTTATCAACATCCACTTCCAGCAGCAGCAGACAGGCCGTGTGTGACAGTATGTGAGAAGAAGCTGGGAGGAGGAGGCTGCAGGCTGTTCAGCGCATCTGGATTGTGGAAGCGCGGGGGGAAGTGTGCCTGATAGCATCGCCGCTTGGACACCCATATCCCCCCCCTCCCGCTGTGCAACATGCCCTACTTACTGACTGGAACATGTACGAGCCCCCCAGGGCCGGGGTTGTTCAGAGAGGCAGACTGAGTCATGGGACCCAGACCCACCACCACACCCCCTCTGCTACGGACCCGCTCTCAGATCAGATCAGACACCCCTGGGCCAAAGGACAGGAGGATCAGACCCCCCTGGGCCAAAGGACAGGAGGATCAGACCCCCCTGGGCCAAAGGGCAGCCAGTTAGTCTCATCCCACGGTTCTCTCTCTCAAATCCCAGTGCGCTCCCAGTGCTCAATCAGCTCTGTGGAATTGAGTATTGGTATTGATGAGTACTGTTCTTACATAAAACAAAAGCAGGGGGCGCTTAGGTGGCGTAGCGGGTTAAGCGTTGACCATGTAACCGCAGGGTCCCCGGTTTGATTCCAGCCGCGGGTTTATCCTGCTTGTGATCCCTTCTCTCTCTCTCACCCATCCTTCCTGTCTAAAATCTCTACTGTATCTGTCAATAAAATGAAAAATATGAAGAAAAAAAAAACAGCCTGTTCTCCGCAAGGTCACCTGTTGTGTCGGCTTGCAGAGACAGACAGTGAGACAGACAGACAGACAGTGAGCCTCCAAATGACTTCTGGGTCGAGATGACCTGACGTGAGGTCACATGTTCTTGAGTGTGTCAGTACTATAGACAGTATCTGGTCAGTACTATAGACAGTATCTGGTCAGCGTTTGCAAGGACTCGGTACATGAGGCTTAAGCATTTCTGACGGCATTTCAGCCCACGACGTCATAGGCAGAGCTTGGTAGAGTGCTTTGTCAAGTGGCGAGTTATGAAGGATCTGTAACCCCCCGCACATTGTAGGGGTCCCCCTCAGCTCAGAACATAGTGATGATTAGACAACATAATTTCAACTTCAGACAACATAGTTTCAACTGCGACAGATTGGACAGGACAGGGAGGAAGTGGTAGACAGAGAGATGGACTGACGAAGCAGGTTAGCATGTCAGACAGTCACTTGGAGGATTAGTGACTAAAGCAGCTTAATGCTGTCCATGTCTGTTTGTTTTTCCCTTTGAAATTGCCTCCCTATCTCTCTCTCTCTCTCTCTTTCTCTCTCCTCTCTCTCTCTCTCTCTTTCTCTCTCCTCTCTCTCTCTCTCTCTCTCTCTCTCTCTCTCTCTCTCTCTCTCTTGATAAGGCTGAACTGCTTTCATCAATCTTTCACGTATTACTATTTATCTTTATGTATGTATCCAGTACACCTTGAAAAGGTCACACTTTTTTGGACTGCGCATAAACAATAATGCAAACTTTTGCTCCAAAGCATCTCTCAGACAGGCCTTTACTTTAGAATGCACGGTAAAATGCAAGGGACCCATGTTAAACAATGGAACTCAAGGTGAGGGTGCCACTGAGCCTAGATGCCTGAAGTTCCCTGCGAATGCCCCACCTCAGCATGATATATAAGATGAAGAGCCACAATTACAATTAATCTTAGTTAGCCTTTGTTATATAATGACCAGGGCGATTCTAATACAAGAGGGGCTTGTTTTAATTGCATTCCGAAATTTGCATTAGTGCAAAAATGATCAGAGCCAGAATTAACTTTTTCTACTGTCAGCAGTTTGGGAAGATTTATGCAATCAAGACACTCCCGCGACCGAAGTTAGATGTCCTTGTGATTCAGTGGGAGTTTGAAGGAGCTGGTCAAAGAGGAAATGGGGCCGGTAGAAGAGGATACTTTAGCAGAGTACTACACACATATTTACATTCTGACACAAAGTTATTTACGGTATCATTACCAACTCACTCTGGCCTGCTTTACTTTTCACTGTTGTCTATTTCACAATAGCTGCTTCTCCGTGGAGAGACAATGGACTGGACTTATATAGCGCCTTTATCCAAAGCGCTTTACAACAGCCTCTAATTCACCCATTCACACACACATTCACACACCAATGGCGGCCAAGCTGCCATGCAAGGCGCCGGCCGGCCCCGCTCACTGGGAGCAATTTGGGGTTCAGTGTCTTGCCCAAGGACACTTCGACATGTGGCCAGCTGGGGCTCGACCCGCCGACCTGCCGATCTGCCAACCTTGCGATCATTAGACGGCGGCTCTATCTCCTGAGACACACCCCAAACAAGAACAATGGCGCTTCTGATTTCTTTTGATTCCACCACGGAATGCGTAAGATTAGAACCTCTGCATGCAGAACAACCACTGCATTCCAAGGAAACCGTTATTTTCTTGCAGTTCACTTCTTGCTTTACAGCCCTGTTAATGTGCCAGGTGTGCTAATGTAATGCTAGTACAAAAAGGCACCCCTTTTCATTTCCCCCTTCTGCTAGCACTATGCCTATGTCTAACCATCTCAGATGCGTATTGTGTGCTTAATCTTGACTTCTTTTTCCCACGCTCCGGCACAGACACACATTTTTTTCCTCCCTGTAGCGGAAAAGGCTAAAGAAACAAGCTGCATCTCAGAGCAGACAGCCGTGACTCTCTAGCATGCTAGCTAGCCTGCCATAACGGCTGGGCTTCATCATCATAGAAGTCTTGTGTGAAGACTAGATGACTTGTTTGTTATCGACCTCAGTCTTATGAGCACAGAGAACAAAGCATCTTTCATCTGGCAGAGGCGTCAAGCCCTTAGGGGGCACAAGGGCATCCCCCCCCCCCCCCCCCTCCCCATATTCAACCTTTTTATCATCATTATTATTTTATAGATCTGGGAGGGCTAGGGTTTTTATTTTAGACATAAATCTGTAGTATTATAGATTGCAGGACGTTTTGGTGTTAGAAACATTTTAAATTGTCCAGCTTCGAGAGAGGGGACAGCCCCCCTGACTCCCCTGATGTAGATTCATCAAATAAATAAAGAAAATTCCCAACTCTTATCCCTCTGGTTGTGACTCACAGTTAATTACATAAGTACTGTACAAATTGTGACGGTGATCACTACTGTTTTACTTCTTTAAAAATCATTGAGTAATGATTTAATGTACCATCCTCTGATTCCAACAGTAACACAATAACACAGCCCACATCAAGAAAATGAACATAGTTTAGTCTTTAACTATTCTTTCTTATAAAAAAAGGAGCTTTGATGGTTATGGTATGACAGTTAGAGACTCACACACACCCCAGCTGGTTTACTTTGTTTAAATGTGCTGGGGGGTGTTGAGCAAACACTGGCAGTGAATTATTGATGGCACCTAACTGGAGAGAAGGGAGCGCTTACATGCATGTCTCTCTCATCACACTGACCTCCAAATTCATTCACACAGACACAAGGTTCGCAGTGCCTTGTAACAGCTCTTAGCAGTCACACAAACACAGTTTTTGACAGTCAGACACACACACACACACACACACACACAAATCATATTGCCCTAACACAGCTATCTACTGACACACATATACTACATAACCCAAAGTTGTTATGAAATAGCTTTGACATACATTCACAAACTATCTCCACGACAGCTAATCTACGTACACACATTGTACAGACACACACTGCTCATGGCTTACATATATATAGGCTTACATGTACATATATATATAGATATAGATATAGATATAGATATACAACTCAATCTGCCCTGCAGTTGTTTATGAAGACACACATAATGCTTTCACTTATGTCCTCTCAGACGCTGCCGTGATCAAGCCACAGCTGTTGTCACATAACATTCATCATCAATGGAGATCTTTGAATAGAGTTGCTTTGTCTCTCTGCATCTGAAGTGCATATGATGTTACGCTTATCACGTTACGAAGGAGAGAGAGCCCCTCTAAAAGTTTCATGAGCCCCGAAGCAGTGAGTGACAGGAGGCAGAGGGACCAGTCAAATCATCGATGTAGTTCAGTTCTTTTCCCCGGGATGGTATGGTATTTTTCTGACCTAATTGGCTTTTTGGTCATGTGGTTCCCTGATGTGTTCTCTCTCCTGCTCATTCAGCCTGTACAGACAACTGGTCCCGCTGAAGCTTTCTGTCCCCCTGCGCTCTGATGTTAGACATGCCATCATCTGCTGAAGCTTTCTGTCCCCCCTGTGCTCTGATGTTAGACATGCCATCATCTGCTGCTCAATTCCGGCATGCGTTCCCCAAAGTACCAAGTCATGTAGGTTAATCCAGCAGGAGTTCTACCTCACTGCCTTTCAAACCCCCCCACCCCCACCCCCAGAGAAAGAGGCTTCTGTTTATAGTATACGGTTCAGTGACGGAAACTTAACATGTCAGTCTTACTGTAACGCTATGGACTTCGGTTTTTACATTTTAAAGTCGGACTGAAATGGAAATAACTAAATGATGCTCATAGTAATGCCCTAACTTGTTTTTAAATTGTAATTCTTGACATTCAAAAGGTAAGTTTCATATCTAATTTTTCTCAGAAATAATGACACTATAAATCAATCAATAAATCCACTAACATTCTCTTGAAATTGCCTAAGGTGACCACGGCCTCCAGCTTCAGTTCCTCCTGAAGGCCATTCCAAGAGGACGGGACCTGAATGCTGAAAGCCCTTCTCCCAGAAACTGTGAAAGGAATAGGGAACCTCCGAAACTAGCCAGTCTTGGGCTCTTGTGGGTGATAATTCTTTCCATTAAATTAGATTTTCTATATGTAATTTTAAAATTAAGATCATCATCAATATACTGTAGATGCCCAGATATGTCTAATGAAAAACTCGCTCATTTGGGCACCACCCCAATGTAGATATTCATAAATCATGAGATGCATTTTTTTCTGAGACCAATAACATGGTACTTGTTTTTTCTTGCATTACGTACCAATTTCAATGTAACAAGGGTTTTCTAAACAGCAGTAAACGCAGCCTGAAGCTCAGACTTTAAGGGAAACAGAAAGTACTACATACAAATGGAGGTCACAGTTTAGAAGACCCGATATTGTTTATACAGTATGAATAGTAAAAAAGGATTGTACCAAGAATCGAGCCTTGTGGGACACCATTTGTTCTATCCACAATACCTGATTTAACACCATCAGAAGATATACATTGTGTTCTATATCTGTTAAATAGTTTTCAAACCATCTCCTACATGAAGCCTGGTCGAGATCTATTTCACTGCATATGACCACTAGTGAAATATGTGCTTCAGGTCTGTATACTTACACACTATACTCATGTCAGGACTGAGTGTCAGTCTAATAATGATACTTTTAATATTAGAAAACTGAGCCTAAAGCCTGCATCTCGTGAGCTTAGAATGATAAGGTTATATCTCCGTTTAGGGCAGTTCAGAGATATTGAACGTCAAAGTTTTTACATTCCATTATGTTTTGTGAGATGGAACCTTTGTATTTTATGAATTACTAACTCAAAAATGTCAACATTTTTAAAATAACACCACACAGGCATTAATAAACACCTAATGGATCAGATTATGTAAAAAAACTCAATGTTGACAAAAATTGAGATAGAACCTTATGATTCTAACATCATGATCTGTCTGTTCTAACCTTGAGGTTGTGTCTGTGAGCAGCGTCGAGGATAGCTGGTACCAGGTCTTCTGTGGGTTCCCCGTTGTCATCAGCCACGCCCGGAGGATACCAGGACAGAACCAGAACCCCTAAAACAATAATACAAACAAACTATAAACGACAAGTTTACTCTATGCCTCTAAGACACAATAACGTTTAGGTTGGCAAATTATAACCGCACACCTCTGATTCTGATTCTTCCATTCTGACCCTCAGAAAACCCTGTTCTGCTGGATTTCAATCATGTTGGTTACCATAGATTTTTTGTGTGACATTGAAAGTGTCATTGCTGACAGGTGTACTGTATGTACATCCCTTCAGGATTATTTTTTATTCCGATGTATATTGTATAAAGCTTTGTTTGGAATACACTGCTTGTGGTTTGTTTTTGTGTATCACTTCAGTTATGTGTTAGACAGCATGAGTGATGTCTTGATTCTGTTTGATAAAATATGCGCATGCCGTCCAACAGGCAGTGAATCTTTCGATACTCTCTGGCTTCACCATAAGAATTAGTATCTCACAGCACAACCCGCATACTTTGTGACAGCGCGTAGTAATTTCTTTGTGTCTGGCTGGCTGGGCATGCTTGCACACACTCTGATGAAGTGAAATGGCTTCACATCAAACACTGTTGTTTTCATAAAGCCAAGCAGCTACTGGCACATGAAGTATGAAAGTATGCACTCAGGGTTAATTCATCAACATGACCACTTGCTCCGAAGGCTGCGTGGAATACTTGATTACAATATCTAAATAGCCATGTATGGGTGTATTAAAAAGTTATGAGCTCGCTATTTCATTTTATTAATGGAGCCCCTGAGGAGTAGGCTAGTGTCAGACTATCAGTCAACGAGGCAACGGATGTTATTTAGAATTTCGCTCTGTCTTTGTGCCAGTTGCTCTAATTAAATTGACTCTTTTTAACTGCACACATTGTGTTGGCTTCCCTATGTTCCATCTGTCACAGCTGACAGTATAGGGGGAAGGGGGTTAAGGCACACAATGTCATTACGGATGACGTGCAATGACCAATTTACCCGGGGCTGCATCATTTGGCTGTGCCATCGTTTGGCAAATTATCAACCAACTCTATTGGTTTATACCATCCTATGTGTTTACTTTTAACCTTTTTTCACTTAGTGGAAAAAAACTACTATTTCAGACACCTTTCTTGTAGACATAGTGGAACGGAGACCTACAGTAATTGCAGCATTGTGGGGTCAATGTAGATTGACCTTTGAACTATCTAGTAGCCTATACTCTCAGATTTCTGCATGTGCTAAAAGGAGATTAAAAAAAGACTTGCTAGACCCGCCTATAGGTCCAATTTTGGGCAATGCCTTTTAGTTGTGTTTATGACATTATCTATAAGTATACATACAATGCAAAGATATCACTTTTCTTGCAATATTCTTCTTAAACATTCACACAGTAATTACTGTGTCGTGATAATCCGGTTGGAAAAGGCTTTAGTCGTGTTGGAGCGTGTGGAGCTGTCCACTGTGTGGGTGCTGAAGTATGAAGCTCCATGATAGAGCGCAAGAGAAACGATTGTTTGCAAAGTTGCTGAAGTCGGCGGTTGCAAAAACCAACTGCTAAACTAATCCAGTCTAATCTGATTTTGACAATTTTTTTGCCATGTAAATCAGGAAATCAGTACTTTTAAAATAACCCACTGCACCTTTGCACTCTACCTGCTGCAGCCGCTCCGATCTGCTCCATGTGCGACTCCAACACGTCCTGGTCTCTGGAGCTGTACGGACCCAGCTGAGGGTAGAAGCTGGAGCCGATGTCCTCCGGTGGCATGTGCCTCCCTTTCGGATAGCTGGCGGCTATCTTGGGGTCCCAGTGTGGCACCAGGACGTGGTCCCAGTGCATGTATTTCCCGTCCATGTGTGGAGTCCCGTACCACACGTAGTAGAAGATGTGGACGTCGTAGAATATGATTCCTTCAGGGCCAGAGTTGGAGAGAACTCCTTGGCCGTTGCCGACAGCTTGACTCGGGGTGACACCACCCGCGTCTTGGGACACGGAGCGCCGGTCCACCTTCCCCGGCGCAAACATCGGCAAAAGGTCCAACCCCGGGGCCATATCAGAGAAGCCATCCGGGCCATTAAGTGTCCTTAAGCCCATCATGGTTCCAAACACGAACAGTGTGAACAGGAACAGAGCTATGCATGCTTTCTTCCGCAGTCTGGCCATGGTGAATCAAATGTTTCACAGAGGCAATGCTTCCCCCTGGAGCGAAACGCGGTGTACGTGATGGAGTAACCTCCTAAATGCGTAAACAAGACCTACTGTATCCGCTCTCTCTCTCGCTTACTGTTAACAGTTAACTCACAACTCTGAACCCTCGATAAGTCTAGTGTAGGCTAGCCTTCTAGAAGCAATTATTTACAACAGACATAGAACACCTATAAATAACCTGTCATAGGCTAAATGGATCTTGTGGAAATATAAGTTTAAGATTAAAAACAGTTACATGATTGCGCACGATCCCGTTAGATTAGATGACGCAGTGACATTTGGTATATGCAGTTCTGCGGTTACGGGAATAAAGTTTCATAAATTCGCGCTGTGGAAAATCTGAGGATAAGATTCAGATCCCTCGGATAAGATTCCTTGCGGTTCGATTCAATGAGTTACCGGTTCAAGCCTTCTCCTTGTTGTGGAGCAGGGTAATAGGCTACTGATAGAATGTCTCTATACTTAATACAGATAGCCGCCCCCCATCCTGCCCCCACCCCCCACCCTCTTATTTCTCTCGTCGTTGCAAGAGATCTCCTACCACAACGCTTTGCGTTACGTTCACAAGTGTAGGCTTAACCCACGTAACACGAAACGCGTATAAGCTGCATTTCAGCTCAAGGCTATCGTGCTTTCTCGTCGCTGACCATCATGGTAACAGTGGACTCTCTCTTTCTCTCTCTCTCTCTCTCTCTCTCTCTCTCTCTGTCTCTCTGTCTCTCTCTCTCTGTCTCTCTCTCTCTCTCCCTCTCTCCCTCTCTCTCTCTCTCTCTCTCTCCCCCCCTCTCTCTCTCTCTCTCTCTCTCTCTCTGTCTCTCTCTCTCTCTCTCTCTCTCTCTCTCTCTCTCTCTCTCTCTCTCTCTCTCTCTCTCTCTCTCTCTCTCTCTCTCTCCCGAGAACAGCTATGGCTGCTGCTGTTATGGTCATTTTATTATGATGCGGGACTCGGAGGCGGAGCGTTATTGAGATGTGATGCCCCCCGTGTTGTGTAATGATTTCTCTCTCCCCAAATGTGTTGCGCAACAGGATTGAGAGACTATACTGGGGTTTACAGCCTTAAATATCTCTCTCTCTCTCTCTCTCACACACACACACACACACACACACACACACACACACACACACACACACACACGCACACACACAGACACACACACACGCACACACACATACACACACACACACGCACACACACACACACACACACACACACACACACACACACGCACACACACACACACACACACACACACACACACACACACACACACACACACACACACACACGCACACACAGTGTACGAATTACACTGTGACACACAATCTCAAGTGTCAACAGGGGATGGAAACGGATGCTTTTTGACGTTCATTTTTCATAATACGAACACAGTCATAATAGTCTATTATGGGCTATTATACGCAGTTATTAGCGGTTAGGCAGGAGACAATATTCGCTAATGCCTAATTAATGCCTCAAATCATTTTGAGAAGAGAGATCGTAGCCTATCGTTATTGTATTGTCAGGATGCGTTTAACCTGCCTATCTGAAAACTTTCACACTTCTCGTGTGATCATCATACATTGTTTTATATTTATTTTTAACTACGCAATTTCTGCATTGTGGAAACTAGAAGAACTATAGCGCCATCTAGTCGTTGACATCACTTATATTGCCTATATATGATGTTGTACTATCAGTCTCACAGAATAGAACAGTTCTGAGCACAGTCTGATTTTTTTTAATAATGGGCCCTGCATTACATTGAGTCTGCTTAGTCATGTGATTGATTGAGTCTGCCTATTCATACTCTGTTTTACATGGGGGATAAATAAGCCTAATGGATAATGTTGAAGTGGCATACAAGTGTATTTGCATCCACTAGAGGGTGCTCAACTTTTAAAAGTAAAGAAAACAGCAGAATGGCTGAATGACCCCAGGGTGACTCTTACCTGTGGCTGAATCACATCGCTGTCCAAGGTGCTGAAAGTAGCCAGCGTCCATAGCCTATCCTATCCAAACCTAAATAGATTCCGGCTAAATGAGTAAGTGAATAACTGTCAGAGACATTTGATGGCATAGATGTGAGCTGCTTTTGTAACCGACAGATGTTGCTTTATGATCTGAAAAACGTCTCACTTACTTACTGCGCACGCACGTGTCATTAATTGCATTCGCTCAATGTCCGCTGGCATTTGTGCAATTTGTCATTTCCTCAGATCCCAGAAGACTCAGATCACAGAATACCTGGTTGCTGCGTTTGAACCCAACTGTTCAAATGTCGGATAACCGGTTGCTCTTTAGTTGTTAGAATAGGTTTCATAATGGGTAAATTAGGCAATTGTGTGCCATTTTTTGCGATGATTAGAACACATGCGCTCCATGTTGTCCCAGATGGCTGCTTCATGCTATTGGCACCAGGATGTGGTTGTGGCCGTTGAAAGCCTCAAACATCTCCCTTGCTTCCATTTTAGTTGAGCAACAGGTTGTCAAACAGCCGCTCTCACATGAGTTCTGTTGCGACGCTGAGCGACGCTGAGCATCTCTGAGGCTACTGGGCTTCTGATTATAGAAACGTACTGACGTACCAATTTCATTTATGTATCTATATATTCATTGTTAATTTTGACAGACTTGGTCCTCCATACACGGCTACTAGCCGCACATCATTTGTATATGGAAACATAAAAACCCCAATTTATTTAGAAAATAGCCTACTGGTGGTCGACCAGCTGTTGTTTTTTTCCCCTCAATTATAGCTCTGCATTGTGCTGTCCCCGCATTCAAAGCAAACATGTAAATAGGCTTTTTTTTGTTCAAGTAAATGACGTAATATCACAGTTAGTCTCGAACTATGACGTATTTAAGCAGACGTATCAAGTTGTAGCTATGCAGTCAGTCGGGATTTTTTAAAATGTCAGTCCTTTAACTTAAATCCATGCACGTAATTGAAATGATTTGTAAGAATGCGTATAGGTGCTTTTTGGGGGGGGGGGGCTCCCCACGTTTTGGTAACGGTTCAGGAATCTCAACAACCGTTAGCCTGTAACACAACCGCTCTCTGTCCGGTCCAGTAATTAAGAATGGCCTATATAATTTTATAATTTTGCCATTTAGCAGACGCTTTTATCCAAAGCGACTTACAATTACGAATTACAGGGACATTCCCCCTGGAGTAACTGAGGGCTAAGAGCCTTTCCCAAGGGCACACTAGTAGTGGTGTGGCTTCAGGCGGGATTTTGAACTCACAACCTTCCGATCACAAGTCCAACTCACTAGACCACCACTACCACCACTACACCACTATATACACACTGGGCTTACCGAAATTACTTGAATCACGTCAGAGTCAAAGTCAGATTAGTGCATTGATATGTGGGATTAGTTAGTGTCATCTTCTTTTAACCTCTTGTCTTTCTTAAGTGTCTAAAATGCCCCACAAGGGGTCGTGGTTATATCAGGATTGAATAACTGGATGAAATCCAGAAAATAGAACATAGGCCCAAGTTAACTATAATGTTTTATAATTGTTACATCTGTCACATGACTTCAATTGTGTATCTAATCTAATAATGACAACGATCATGATAGTAACTTCTACTTATGGTCATTTTCGTTCATATGCGTATATACAATATGGATGAAGTAGCATAATAATAATAATAATAATATTGATAATAATAATGATAATAATAATAATATTATTATTAATATTAATAATAATAATAATGTCCGAATTATTTAAAAATAATGAATGTCGTTATTATGATGATAATAGCAGCAATTAACAGCGTAATATTGTTTATACTTTTAACATTATTTTAAACTTACATAATAATAATAATAATAATAATAATAATAATAATAATAATATGTATTATTATTATTGTTATTGTTATTGTTATTGTTATTATTATTATTATTATTATTATTATTATTATCATAACTTCCCATTGCTATCATGCAGTGGTAGGATAATGTTGCATAAGTCATTTCAGTGTTAAGAGTTAAAGTTTAAATAATCAGTTACTCTGTTCCTTTTTTCTTCATTTATCACAAGGACAAGAGTCAACAGTCAACTTAACATATGTGATCAATCACTATTGATCCGTGGATTCGTTTCACCAGCTCGATCTGTTTTATGTTGCAATTCTGGCAGGGCTGTTGATTGTGAAAATAGCCTTGTTTCATTACATGTGTATTATTGCTGCCAGATTTGCGTAATATTCTGCATATATTCCCTACATGAGAGTCTAAACAGCCATTCAGGAAGTAGATGTTTCCAGAAGGTTCGGATGATAGCTGATCCAAGACTTCTTTCCCCAGTCAGGTCCCTTCAGGTCCCTTCAGGTCCCTTCCCCCTCCGAGGCTTCACCTCAAACCAACCACATGTTTACCTCCAATCTAGTCTTTCTCATGCATCAGCAACATCAGGACAGCAGCAAATTGACTGATTGCCATGAAATACATTGAGTATTCAATGATAACCCAATCACGTTAAACCTAATTAAGTCAACCCAATATACGAAATAGAGAATCGTATTCGCTAACGTGGAAAATATTGCTAAGAAAAATCCATAATTTATGGTTAGGGTTAGATCATAAAATTATGATCATGAATTACAGACACATTTTTATTTGGAAATTGTCCGTTCATAGTTTTAATAAATTGGCCTAGGGTCCAGAGTATTGAAAGATGATGTAAGAAAATCTCAACACTCACTTACTTAACTACAACACATGTCGTAAGCTAACTGCATATTATCTAAATGTATTTATTTGGGTATAGGCCTTAACACTGCATGCGTGCGTAATAGGCTATCCAACAGAAATGCAACACATCCCATGCATGGACCACAGATGGAATGCTGTCTGGTAGGTTTGGCGTTGGCTCTGACCATTTGCATTGTAGCCTATTGTTTGTTCTATGTGGGGGTCGAAGGCAATGCTAATTCGGACTGAGGCCAGAGAGACTGCATGGGGGGCTGGGCATCCTGATCCAACGCCGTGATCTCTGGTTTTGATTGGTCAACTTGCCAAATTTGGGCCCTTCCACCGTGGAATGTGCAATTTATCAGAGTGTGGTGGTCTGTAATTGAGAATCACGTGGACATGACCGAGAGGGTGGGGGTGGTAGGAGATGCGAGCTGGTCATTTGTATTGACCAACAGTGAAAACTGACCAGTGCAGGAATAAAGACGTAAGATCCAATAGAGAGGGGCCCGAAAAGTCAAACCCACGAGAACCCATTGACTAATTTAAGGATAGTCGGGACAAACCATGGCAGAAGGTATAGCTACATTTTACACACAAAAACAGTGGTTATTTGGTTTTGATTTGAAGGTGGGAGTGAACGAGGAGGTATTTGGGGGCTGGGTTGCCTTGCATTGTCTTCTAGATCTTGGGTGATTCTCAGTGACCCCCACCCCTCATTGTTTGGGACCGGGCTGCCAGCCCCCCTTTTGTTTACCTCGTTCTCCCGCTTTTCCTCTCTCGCTGTTGAGCCTTTTGCATTTCAGGGCATTTTGCATGAAAGTGGCAATCTGTGAGGATCTGTGAGGATTACACAGACCGAGGGAGGGAAAGGAGGGACACTCATTTGGGGGCTTATTTTGACTCAAGGCGAGAACGAGCGAGATGGGTTCTGTTTCTAACCAGGAATTCCCAGGTTGAGTAATTTAAAATGTATATTTGTTTGATAAAGTAGGCTTTTTTAAACCATGTAGTGTTTAATATGTTTTAAATAGTTTTTTATCTGCTTGGAATGGAGGACTCATTTGTCACAGCGTGGCGTAGACAAAGTAGCCATGAAATCCATTTGAATTAGTTTAATTAATTTCTGACACACGGTTTTACAATTTGTTACACATATTCGTTTCAAAATGTTTTATTTCAACTTAATTTTAATGTAAGTCGTTTTAGCCACACATTTAATTCACCTAAACATAACATGGGCCATTAATGTTGGCATGCTGTGTTTCCTATCAGCCAGCATTCATTCCTTATTTCATTCTCGGTATACCTAGAATTAATGAATGACATTTTAAAGAATGCAGCATGAACCAAGTTAGGGCATCTCATTATTAACCGATTAAGTTGTGTTGCTTTAAATGCTTTGTGGTTTAGCCAACTTAAAATGGTAGAAAATGTTATTGATAGTAGGTGAGATGTGATTAGAAAAACATTGATCGTTGATCCAACGATGCATTTTTTTTTTTCATTTCTGTAATGAAATGTGTTTTGAACGTCTGTCTACAACCTCGTGAGGGAAAACAATTAAACTCATTTCTAATGTGCCCGAATGTCGTTATTATATTGCGTCCAGTGACCAGTCTCCAAATTTTTTGAGAAACTTAAATGTAATTGTTCCAAATTTACAGGAGTCTCTACCAAGACGGAGGAGGATGAGGGACCCGGGTCAGAGGGGGATTCTCGGGTGTTCCAGGGGGTCGGGGTGTGCAAGTGGTTCAACGTGCGCATGGGCTTCGGGTTCCTCTCCATGACCACCCGAGAGGACGTCCCACTGGAGGAACCGGTCGATGTGTTCGTCCATCAGGTAAGATGAGTCGCCTTACCTCGGGTTTTACAATTGTATGAGTTGTCATGGGTATTGGTTTGCACAAAAATATGGCTAGTAATGATTAGTTAGTTATTAGCTGTTCGTTCGGCTTTCACACAGTTTTTCTTTCCTTGGAAAACAAACACGTGTTGCTGGCAAACGCAATCTGAACATGTGACCTCGTGGTCAAGAGTATCTGGGATTCTGCCAGTGCCTTTGCATAGAACCAGACCCGTCACCAGGGCCCAGTCTTAGGGTGGGCCAATGAACTGCATGGGGGGGCACAATTATTATTAACTATTTTATATAATCCGATATGCTATGGTATTCGTCATGCAACACTGACATGCATAGTAGGTTGCAGAGCCTAAATTGGACACGTAGCCTACCGATGAAGACTAGACCTAAAATTATCAGAATGCAGCAAATAACATAACAATAAACACAGGCGAAGCTGGTTTATTACAAGGCCTTGTCGACCCGAGTAGGCCTAAGCTAAAATTATTTGAATGCAAGTTACTTTATAGCGTGGAGAGGCCAAGTTGTGCATTACAATGCGCACAGGTCAATAATTGGCACCAACCCGGCACACTTACAAGAACAAGAATTAAATAAATGCCAGGGATAGCCTACGTAACTAAAATTAGGAGACTGGCACGCAATCAGTGCACTTCCAAAAGGGATACAGTATGACCGACCGATCGTGTGATCATCACATTAAAACCACCCATCTACAGCAAATAGGATCAGCCAGATCCTCATCATTGAACACGTTATACACAAAGCACATTAAATATAGCATAACCGTGCAAACAGCTCATCTCTCCAGTTGAAAAAGCTGTCGAGAATACAACTAGCAAAACATCACCACGGCGTGTGCTCACACGGACACACACACACACACACACCCGGCTCAGAAAAGAAGGAGGCAGCGTTTTTCAGTGCTGAATCTCCTCATCAGTAAGTCCTTCCACTCATCCTTGAACTTGTGGGTGAGGTCCTTTTCGAAGGCAAGCTGAATCAGTTGAGCCTTGCGCTTGTGCAACATGCTGCGCCGATGCTCAGAGAAAACATTTTTAAGTGTTGAAAAATAGTTTTCACAAGTCGCGGTAGACGCTCCCAAAGTTAGGGCGAGTGTATAAGCTTGGATGACAGTTGGCATGGCCTGGAGTGCTGAGTGGAATGTATACTGAGAATATTGGCTATTGTCCATTGTCCATCTTTGGGGGGAAACGAGGTGTCCTCCATCTTCTTTACCAGGAACCCACCACGAGCCACAGCATATTCAGATTCAACCACTTCAGTTCGAGCTAATCTTAGGAGAGGAGTGACCTTCGATGGATCCATGAAATCCTCGGCCTCTGGGTTTAAAGCAGCCAGCGCACCAATGAGCTTGCAGCTGCGCTCTCCAAAACGCGCATCCATCTCTCCTTGCACAGCATCAATAACACTGTAAAACACTCTCAGGAACTCTGTCTTTTCGCCAGTGTCCCTCTGTGACTGTCCAACCGTTCCTTCAACTACAAATGCACCAAAGCTCTTGTTAATTGTGCGTCTTCTCTTAGTTGGACAGCTGGGACCAGCCTCGTCAGTGGCTGAGGCTGGAGGAGAGCAGAGGTCCCAGAGCGCAGTAAACTCATCCTCTGTGCGCAGTGATTTTATGCATTCAGATGCACTGTTCACAAGAGTAACCGCAGTGAACAGGTCCATGTTCTCGCTTTGTAGCAGTCTGTTTGGTGGCTCGAAAAGTAACAAAACTTTCATCGGGGGGCTAGCAAGGCTAGTAGTAGCCCTAGCCCTAACAGTTGGGCTAGTAGGACTTACCTCACTAGTGGTAGCCGTCGGGGTGCTAGTGTCAGGCTGCCCACAGTCGCTAA
The DNA here is from genome assembly GCF_963989245.1 of Nansenia antarctica. Taxonomy (NCBI): domain Eukaryota; kingdom Metazoa; phylum Chordata; class Actinopteri; order Argentiniformes; family Microstomatidae; genus Nansenia; species Nansenia antarctica. The sequence continues at coordinate 2,704,272 of NC_137680.1, read as the reverse complement.
TGCTGGTGCTACGTATGTCCATCGGGGTTGGGTGCAGCTGCACCTTTCGAGGATTTACCGGTAATCCACTTTCTTATATCCATCTTTATTCAAAAAGCTGTATCCATCAAAAAGCGCAGATTTCACTCAACTGCTCAGTGCTCGCCTCGCACAACTGAAATGGCGGGAGCAGCAGCGTGCGTAACGTGCAACTTTCAACTTTCAACTTTCAAATGATTGGTTGTCACTAGAATCCCGTCCAACAAAATGAAAAACACACTATTGTTTCTCAATTTTAATGTCTTCATTTAACATAAAATATGAATAATATTTCTTTTTTTTTTTTTTTTTTTTTTTTAAATATCTGGCTGCCAGTTGGGGGGGCACCAGCACGTCTGTGGGGGGGCCTGGCCCCCTGAGGCCCGCCCATAGTGACGGGCCTGCATAGAACTGCTTCGACTGTGTCACACTTGTCATGCATATTAGCCTCCACGGCTTTATTTAAGGTTCTTTAACACAGATGGACTCAGGGAACTGAGCATAAGGCATTGATTCATTAGAATAATCCATTTATACCCACAACTTCGTGTTTAGTTCTATTCTGAAATTTAGGAAAACAAAAGCTGGTTCCATGGAGATGTAGCCTACACAAAGGCTCTTACAAGTTTGATAAGAGTGCATTATATATATATATACATTTTGTTTTGATTAGGTTATGTATGCCTAAAGTTATGATAAAGATTTCCATGTTTCCAGGTTAACCACCTTTGAAAATAATATAGGGGGGATGGGAACCTTTCTCCCTCTGTAGCTAGCATATGAGTGAGACCTTCCACCACTGTTTGATAAGATAAAGGCTTAGCATCTCATTGAGAGAAGCCCCCCTCAAGCTGGTCATTCACTTCAGGTTCCTGTCATAAAGTGATTAAAGGCCCTCGGCTGTCTTCACTATCCTAGCGTATGTTAATGGGTAAGGAGGGAGGGAGATTTGGGTTTTATCTCCCCAAACCTGCCCCCAGACCCCCTACTGAGGAGGCATTTGTCCCCCAAAGGGTCTCTCCTCCTTTTCAGGAGGACTGCAGCTTTAAACCATCATTTGAACTCTTTTCACATGTTCAAGAAAGCTAACTAGCTACATGTCTTTTTCCCTTGAAATTTGAATCTGGTATGTAGGCTACACTCTGTATGACAATGCAGCGTATCAGTATGATACAACAGGAATACATTTCGTCTTCCGCAGTTGATTTTATCATTCCCGTATCCACATTCCCCAAGTTTCACTGTAAGGAGTGATGTAGCCTATACATGTGATTGATTTGTCTCAATTGACTTGTTGAGATTCCAAGTGATAGGAATAAGACAAAGATAGCAGAAGGTATTGTAATAAATGATGATTTATACACACAATATTGTTCATAAGTTTCAGTGGGGCCTGCCTTTCTTTGATTCATCTACATGCTTATTAGCAAACCATCGATTACAGGGCCAAGCATCATACCTGGAATAGATTTTTTTCTCATATAAAATAGCCTATCTCTTCATCCAAGTTCTCTCGTTATTTAGCAAAATATCTATCTAAGCTCTTTGTGAAGTGCTGAAAGCAAAGCTCTTGTGAACCCAGTCTAGATTCCAAGCCTTTCCAAGCATACGTACATGTGTTTCAATAAGTGAACAATACCACTGCTAACGATGTAACTCAGACCTGTCCCTTCTTCTATAGCCAGCTGAGCTTCTCCACTAATTCCGTCCCTGAACCATCATTGGAGAATCAGAATCACTTTTATTACATCCCAATGTACCAGTACAATTAGGCCTATTTGGCTTAGGTTCCTCAACCGTGGCATTGCAGCACCAAGATACCAAATCACAATAATAGAGTAAAGTAAAGTAAGTAATAATAAAGTGATAACGTGATGGTAGTCGTCGTACTACAGCGGGAACCAGTCGTACTACTGTGGAATCAATAGTGCAAAAATGCTGTGCAAAGAAAGTACAATAAGAATATAGGAGGGAGCTTATGTGTTCCATGATGGACGGATGGGGGAGTTATGGCAACAAGGGATTTAGCCTTAAAATTAGTGCCCGTGTGTCAGGGAACATTAACTCCCGGGGTCCACTGGCCTTTGTGCAGGTGGACAATGGGGCCAATGCATCCCAATGAAGTGCTCCTCTCGGCCATGACCGAGCCCCTCTTTGTCTCCGCAATCCCCCCTCCCATTGTCTATTCATCCTCTGATGTCTTCTTCTTCTTCTTCTCTCCTATACTCTTAGCTGTCTCAAAAGCAATAGGTAGTAGTCTACATACAATAGACCTCCATATTGGCCACTTTCACCATCACAGTCATGTTGGTTGGTTTTAAGGACATATGTGTCCTCTGTCTTCACCAGGCATGTGCTCGGGCGGGGGCGGGTGGGGAGGGTATGGACACTTCTGGGGGGACGGAGGAGGAGGTCACACGTGTGAGGGGAAGTGGGATAGCGGTTGGTCAGTGTGACTGACACACAATGGGGACAGTCTCTCTAAAGGGGAAACATGTCACCGCAAATGTTGAAGATGACCAAGCGTTGTTTCCCCTTCTGCTTGTGACGTTGCAGCAGATGCCCTAATCTGGTTTCTACGATTGCGAAAGAAAGTGAGAGGAAAGAGGTCACTAACCCTGACCCTTCTGCAGAGGATCCCATAGTGGGCATGGAAAACCTATTCGTGACGTTAGAATTATAAGGTTCTATCTCCATTTTTGTCAAAATTTAGTTTTTTACATAATCTGATCCATTAATTTTATTTTATTAATGCCTGTGTGGTGTTATTTTTAAAATGTTGACATTTTTGAGTTAGTAATTCCTAAAATACAAAGGTTCCATCCACAAAACATAATGGAATGTCAAAACTTTGACGCTCAATATCTCTGAACTACCCTAAACGGAGATAGAACCTTATAATTCTAAGCTCACGTATTGCTGCAGAGCAGGTCCTCTATGAATGAAAGACACATTAAACAGCAACTTATATCCACTTCTTCTCTTGCTTGTGTTTGATTCTACTAGTTTTGCAGTGACATGGTCAATCCAATCTTACTAGGCTATAGCAACCATTTACAGTCCTAATGACCATTGACAATTGCTGATGTCTTTCCTCTCATTCAAATAATATTATTAATATCATATTATGGGCTGGGGGACTTTAGCAACTGGCACTCTGAGCCAATAAAACATCCCCAAGTGTCCCCAACAACACCCACTTAAGTGATATGGCTGACACTGAGCTGTGTATGAAACAATGGGTTGTTGTTGTTAGATGTTGTTGTCGTCAATCAAACTCTGCAATCGTGGGAATCTATTTAAATGTACACAAGATTGAAGCGTTCTATCATGTCATGGTAGAATAGTTGTGGGCACCTGATATGTTTGTATGATATGTTTCTGGTGGCAGTTTTTCCTCATAGTCCATCCAGGATCTCTTGTGTTTGGTTGTTTTTTGCATTACCCAGGCGGTCTCCAGCCTTTTACACCCTAATGCACATCACATTATCTTTCCCCCCTCTTCTCTCAGTAAGTAAGTAAGTAAAGCTTTATTTATGTAGCACCTTTCATACAAGAAATGCAGCTCAAAGTGCTTTACAACAGGAATAAGAACATTAAGTGAATAAAAAACATATATAAAAACATTTACATGCATAGAATGAATATAAAAGCAGGGGAAAACAGTAAAAAGAAAAGGTAAAGGTCAGTCTTTCTGTACTTCCCATTGGTTTTCACCACAAACATCAGTTTTTGGAAAAGGTCTGTCTCAGTCTCTGTGTACGTTCTCAGTCAAGGAAATTACCCACAAACTATCCTAGCTTGTCTTGCCGGATCGTTGAGGCTAGTACCATTTGTTCTCAGAGGTTGTTTCCCTCGTGGGTAAATCTCTCTTGTGAGAAGCTCGACCAGGGTCACCTGAGGTGAAGGCAGCGGTAGAGGAAGTGGGCTGTGGGCATGCTAGCTAATGTTAGCTAACTGTTCTGAGGTTAGCATATCATTAGCATCGATGCTCTAGTTTTTTAAATGTAACATGAAATTACAGCATTCTGACGGTTTCGATCATCACACTTTAGGGTATGTGACCATGGATGTTGCCTCTACCAATGCTATACATTTATATCCCTGCCGTTCAAGCTGTATAATTACCTTTTCTTTTTTGAGTATCCTTTTAGAGTGGATAACATGCAGAATAGAATAGACTTTATTGTCCTTGTACAGTTGCCTATACAATGAAATTGTAGTGGTTCTTCTGAAGGTGCAAAAACAGAAAAACATATTCACATATTCACAAACATATACACATATAACATATCACAAATATTACACACTAGACAAATTAAAAAGCGAAAATGCTATAAAACAAGCTAAGAGACAATGAGGATATTTCACCATCAGTAAATGCTCTAATATCAAAAGAGACACCTCTCATTTGGACTGAGAACGTGTGTGTTCACCCTCATCTTATCTGCATGCCTCTGCCAAACAACCATGCGAGGAATGTCCCCTGACCCCCCAACCCCTCTCCTCCACTACCCCACCCCCAACGCGAGCCCTGCATCCTGCAGTGTGGTGGTCAATGTGTTAGTGGATCTTTGTGATGTGGGTGGGAAGAGAGGTGGGGGATGGGGGTGGGGGTAGAGGAGGCCATGTGGAATGCTGTTCCTTTTGGAAGGGGGGGGATGGGTGAAGGTTATCCTATCATTCAGGTTTACCACTCAAACAACAGGGAGACACGCCGGTGTTGGGAAACACACAAATATCAGGCAATGGAGTCAGACAAATAGTCTGACTGACAACAGTGGAGCTTTGTAGTGGCTGTTTATTTACGAGGTGAGGCACAATCATCACCAGAGAGGACAGATGCCTAGATAGTGCCTGACTATCTCGACTGTCTGATGCTATCACAGAGAAGTTGAATATAGTGGGGTGTTCACAAAGGGGTCAACTTCTCCCCAGGTTGACTATTAGGCTAGTTAATGTGTTCACTGATGCTGCAAGGTGTTGAACTATTTTATTACATTGCTATTGATTTGAGGCATGCTATCTATGCAGGTCATATAAACAAGACATGTTGAAGGCATATAACATATTGTAACTGTATTATAAGAGACTCAAAAAGCCTTTTAAGAAATGCTTGAAATAAAGTTCCTATGCTATAGCGTAGCTGGCAACGTAGCTGGCAATCATCTTCAACCACCACAGATGTGGAGTGGAGATCTTCAGACTGCCATGGTCTACCATTGTTCTGATGGAGAGTACTCTCTCTTTCTCTTCTTCCATTCAGAGTAAGCTACACATGGAGGGCTTTCGCAGTCTGAAGGAGGGCGAGGCAGTTGAGTTCACCTTCAAGAAGTCTGCCAAGGGCCTGGAGTCCCAGAGAGTGACGGGGCCGGAGGGGACACACTGTGTGGGCAGCGAGAGGAGACCCAAAGGCAAGAGCGTCCAGAAGCGCCGGTCCAAAGGAGACAGGTGAGCGTGCATGTCCACCATCTTTGTTTGCTACATATCGTGACGTTAGAATTATAAGGTTCTATCTTCATTTTTGTCAAAATTGAGTTTTTTTTACATAATCTGATCCATTAGGTGTTTATTAATGCCTGTGTGGTGTTATTTTTTTAAATGTTGACATTTTGGAGTTAGTAATTCATAAAATACAAAGGTTTCATCTCACAAAACATAATGGAATGTAAAAACTTTGACGCTCAATATCTCTGAACTGCCCTAAACGGAGATAGAACCTTATAATTCTAAGCTCACGATATGGAGAACGTGCACATGTATGAACATACACAAATTGTACGTGCAGGCATTTTCATACTCTACATTTGTCTACTCCCAAACAGAATTGTGAATGATGGTGAATAGAGCAGCAGTTTATTAATGTTATTTCTTTAAAATGGAGAAACGGGGTATGATGATTACATAAACTAAATATATCTATCTCACTGGCATGCATACCATTGGAGGGGTCTACACTACAGGCAGCGCTGAAAAAGGTGGTGGACTAAAACGTTATTGTTGAATGAAGCATTGTCATTTTTCCATAGTGGCCCATTCAAAGAACCCATTTTGGATCTGATGTAAAATGGTGTTTCGGTTTCATCCCATCTTCCTGTTCTTCTCCCCCACCCCCCACCTCTGGCCTGGTTAGGGTCACACAGGCAGGCTTGACGTGTGACCTGGATCAATAACTGTTTAAATCTGTCGGCCCCTTGTGTATTCACACCCAGCGACTCTCTCTCTCCTCCAAACCCTATTCCACCAATTTGGTTTTGTGGTGAAGAAATGCAACTAAGAACAATAACAATGTTTCTCATTGCTATTTCCATGAGAATTATTGTTCTATGATTCCTACAATTTGACATAGTAGGCCTACTAAGTCAATATTTAATGTCATAATTCTTGGTCAATTGTGTTGGGTTATCCAGATGTTTTGAGTGAGTTTTTATTATAACAGCAAATGTATACCTACCTGGTTCTCGTTGCTGCCTCAACTACTAGTATTCCCTTTTGAATTCAGTCATTCTTATTCTCCTCAAACAGGTTCTAGAGAGAGAGAGTGATAGTCGTGTGTAGTTCTCATATATAGATATTGTGAGGGGGGTTAGAGGTGGATCAGTGTGGTCCCCTGTCAGTTGTGATTAGACACAGAGTGTAGTCAGTGTGAAAGCAGAGAGCGTTACCGCCTCAAAGAGTCCTGGGAGGGCCGCTGCGCTCGATAGAATCTCTCCAGAGCACGATGGTCCTAAAAGATATCATATGGTCGGGTCCACCATTTTCTTTATCCAATGGAGAAGAATAGTGTTTTACAGTGGTTTGTGCAGTGGAATTCTGATATCCTGATATATTATAGGTTTAAATATGATTCATGGATGGAATATGTGTTTTTTTTGCCTGCCATGGTACTTAGTTGGGACTGTGTTTTAGGATGTAAAACATGACCACTGTTTCCTACATTTCGTGGATCATTTTTAGTGAGTATATATATATATGACACAGCTATGGAAAATCTGTTTAATTGATAACAGATGTATGAGCCTGAGAGGGGTGGGGGGGTTAGGGTTGAGGGGTCAAAGGTCACCGTTGCCATAGCAACCGCGTATAAGTAAATGGGGTAGGGGTTGGGGGGGGTTAGAGGACCACAGGAGGTCAGAGTTCGAAGGTCATTACTGCTTTTTAGACAAAGGAGGACCACTTCCCTTTTCCTGCATGCTCTCTCTCTCTCTCTCTGATCGATGTCGGGGCTAGCTAGGGGCTTCTGTGATGGTAGACCTTGACGCCACCCTTAACTGCCACTGGTACAAAGACACTGACCCCATCCAGAGCCGCATCTGCAGCCTCAGTGGGGGCAGGGGGGGATCCTCCTCAGTGGCACAGCGGTGACAGCCCCACGCCCACTGCCCATCTGTCACTGACCGCTGCACGCGTGGCCATTCTGGGGCTCGTGTGTTTAAACAGCAGCCTTTGAGGGCACCCCTGATGGTCGCCATTGACCCCATCCTGTCCTGTGTGGACTGCTTTGTAGATTCTGTGCAGTAGAAATTGTATTGTCCCTCCCCACACTTGATTGAATGAGGGGGGAGGTAACTCCAACTGATACTAATATTGTGGAAAAGACTGAAAGGGCTGTTTGTAGAGATGAGAAGCTAAAACCGTCACAAGTACAGTAGCCTATTGAGACATGAGAAGCATAATGATTGATCTCTACAAAGTTATGACATATGCAAGTGAATGGGTTAAAGAAGGGGCCATGCTATCATGATGATGCGCCCTGACTATTGTCACTGTAGATCATTTCTGATGAAAGTGACTGCATGGCCTTTTAGGCTGACAACTTTCCACCAGAGAATCTTTCTTCATGTATTTGTTAAACTTCAAATGTATATAGACTACACTTGCACACACTGCCCTCTTGTGGACACTAGGTGACAGTGTGACACGGAGCACATAAATGAACAGTTACAATATGAATTCTAAAATTCTTCTTCTTCTGTTTTTCTAGGTGCTACAACTGCGGAGGTCTCGACCACCATGCTAAGGAATGCAAGCTGCCGCCTCAGCCCAAAAAGTGCCACTTCTGCCAGAGCATCGCCCACATGGTCGCCAACTGCCCAATCAAAGCACAGCAGTCCTCGCCAGGTTCTCAGGGGAAACCCTCCTCCCTGAAACAGGAGGAGGAGGAGGAGCACAGCCCCTCCCCCCTGCCCCCCGAGACCTCCGACTGAACGAGGAAGACACACAGGAAGTTAAGCTGGGGGAAGCACAGAAGCCAATCAAACTGCTTAACTGGGAGAGAAGGAGAGTTTCCTTCTCACCTGTTTCGCTGCTTTTTGAACTACCTCAGGTGTTTTTTTGTTTTTTTTTGCTTTTTCTTTCGCCTTTTTACAAACGATCGATCATGAAGAATGTTACTGAAATTGTCTCGGTGTAACACTCAGGAACACAGCTCTATTATTGTTGCACTCAGGAAATATGTTTTTTTAATGTATGAAACTGCAATGATTTAAGCTGGTTTTAAGTTATGCCATAATAACATGCCATATAATATTATGTTTAATGTTTTATTAGTATCAATAGTCGTTTTATTTTATGCAAAAACCACGATACTCCGCTGTTGTCAGAATCAGCAGCAGAGAGTTCAGAATCACTAGCCATACTTAGTATATTTGCTATACTAAAATAGTATATTCGCTGCCTTACCATTTCTAATCTTTTCCTGAATGTTACACCTCGCTATCCGACAAAGGCAGAGTTGTGGTGGTACGACACCTCTGCAATGAATGTTAGTCTGCATTTCGCATGGGGGGGAGGGATGGGTACGTAGAAAGCCCGGGGGGACGTGGTATTGGGTATAGCTTTAGGCAATGTATTGGCGGCTGCCAATGTTGCAAGTGACCATCCAGATTTCCTGGGGACGATTGAATGTCAAACCGTTAAAGAGTATGGCTCTGCCAGCTTAACGGTTGCCGTTATTGTTATTGTGTCATTTCTTTATGTTAGGCCAGCACAACGCTGTCTCTCTTTGGCGCGCGGTCCTCCTCATACGATGTTTGATCTGCTGCCATACCATACTGAAAAACCGTGATAGGCTATCTAGAATCAATAATCGACTCGATCATTCTATTTGTGTAATAGATTTGAAGTTTAATCACTGACTTCATGTTTTTACACTAAGTACACCGCATCAAACATTTTACATGTCAACGTTCACATTACAATTGGCAGCAAGATTCTGATGCATTATCGAGTTGCTTACCGAGTGTTTTAATATAGGATGAATCGACATGGCTCTCCTGTTAATTTGATGCAGCGTCAGGCATGGTCTAAGAGGGGGGCTGGCGTTTTTTGATTCAGGGTTGTCCATTACTAGGTAGCTATTTAACACTTTGGCCAAATCTCAGAGGAGCTCCATCCTTGATTCCTTGTGTCGTCTCTCCTCTTCTCCTTCTCAAAGGGAACGGGAGGTGAAGGACAGAGGCAGGGAGTGTTCATTTTGAGGAGGAGGCGAGGAGAGAAACCGTAGCCTCCAAGCCCTTTTTGAGGGATGTCGTTCAGGAAAACCAACCCTGCTTGGTGGCGCATGAAGAAGCAGCTTGCTAATCAGCCTTTTACTCCCGTTTTACAGGAGAAGCAACACCCAATTATTAATATATATGTAGAACTATTAGAACACCACGTTATTTATTTGTATCCCAGCTTCTAATATTCCGTTAAGTTCACTCTGTGATGGGTTCCGACTAAGACATCAGATATCTGCCTAATGTCTGCCTGTCTCGTTCAATGCTGTATTTGAACTCAGGATTTTTCTTTTGTTTTCTTTTACTTTGCCGTGTATGATTTTACTGCTATGCACAATTAGCTCGCCCTTAAACGGAGGGAAACGTTGTGAAGCTTCTCTTTTCTATCTATGCCAAAACCAATGCAATGTTACTCTGCACTAATCACGTGTAAGATGCATTATTGTTTTTTTTCTACTACTTTATTCAGATCAATCTTCTTTAAGCTTATTACATACAGTATGTGTTCAATATGTTTTTATATGTTTAGAATTTGATTATTAACACGATACTGTTGTTTGTTGTCGGTTGCGAAGGAAACGTTTATAAAACCTCCACTCAGGCCTGTCTCTCAGGAATCACAAATCTGAAAACTCAGGGAATATTTCAGATTGTTTCGAAGGCTTGGTAGGAGATGGAGGGGGGGTGGGTGGGCGGGCGGGGGGGGTTGGGTGGAGTTCATTCATTAATGAATAGGGGGTGCAATGGTTGTCTGCATTTGTTTTTGTGTCTAGTGGAAGACAAGGGAGTTTTCTGCTGCCCGTATCAAAGCGCACGATAATAACAACAGTTGAGGACTGTCTACTTTTGAATGTCTCGGGGTAACAGTAAAATTCTCCTCTAGTCTACACAAAATACTTTGAAATGCTTGCCAGTAATAGAACAACTTCACGGCATGTCCTTAAAACGAGTCTTAACGTGTCACGTGACACGGGAGACTTTGACGTTTTATACAACATTATTATATACTTATATCATTTATCAAGTCTGCTGATTTTACCTTTTATTTCCTTACATAATAATAATATGCCATGAATAATGATTATGATGTTCCACTATTATTGTATCTTTTTCCTCTATAATTGTTGTAGATGGGGGGGTTAGTAGGATATTGTTCAGGTATTGGGGCTAGTCGTATAACAAATTGGGGTTGTCTTGTCTCAATACATGGCTAAAACATGGTATTTCAGACTATCAGTGCTTTTGACGAAAGAATGTGTCATGATTGATGTACTTTACACTGTTAAAATCTTACTTCATGCTCAGAATATTGTTGTTGGTGGTGGGATATATTATTTTCCAAGTAATACATAGTAGATACAGTACATACAGTACATGTTTAAGAGGTGTGGTGGAAGCGTGGACGTGTCCATTGACACGGTTCTGTCAGCTTATTGCAAACATAAAACATGCTCTGTGTCTAGTAAGATTGAAGTTGTGTCCTTTTTTTCAGTATGTTTCAAATTACAGAGCTGGGATTTTCCAAAGAGATTTCAGTAGGAATGTGATCATATGAAATGAACGCTGCTTGACTTCCTCGTTCTATTAAAAAGGGACACACACCTACAAGTGTCATCCTCGTGTCTGTTAGATAGCATTCTGATGACAAAATTATATCAGAGCTGTTTGACAATACATATGCCACCATGACTTCAAATAAATAAACCACATTTTGTCTTGATAGGCATTACTCAAATCCTCCCGTATGGGCCTATGAAATGTTACTCGTTTTTAGCTCATTCACAGATCTATTGCTTAGTTACTTTTCCACTGTTCTGGACTGGTAGATGAATGAGTAATGGAAGTGCCAAATTGATGTGATGTAATGTTTACAATAATATTGTACCTCAATGATTATATCAATGAAATGGGTATCGTGTAAGGCACAGTAACCTTTTTAAAAGCCAAAGTCATCATTGAACCATTATGTGTTTGAGCAGAACTGATCTATCCAAACTCCTCTTTGACTCCCCATTGATGTGTTGCCACATTGTGATTTGATTGTTGGGTGTTAGATGGGTTAGATTGACAGAGTTTAAAGGACAGAGTTTATTATTAATCTGTGCTCAGAGTGACATGGGGATTGCTTGCAGAAAAGCATACTGTATACATAAGTGACCTTGTGTAATGTGTGGGGGTTTCCTATGTTTTACCATTGTTTGTTTGTGATCATAGCCATTTTATTCAATGATAATGCACGGTGGTATCTTATGGTGTAAATGGCTGAAGTCATTTCCAAAGAATGTGCATTTATTACTGAGGAATGTATCAATGTTTGCTGACATAAACAGAAGTCTCAAGATATCTCAGGCGCCTCAGTGAATTGTGGTCATTGGTTTAAAATTGTTACTCAGTTTGTTAAATGGTATGAAGCATGCATCGCGAAGAAAACTGTGACTACATTTTAATATGTGAAGACATATTCATATTTCATTTAATAATAAACATAATGTCAATATTAACTTACTCATTCTTGTGGTATTTTGTTCTCCCAAATGTTTGCACACATGGGGGTATTCCATCAACGGCGCTAAAGGAAAATCCAGGAAAATCTCACAATATGTATTTAAAAATCCAGGGTTATTTTACAAAGGTAAGCCTGGATGGATTTTCCTTTAGCGACGTTGATGGAACCATCAATTGTTCTACTGCGTTTCTACTGTGTATGAAATGTGACTGTGATACCGCACATCCACCAGAGGGGGCAGTGTAGGCCTGCACTCGTTGACATTCTAGCACGGGTTAATTCAATATGGCTGCCTACAGTGTCACCTGAGCAACTATAATAATCTTGGCGAAATATGCTTTAATACAGGAAGTTAAAGGCATTTAAACGTTTCAAAATGACGGTTTCACGTAACGTTTGGTGGTTATTAAAAAGCACCGGGGCGAGCAGGCAGAATGCATGCAGACGTTATGCCACTGGACCCCAACAACAGTCAACATTGTTGCCTTGCAGGACAGTTGTTGCTGAGCCTCTACGGGTGTTGTCAAGTCTCGCGAGGGTTGACAGTTACAGTTACCTGCGCTTCAGGTGTTACACGGGATCTGCACACCAGGGCTGTGCAAGGGCGCTAGTCTACAGAAACCACGGGGACCCTGCTCAAGTTGTTCAGTAAGAATGCCACTATGTCTCTCTCTCTCTCTCTCTACCTCTCTACCTCTCTCTCTCTCTCTCTCTCTCTACCTCTCTCTCTCTAATGATAGTAGTGCACCACCTTTCCATAACAGTATAACTTGCTCAAGTAACTACACACATTTGATTTGATAGTTGCAGATCATGTATTGGGAAAGATAACCCTAACCCAAGTGTCACAGAGGGTTCATGTAACGTCTTGTGTGGTTGTCAGGGTGGAGAACATGGACTTACCCTCCTCCATCAGTGCAAAGAGTATCCTAGTAAAGATACTGGCAGCTCCAATCAACCCATCTGATATTAACATGATTCAAGGTACAAAATAAATAACAGAAATGTCGAAACCGACTGTAGCCTATATGCTATATATGTTACGGTACATGTGGGAAAACTAGGGTTAGTTTACCTTAACCCTAGCACCGTAGCACGGCACCTAACCCTAACCCTAGTTTTCCCACATGTACCGTAACATATATATAGAGCCTATGTATTCCAAACCCTGGTTATTCTTGACTATTGAGACTTACCCAAATGTCAATATCCTGTTCTTACAGGCACCTATGCCATCGTACCTGACCTACCAGCGGTCGGAGGAAACGAAGGCGTGGCCCAGGTACTGGAGGTGGGCAGCCAGGTGAAAGCACTCAAACCAGGAGACTGGGTTATCCCGAGAGATGCTGGATTAGGTAATTGCTCAGTGCCAAATAACTACTGAACAGAACATGATTTTACAGTTGAGCCCCTAACGGCCCCTCATATGTCTTAGAAATATGGAATTGTGTGTGTAGGTAACATAGACACGGCTGTTCTAGTGTCAACTGTCACTTTCAAATTAACCTCAAGATTCCTGTATATACCCTGAGTAGGGACGTGGAGGACAGCAGCGGTGCTGGCTGAAGAGGATGTGATCTCAATTCCCAACGACATTCCACTGCTCTCTGCGGCCACACTCGGGGTTAACCCCTGCACTGCCTTCAGGATGCTCTCTGACTTTGAGGACCTCAAGCCAGGTACTGTTACTATCTTAATACGGTGGCTGCTAGATGTTATCCATCTTACCCATCAATTAAACCCTTACCCAAGTGAGCTTCAATCTCATATAGAACCAAAAACCTCTTGGATGGATCTCATCACTTAGTAGTCTCGTTAAACAGCCTCCTTTTGGACAGAATATGTTCTGACCCCTCAGGTGACTCTGTTATCCAGAATGCAGCCAACAGTGGTGTCGGTCAAGCTGTAATACAGATAGCCGCTGCAAGGGGAATCCACACCATCAATGTTGTCCGAGACAGGTAAATCCATCCAATCAATCACTCTGTACTGACTAGAATAAGCTACATTGAAACATCCCAATATGTGATTTGGTGACTGATTAGGAGTTGTTGTTTTCATGACAGTACAAAATCTGCAGTAGGTCAAACTGTACATACATATGTCTGATTAGGAGTTTGAAACTACACCAATCCCAATGAGGTTAACCATCTATCCATTTAAGCGCTTTGAGTTGCATTTCATGTACGAAAGGCGCTATATAAATAAAGCTTTACTTACTTACTTACTTACTTACTTACTTAACCCACACAAAATGACAGAAAAGTCCTCTGTCAAGCTAATATTCTGCCATAAGGGTTACCTATATTCAGTTTTCTTCAGACCTACATAACACCCTGTGTTATCAGCTAATCACTGTAGGGCAACAAAGAGAGCACTTGTCCTTGAACATGGTCGTAACCCCCTGCCATCATACAAACTGACTGTGATGTCTGACTGACCTGGCTGAATACATTTGTACCTCTCCTCTCACAGGCCAGACCTCACGCAACTCACTGATAGGCTGATGGCCATGGGTGCTAGTCATGTGATCAAAGAGGAGACATTGAGGCGACCGGAAATGAAGGAACTCTTCAAGGTCTGGGGGTTTGTTAACAGCTGAAAATGCTACATGTCATAATGTTGTTTTTGGTAAAAAGAATGTAAACATTATGTCATTATTAATATGTTTTTGTCTCTCATAGACCTGTCCAAGGCCTAAGCTGGCACTGAACGGTGTTGGGGGTAAGAGCGCAACAGAACTCCTGCGTCAGTTACAGTGAGTATCCAAGTGACAAACCCTCCTTTGCCGCGAGAGCTTGATGTTCTGACATTCAAGAGATTTTGATAGAGATAGCTAGACTAGAGAGATAGTTAACTGCTTTTCTCTTATGGTTGCCAGAGTTGGGGGGTCAATGGTGACGTATGGAGGGATGGCCAAGCAGCCGGTTATTGTTCCCGTGGTAAGACTCCTCCTAGTATTCCTCATTTCCTCATTTAAGCCTAGGCTTTTTCCTACTCCTTTTCGAACAATTGATAGGACTGTACTCTACATATTAGTTATTTGTTATTTATTATTTTAAATCATGTTCGAAATAAAGATTCATTCATTCATTTCTGTCACATGCCTCTTGGAACTGTTCTATTTCAAAACGTTTGTTCTCTCTCCCGCCCATAAATATACTACATTTAAATGGCCACGCCTCTTTAGCTCATTTTTTAAACGTCCTCACCTTATTCTCTCCTCCCCTCAGAGTGCTCTCATCTTCAAAAATGTGAAGGTGCGTGGGTTTTGGGTCACCCAGTGGAAGAGAGATCACTCTCAAGGTAAGTCAGACATATTTGATTGGCATGCCTCTCATGACTTTAGAATGGTTTACTCACAATTTGTTTTCTGACTGCTGTTAGTCACTTTTAATGTAATACAGCTTGATATTTAAACACATTCTTTTTTTCACAAGCTTTTAACAATGTTTTATGTTACACAGTGAGAGGCCTTTTGAGTCCTCAGACTAGATTTATTTTGTCTCCGCAGACGAGGCCGCGCTACGAGGCATGCTGTACGACCTCTGCTCCCTGATCCGCCAGGGAAAGCTGACCGCACCGACCTGCTCAGAGGTGGGCCTCCAAGACTTCCGCCTTGCACTGGACACAGCCATGAAGCCGTTCACCTCAGCCAAACAGGTCCTGGTTATGTGAGCCGCCTGCCTGACCATACTCTCTCCATACACACAAAGCCATGGGATGTTCACTGGGTGCGACCTCAAGACCGCCGCATCATTGTTGGAAATCTGTTGCTCAAGCACGTGCTCAATAAATGTGTATCTTCTCTTCGAGCTCAAAGTCCAGTATATGTTATCTGCACCATCTAAGTCGATTTTATTGGTACCAGTCACATACTATTATAGCCCCTATTGTGTGTGGGGTTACGGCAAGATTCTCTGGAATTGTCCAGGATCCTTTGCCAACTTGTCTGTATGTTTTTTTATGGAACACATGGTGTCCCGACAAAGCAGTGTAATAAACTAGAGCGAGTATAGTTGAGATAGATAGCAGCAATAATTAGAGAAGTGTATGTTTTATTATTTAGTTATTTATTAATACATGTGGGTAGCATTTCAATTGGCAGCATGGCGTCTTCCACTGCCAGGTTCAACTGAACGAACAGAATCTGCAACTGTAGAAAACCTGAAACATTTACATGATTTTCAGGCAGTAGCAATGCACTTTGTCTTCAACAACACATACATTTAAACCAAACCAAGTAAAACATTGAAATCAAAGGGTGTGGGGCTTCCTAAAAAAATATATGAAATATATTTCATATAAAAGTTAGCTTTTCATAGTATGACTTGTCACTTGAACTTGTCATCCCTTCTCTCTCTCTCATCCCTCTTTCCTGTCATCCCTTCTCTTTCTCTCACCCCTCTTTCCTGTCATCCTTTCTCTCTCTCTCACCCCTCTTTACTGTCAACATCTCTACTGTGTCTATCAATAAAAAGAAAAATGTGAATGGGACTGTCCCACTCAGAAAAAAGAGCTTTAAAAAAACAAAAACAAAAAACAGTGACATTCAGAACAGACATTGTGTCGAAAAAACATCATAATTTCCCTTAACAGAAAAATCGTGAAGTGCTCTTCTTCCCAATTGTCCAGCTTCTCTCCGTGATCATTTTTTTCCAGCCTCTCTCAGTCACTAACAGTGTACAGGTATGAATGATGGTCGATGGCATCGATGGGTCATCATTAACTATCGCACAATGGGATAGTTAATAGCTAGCCCAGACCAGACTAAACGCCACAGAAAGGACTGACGACATCAAGGCAAGACTAACAGAGGCTGCCCCGTCTTTCTCAGAGAGACAGTCCTCGTATCTCTCAAAGTCGACTTCACGGGCGGCGCACACGTGGTCGATACGACAGTCGCCGTCGCACTCTGTCAGGTCGTAGTTAACTGAGTTGAACTCGTAGTACTTCTGTAGGTAGCAGCGGTCGGATGCCATGCGTTCCACCACCTGATGCATGGAGGCCGGGGAAGCGTCCGGCACACGGAAGCTCTCTGTGAGACGGTACTCCTTTTCCCAACGTGCGTGGTCTGTGTTGCCATAGGTCAGGTTCAGGTAGTAGGTCACTATGTCCTGTGTGGAGAGAGTTAAAGACAAAGAAGTAGGCGTTAGAGTTTGGAAGGAGAGGGTATAGAATTATGTTTTTCATGGTAAGAGTTGTGTCTCTGTGTACAACAACTTAATCAAATTGAGGTTCATATCTATAGTTAATACAATCATTGTTATTGACAGATACAGTAGAGATTTAGACAGGAAGGATGGGTGAGAGAGAGAGGAGGGATGACATGCAGGATATGTCCCCGGCCGGAGTCGAACCGGGGACCCTGCGGTTACATGGTCAACGCTTAACCCGCTACGCCACCTAAGCGCCCCACAATCATTGTTTTAAAAGATGAGTCAGTATTGCCTCGTACTTTGATCAGGAGGGTTTGGGTGTTGTATTCGAAGACGCGGATGCCAGGGTTGTTGGCCCCGTCCTCGACCCCTGGTAGGGTGGTCTTCCAGGGAGTCACCCCAGGACTCAGGAACATGGCGCTGATGGGGGATCCTGAGGAGAGACAGTTCGTGACGTTAGAATTATAAGGTTCTATCTCCATTTTTGGTCAAAATTGAGTTTTTTACATAGTCTGATCCATTAGGTGTTTATTAATAAAATACAAAGGTTCCATCTCACAAAACATAATGGAATGTAAAAACTTTGATGCTCAATATCTCTGAACTGCCCTAAACAGAGATAGAACCTTCTCATTCTAAACTCACGAGTTGATAAGATGGAAGAGGCACACATATACTGTTCAATTTGGCTAATGGTGACATGGTGACCCTCTTTGCCTTAGGTTGCTATTCAACCGGCAAAAAGCCATGTGTTGGAAAATTGTTTCATGAGAAAAAGCTTGTGTAATATACAGTTAATTAATGTCCTGCTTAATTACACTGTATACCTTCTGAGTTGTAGAACATGCGGAAGCTGTCGGTGTGATGATGACCGAAGAACTGTCCAATGATAACAGAGTGATGCTTCTGAATCAGCTGCAGGTAGCGTTTGTTGAAGTTGGGTCGAAACCAAGACGTCCGCCGCTTCTTCTCAAAGAAACCTGGCGGGACGTGTCCAATGAGGTACACCTAAGAGAAGAAGTCAGTGTGGGATATTTAAAGCCACAGAGTATTACAATACAGGCGTTACTTCAAGAACAGGAGGACATTTCCATAGTGATATTTATCTTTGCTATATTTACAGTAGTCTTTAGTCTTTGACTGGTTGGAGTCATTTATCTTATCTAGTAGTTATTTCTTATTTCAACATAGCATTTGTTCAACCTTTTCATTGTTTTTGGCAGCTTCTGTCAGAACTTGGTCTGTCCAGTTGAACTGGTTAGCTGGATCGTCCATGTTTTCTGTCAGCTTGTTCTGGCCGTGGTACAGGTTAGTGTTGAGGACCACAACCCTGAAACCTGGTTGGCTGAGCAGCTCCTCTGTGTAGTACCCGCCTGTAGACAGTGGAAGAGTGGAAACACACACTAGTAGGCTACTATATCTTAATCATACATTACATTGAACCCATTCCAGACCCCATGGTGCACCCTACAAGCAGTCTAAGGTTACACCTTAACTGCTCCTCCTGAGACATCTTCTGCCCCTCAGCACTGCGTCTCCTAAAGACACCCGCCTTCCCCTCTACTGTGTCCCTAAAAACTTCTATTGCCCCCCTTGTACTGTTTCTCTCTTTCTCCAGTGTCAAAAAATAAATAAATAAAAGGTTTAGAAGAAGGTGATAGGAGAAGGTTTTTCCTTCTATCAATGGCCTTTCTGAGCTGGATTACTCTTCCTGCTACGACTGGTGGATTGATGATTCACTTGCTTAGTATTCAAATGTATTGATTGGAAGTCGCTTGGAATAAGGCGTCTGCTAAATGCCAAAAATGTAAATGTAAAATGTCTTGTAACAGGATCTGTCAGCCTACCTGTCCTGAAAGTTTTTTGAGACTCGGGCTCCAACCAGTCCTGCCACATCTGTGCTGTCTGGTTATATATGTTGTTCTGGTCTGGGGGTAGCTGGTGCTTCGGGTGGTAATCATGGTTCCCCAGTGCAGAGTACACTTTAGTACCTGAAATGGTTTCATTAGTTTACAAAAAAAGAAAAAAAGTTATGTGAATATTTTGAAACAGAAATTCACAATGAATAAACAATGAAAGTAAATGTTTATTGTTTTAGTCAGGCCTCAACAGACCGATCTATTCCCACTATGAAGTTAGACGCACTTGGAAAAACCAGCTTGATGATGTTAGTGAGCTTGTCCATAATAAAGAGCACCTCCTCTTCTCCCAGATCCTCGTCAGGCACATGCGGAGTGTTATCTCTGTGCAAAAGTCACATTTCAAGTTGTTTGTTTGTTTGTTTGAAAGCAGTTCACAGAAAATCAATATAATCACACGTGTGCAGACTCAGAGACTTCAAATGGGAGCAGTCATCAAGGTTATTTGAGTTGTTAAGCCTATTCCATAAGGCTCATTTACGCAATAGCTAGCTGAATGAATGAATGAATGAATGAATGAATGAATGGTCTTTATTGTCATTAATACAGTACAGGTACCAAACAACGACATTTGGGAGGGGGGGCTCCCCTGGTGCTAGGAAAAAATACTAAAAACAAGAAGGGAAAAGAGCTTGTTTACATAAATAAAGGCTATGTACACTATCCACTATACTATACAAATAAAACACTGTGCTGTACTCTATGCTATGCAAAATCCTAACATTTCCTATCTCTGAATCTTCTGTACACAAGGGTTGTCATATTGCACATAGTGTTATTGCACATTCATTTATAGCTGAGGGCATCATAATCACGCAGAAATATCGATATTATTATTCTGTTGATGCCTACCCGGTCCAGACGATGAAATCCGGCTCTGGCAGAATGTGTTTCATGGCAAACACTGTGGAGTTGATGAGGTCCCATGGCGCATCGCAGTTATAGTCTCCAAATGTCCCGGGGCTCTGGGCAGGGCGTGTCCCGCTGGAAGTACACACACTGTCGGGATTGGTGAGATCATAGGTTGGGTCCCAGTGTAAATCTGTAATATGCCAGAAGTTTCCTGAAAAAAGAAAACACAGCATGACATGAGAGGTGCAATATGTTAGGCATGATGGGTCCATCTATTCTATATGATCGCTATACGCGCACTACAATGTATGTCTGTTGTTAAAGAAATTAAATCATTTACTTCAAACAAACAAGCGTGTCCTGTGTATATGTGTTGCAGTGCACTCACCAGAAAGCGCCAGAGTTTCCACGCAGGTGAGAAACAGACCAGACAGGAGTCTGGTCCACATCGCTGCCATGGTGCTGAGGTCTAAACGTTTCAACAAGGTGGAATCAGACCGGACGAGCCGTTATCTTCCGTAGAATCACGCAAGGCAAGCCTACTCGAGTTGAAACACGAGCCTATAAAACGAAAGATAAGAAACAATAAATTAAATCCTAAAAGATTAAAAGAACATTAGATTAGAAGATTAGATTAGACACACTAAAAGAAGTAGTCTGATCTAATCTAAAGTAGTTGTCATGTTCTCATAATAAGCTTTACATTCTGTGCTATTTTCTATATAATAATGGCTATAGTGGTTTGTATTGCACACAATGTCCAAACTTACTTGCGGAGCAGAAAAAAGACCACATGACCACGACATCACACTGCATTTATTTGAGGATTTGGCTAAAAATGTTGGAATATTCTGGGGGAGCCAGCATGTTGTTATGCATGATAACTGCCGTCTCGTGATCTGATGAGATTTACCAAAATATCTGTCCCACCGCCAAGTTTGAACTGCTGTCAATGCGGTTATGTGTTCATTCGTATTAAAATTATATTAGGCCCTTTTTGTTTATTTTCCATGTTCTTGAAAATAAACAAGAACATGGAAACAACTCTTGCAAACAAGAACTCAAGAACATGGAAAATAAACAAAAAGGGCCTAATATAATTGTAGGCCCTTTAGGCCCTATATACGTATATATATTATATATATATTTATATATATATAAACAGAAAAAAGTGATAAACCACAATAAAATATGGTCCAATCAACAATAAACTTAAGTATTAATCAATAATTGAAATAACATTGTTCATCATTTCTAATTCCTCTCCTAGTTAGAGACTCAAAACAGTTCAGAACAGACATGCGCACTGGTGTCCTGAAAAAAGGCGCATCTCACCTAAAGAGGGGTTGTCCTCCGTCTTTTGCCCCGTGCGCGCATTGGTTCACTAGATCTAGTGAGAGTATCTGATTGGTTTACTAGATCTAGTGAGAGTGATCTGATTGGCCGGTGGATTTCGCGGCAGTTCAGCAGGAGCGCATGCGCCGTATACTGTCAACTTTCCAGCGCGCGGAAAATTGTACAAGCAGGACAACAGCACCACCAAGACTGTGTGTGTACAAGTCTCTTCACATCTTTAACTCTCGTTTATTGTCTATTAACTCGGTTACAGTGTCTCTACGACACCATGTGGAATAACCAAGGTGAGTTCACCGTTACTACGTTACTACTTGTATGTTCCGGTGCTGACAAAATAAGCACTCTAATAGGCTAACTACGTACGTGCTTGCTAACCAGGACCTGTTAGCAGTTAGCTTAGCTAGTTCTCTTCTGTTGTTGTCATGGTGATGGTATTAGCCGTTCTAGAACAGCTGAACATATATATTCATTGACACGTTAGCACACTGTTACCTTTTAGCTAGCAAATAGGTGGGGTGCCATTTCAGAACACGTGTCAACACGCAGCATCTATTTCCTAGCTAGTTTTGGAGTTTTCGACTCCCTCTCCTCGCATACACACCAACAGCATACACACCAACAGCATACACACCAACAGCATACACACCAACAGCGTACACACCAACAGCATACACACCAACAGCATACACACCAACAGCATACACACCAACAGCATACACACCAACAGCATACACACCAACAGCATACACACCAACAGCATACACACCAACAGCATACACACCAACAGCGTACACACCAACAGCATACACACCAACAGCATACACACCAACAGCATAAGTTGAATGAATCTCTGTTGTTTCCCACCCAGGAGGAGGAGGATCATCATATGGAGAGTCAAACATGGGAGGTGGATACACCCAGTCCCCGGGAGGGTTCGCATCACCTGCTGCGTCCCAGGGAGGAGAGAAGAAAGCGGTCTGTATTACTTTAGATGTTTGTTCTCTCTCTCTCTCTCTGTCTCTCTCTCTCTGTCTGTCTCTCTCTCTGTCTCTGTCTCTCTCTCTGTCTCTGTCTCTCTCTCTGTCTTTGTCTCTCTCTCTCTCTGTCTCTGTCTCTCTCTCTCTGTCTGTCTCTCTCTGTCTCTCTCTCTCTGTCTCTCTCTCTGTCTCTCTCTGTCTGTCTCTCTGTCTCTCTCTCTCTCTGTCTCTCTCTCTGTCTCTCTCTCTCTGTCTCTCTGTCTCTCTGTCTGTCTGTCTCTCTCTGTCTGTCTCTCTCTCTGTCTCTGTCTGTCTCTCTCTCCGTCCGTCTGTCTGTCTCTCTCTGTCTCTCTGTCTGTCTCTCTCTCTGTCTCTCTCTCTGTCTCTCTCTGTCTCTCTCTCTCTCTCTGTCTCTCTCTCTCAAAAAAGGGAGGGAAAAAAAGAGAAGAAAGGGGTCTGTATTACTTTAGATGTTGTTGTTTTTTATCACAAACCTAATTTGTTGGCAATACAGTCATACACAACAGTTCCAAATAAGTTGTTTAGCTATATCAGCCCCTAGGTCATTAGAAATGGCTTGTCGATAAACCCTAAGCTACTGTCTTGAAGCTTAGATGTGAAACTGTCTTGAATCCATAATCCTTCCCTGCACACTTATAGGATGAAACTGATGTGCAACAATGTTTAATTCGTTTCATAGTAACTAACCAACGTGTGCGTGTCTGTGTCTGTGTCTGTGTGTGTTACAGAGGCAACGTGCCCAGCACATCATCCCGTGTACCGTCTCCCAGCTCATGTCTGCGGCCCAAGCGGAGGACGTCTTCAGAGTAGGAGAGGTGGAGGTCGGCCAGGTAAACACTATTTGTCGTGTGGTCACAAACATTCTGGCCACAATACTATCCCTATGAGGACGAGTTGAAAGTTCATAAGTCATAAGTGCATAAAGGGTTGTACTTTAAACATCAAGCACATCAAATGACGAAGCTTAATAATAATAAACACATATTTAGAACCAGTAATTTTGTAATTTATTACATACACACACATTCATGCAAGGCACTGGCCCGCTCATTAAGAGCAATTTGGGGTTCAGTGTCTTGCCCAAGGACACCTCGACATGTGGCCAGCTGCGGTTCGAACCGCCGACCTAGCAATCATTAGACGCTGGCTCTACCCTGAATCACAGCCTCCCCCACTGTAGACCGCCGTGCTAGACCACTGGCGGTTCGAGCCCCGGCTGGCCACATGTCGAAGTGTCCTTGGGCAAGACACTGAACCCCAAATTGCTCCCAATGAGCGGGCCGGCGCCATGGTAGCTTGCCGCCATTGGTGTGTGAATGGGTGAATGAGAGGCCGTTGTAAAGCGCTTTGGATAAAGGCTCTATATAAGTGCAATCCATTTACCATTTAGTACTATAATAGTGGTGTATATTACCGTAACTAATACAAGTTCATGACTAACTAAAATGGCCATATGGAGATTTTAAAAAAAACATGAAATAGCTTGATAAATTTCCATTCATTTCACAGGGTATCCGCGGTATCTTGAAAAGTATTAAAAGTTGATAAATCAATTTTGGGAAAATCAAGACCCTTAATAAGTATTAAAAAGTCTTATCACGATTTTATGAGGTCTTGAATTTTGTAGGTATTTTTCTGAATTAGACTCTGTCCAAAGAGTTTGAGTCCTAAACACTTTTAGTAAAAGTTCGTGAATTTTATAAATTTTATTAAAAAACAAAGATGAACCGGAAATTGTGTTGTATGATAGTGGTCTAGTCTATTGCAAACTAAAACTGTTAAGTTAAAGGTGTCACTGATGTAAACGGTTACAGCTCGAAGTGGCGGTGAGGTCTGGAAAAATATTGACAAGGTCTTTAAAAAGTCTTAGAAAGGTATTGAAATTAACCTCAAGATTCCTGTATATACCCTGAGTAGGTAACATAGACACGGCTGTTCTAGTGTCAACTGTCACTTAGATCCAACTGTCACTTTCAAATTAACCTCAAGATTCCTGTATATACCCTGTTTCAGCGAAATGGCTTCACTGTATTCCAACCTCCTCCGGTGCTAGGTTGTCCTTTTGTTGCGTTAGTAGTTTTTGGGTACTTGTTTAGTGTAAATGGAAGCGAATCAAACATGATACGGGCACCGGTATTTGAAGTCTGTTAATCTTACTCTAAATATCTCTCTATATATTGTTGAGTATTGAAAATGGCATAGTGAGAAATTCAAATAATTATTTTAAGCATATAAACAGGCGTTTTTAGAGTGAGTTTGAGATTTATATTTGTTTTTTGGTGCACTATTATTATACCAAAATATATCATGGTTTTACAGTTTAAATGCTATTCCCCAGACATTTCCAAACGGATTTGACCTGCATACTATTTGCATCTAATACTATTTGTTGACCGTGGTTGCAGAGTGTGTGTGGCACAGTGCCAATGATAATGCATTTAGAATGTTGATGTCAGCATTAATAAATGTATTCGCGGGGCGCTTAGGTGGCGTAGCGGGTTAAGCTTAGGTGGCGTAGCGGGTTAAGCTTAGGTGGCGTAGCGGGTTAAGCTTAGGTGGCGTAGCGGGTTAAGCTTAGGTGGCGTAGCGGGTTAAGCTTAGGTGGCGTAGCGGGTTAAGCTTAGGTGGCGTAGCGGGTTAAGCTTAGGTGGCGTAGCGGGTTAAGCTTAGGTGGCGTAGCGGGTTAAGCTTAGGTGGCGTAGCGGGTTAAGCTTAGGTGGCGTAGCGGGTTAAGCTTAGGTGGCGTAGCGGGTTAAGCTTAGGTGGCGTAGCGGGTTAAGCTTAGGTGGCGTAGCGGGTTAAGCTTAGGTGGCGTAGCGGGTTAAGCTTAGGTGGCGTAGCGGGTTAAGCGTTGACCATGTAACCGCAGGGTCCCCGGTTCGACTCCGGCCGGGGACATATCCTGCATGTCATCCCTCCTCTCTCTCTCACCCATCCTTCCTGTCTAAATCTCTACTGTATCTGTCTGTTTTTTTTAATAATGTATTTGACTGTTCTCTAAATAAATGAATGAATAAATGGCCAGTACTGGTAGTAGAAAGTGATTTCACATGCACAGTCCACATAGTGGGGGGTAGTGGATAGTGAGTTGGACTTGTGATTGGAAGGTTGTGAGTTCAAATCCCGCCTGAAACCACACCACTACTAGTGTGCCCTTGAGTAAGGCACTTAGCCCTCAGTTACTCCAGGGGGAATGTCCCTGTAATTAGTAATTGTAAATCGCTTTGGATTAAAAGCGTCTGCTAAATGGCAAAATTATTATTAAAATTATTAGTGCACACAATTCACCTCCTCTTTGTGTCTCCATTTGTGTTTTAGTTAACCATTGTGGGAATCATCCGAAGCACAGAGAAATCCATGACCAACATCCAATACAAGATCGATGACATGACAGGGCCCCCTATGGACGTGAAGCAGTGGATAGACACAGAGGTGAGGCTTCCTCCAGGGTATCCGCGGTGTCTTGAAAAGTATTAAAAGTTGATGAATCCATTTTGGGAAAATCAAGACCCTTAATAAGTATTAAAAAGTCTTATCACGATTTTATGAGGTCTTGAAAAGTAAAAGTTCGTGAATTTATTCGTTTTATTAAAAAACAAAGATGAACCTGGAAATTGTGTTGTATGATAGTGGTCTAGTCTATTGCAAACTAAAGCTGTTAAGTTAAAGGTGTCACTGATGTCAACGGTTACAGCTCGAAGTGCCGGTGAGGTCTGGAAAAATATTGACACAGTCTTTAAAAAGTCTTAGAAAGGTATTGAAATTAACCTCAAGATTCCTGTATATACCCTGAGTAGGTAACATAGACACGGCTGTTCTAGTGTCAACTGTCACTTAGATCCAACTGTCACTTAGATCCAACTGTCACTCTCAAATTAACCTCAAGATTCCTGTATATACCCTGGACTAGGAGCACTAACAGTCTACCTAGCAATCAAGGCATCTACAGTACTCATCTATGATTCAACACTGGAAGAAGAACTTGTTAAATGTTCATTCACTGATGTCTGATGCCTCTTATGTAAGACTGAAGATGTTGGAGTTTTGACTTCAATGAGAAGTTAAATCCCACTGTCTCCTCCGCTCCCCCTGTCACTCACAGGACCCCAGTGTGGACAGCACTGTTGTCCCCCCAGGCACGTACGTGAAGGTCTCTGGCAACATGCGCGCCTTCCAGGTGAGCTCATCGTTGCATTTACTTCTCTTTAAAGGTTGTAGAAGCGCATGATTTTGAGAATCAGTTTACAAGAAATGGGCCTTTGACCATGGACATGGACCGTTCCAAGAACATTGGCCAATCTGAAAGCTCTTCTGAAAGAGTTTTCACGCTAATAAGACTTTTTGGTCTTGCTCCATTTTCCAACACCATATTTCCTAGCTACTTGGAAAGTGACTTTTCCACTGTAATAAAAACATGATCACATCCTAAGTTTACAAGAAATGGGCCTTTGACCATGGACCGTTCTGTATTTCACTACCTGTATTTCAGATAGTGCAGTTTCCTCTTTGGAGTCTTTTTAGCTTTAGTTATTAATTTAATGAATTAATGTTCAGAGTGCATTCTTTTTTCTTTTTTTCTCTTTTCAATATGTGAATATAACCGCCTGCAAGTCAATGCATTGACTTCTTGCTCTCTTTTGTTCTGTCTCTCTCTCTGTGCGTACGTGTTTGTGTGTTCCTTCCTGTCCCAGAGTCATCGGTCTGTGGTGGCGTTCAGCCTCAGGCCCCTGGAGGACATGAATGAGATCACCTCACACATGTTGGAGGTGGTGCAGGCTCACATGATACTCAGCAAACCATCAGCCACGGTGAGAACTGCCTCATTGGCTGTGTCAAGTTATGACATTTTGGTTTATATTATTGTATTAGAAATAGTTTTGTTTTTGCAGTAGAAAAATGGGGACAAGGACACATGGTGAAATAAAGAAGCGTATTTATTATGTTCAATGCTGAGTCCATGTTGTCTGCTTCCCAGATACATACTTACATTATATTAAGCCCAATGCACACAGCGTGCGATTTCTGTTGCACGACAACATTCCATTGTTGTCATGAATGGAATCGAATTTTCGCTGTGCGATTAAAATCGGGGCCGTGTGCATTGGGATGCGATTTTCTCATAGACTTCCATTCAAACTTCAAAATGGAATGTTGACGTGCAACAGAAATCGCACGCTGTGTGCATTGGGCTTTACATTATACATTACTTACATACTTTACTTACTTAATAATAATTACACTTTATTCTTCTTATTATAGTCACCATCTTAAGTGTTCCTTTGAATTAGGTCAGCCAGACTGACTGGGTTATGTCTTGGACAAAGTTAGGTGTTTAATCTGAATAGCTGTCTTGTGAACTGCCTGTAATGTGTCATCATTTACATTAACATTTTTGGCATTTAGCAGACGCCTTATTCCAAAGCGACTTACAATCAATACATTTGAATACTAAGCATGTGAATCATCAATCTACCATTCGTAGCAGGAAGAGTAATCCAGCTCTTGTTTTTTTTTACACTGGAGAAACAGAGAAAACAGTACAAGGGGGGCAATAGAAGTTGTTAGGGACACAGTAGAGGGGAAAGCGGGTGTCTTTAGGAGACGCAGTGCTGAGGGGCAGAAGATGTCTCAGGAGGAGCAGTTAAGGTGTAACCTGAAGAGATGGAGGTCTTCAGTCTACGACGGAAGATGGGTAGTGACTCTGCAGTTCTGACAGCCGTGGGAAGGTCATTCCACCAGCGGGGAGCCAGTGTAGTGAAGAGACGTGATCGGGCAGCATGACTGCATGACTGCTGTGTAGAGGTGGTGGGGTCAGTCGTCATCACACCACTCACAAGTTTTGGCTTCCTTTTAGATGGGAGGAGGCGGCGGCAGCGGAATGAACACTAGCATATCACGGCCTGGAATGGGTGGCATGGGAGGAGGAGGAGGAGGAGGAGGAGGAGGATACTCTGGCGCCACTGACATGTCTGCCAATGGGCTGAGCCCAAGCCAGAACCAAGTGAGTGTACACACACAGGCAGCCAAAAATACAATCCATGAATTGGCCAATTAACTATGTTACCATAAAATACTGCTGATACTGTTTGGTGTGGTGGTGGTGGTCCCCCTTTTAATGTGAACTGGCACAATATTGCACATGCATGGTTTATTGTTATGTTCATCATGTGTCCTCTCCTTAGGTGCTGAGCTTGATAAGGAGCTGCCCAGAGCAACAGGGCATCAGCATACAGGACCTGAAGCAGAGGCTCAGCGGCATGAGCATGCAAGTCATCAAGTAAGACCTTCCCCCACCCTCTCTTCTCATATCTGCATGACCACAAAGTGGTAACATAGACACGGCTGTTCTCGTGTCAACTGTCACTTAGATCCAACTGTCACTTTCAAATTAACCTCAAGATTCCTGTATATACCCTGACAAACAGCATTCTGGTGAAGTGGTCTCCTCCCCTTACAACATCTCTTTCCACTGTCTTACACACACACAGGCTGGCCGTGGAGTTCCTCAGCAACGAAGGCCACATCTTCTCCACCGTAGACGAGGACCACTATAAATCTACGGACAATGACGATCAATGAGCAACAATGAGCATCTCCTCTGCCTCTCCCCTCCTGTGTAGCACTCGGACTCGACAGCCAGAAGGGTCCGTTCTCTGGGAGCTCAGCCAAACATGTGCTACTATGAGCATGCCTCTCAGTACTGACCAGTGTTAATTTTGTCAGGCTTTTTAGTCACTTTAGTCTTTGGTGTTTAGATGAAGATGCACACCAGTTCTAGTCACACCAAGTCACCTCCACGTTTCTTAGTTCCAGTCCAGTTCCAGTTGAAAATATGTCAGTGCAGTCTCAGTCCACAAAAGCTCCAAAACATTTTAGTCTAGCCGTAGTCAGCGACGAAAACTTGACTAAAATGTTTTGGAGTTCTTGTGGACTGAAACTGCACTGGAATGTTTTCAGTTTTCATCAACTGGAACTGAGAGAAATGGAGGTGACTTGGTGTGACTAGAACTGGTGTGTGCATCTTCATCTAAACACCAAAGACTAAGTGACTAAAAAGCCTGACAAAGTTAACACTGGTACTGACCTAATAAAAAAGCACCTGTTGTTATACATGGGACCTTTATGTACAGTGATCATCAAGTGATGTGCTTATAATGTTGGTAATTAAGGGGAACCGAGTTCGTGAGAAGCGGTGTTCACACGTCCTCTTAAGCTTTTGGTCAGTTCTGCAAAATGACGCACAGGTCACAGCATGGCAGTACTGTGGCCCTGTGGTTTTCTTATGAAGACATGCTATTATTAGGCTAGTTCTTACTACATGTGTTTAATGTATCGAGCCATCATTTAAAAATAATGCGGAACATGTAAAATTATTCATATTGAGCTTTTCTCATCTGTTAAGTGTGTTTTGTTTTTGTCTCAAGTAAAAGTATCTTTTGAGAAAAAATGTGTTGTTTTCTTCAGATAATTCACATTTCACATCATTTGGGAAGTGAGAAATGCTTTAACAGTCCACAACTAAGTATTTACCACGAACCTTTAGGGAAACAATCGCTTTTTTATTGGTAATAGATCAAATCAATTAGACACTTAGGATGTGATCATGTTATTACAGTGGAAAAGTCACTTTCCAAGTAGCTAGGAAATATGGTGTTGGAAAATGTCGCAAGACCCAAAAAGTCTTATTAGCGTGAAACCTCTTTCAGAAGAGCTTTCAGATTGGCCAATGTTCTTGGAACGGTCAAAGGCCCATTTCTTGTAAACTGATTCTCAAAATCAACCTTCTTCTACAGAAGGTTTAAAGAGAAGTACAACCTTTGAAGAGAAGTAAATGCAATGATGAGCTCACCTGGAAGGCGCGCATGTTGCCAGAGACCTTCACGTACGTGCCTGGGGGGACGGTGCTGTCCACGCTGGGGTCCTGTGAGTGACAGGAGGAGCGGAGGAGACAGTGGGATTTAACTTCTCATTGGAGTCAAAACTCCAACATCTTCAGTCTTGCATAAGAGACGTCAGACATCAGTGAATGAACATTTAACAAGTTCTTCTTCCAGTGTTGAATCATAGATGAGTACTGTAGATGCCTTGATTGCTAGGCAGACTGTTAGTGCTCCTAGAAAGACTCACCTCTGTGTCTATATGCTTACTTCTTCCTGGAAGAAGTGAAGTGAAGTGAAACTTTATCTATATAGCGCCTTTCGTACACGGATGCAACTCAAAGCCCCGGAAGAGGTCCCCCCCACACACTGCCGAAGGTTGGATTCTGCATTTCAGTATTAGTGGTCCTCCCCACATTTAGAGTCAAACCTACACCCAAGTCATGCCATTGGATTATCATGTGGACTGCACTTATATAGCGCCTTTATCCAAAGCGCTTTACAACGGCCTCTCATTCACCCATTCACACACACATTCACACACCAATGGCGGCGGCAAGCTCACTTCAGTGTCTTGCCCAAGGACACTTCGACATTTATTTATTTATTTTTATTTATTTTTTTGCCATTTAGCAGACGCTTTTATCCAAAGCGACTTACAATTACGAATTACAGGGACATTCCCCCTGGAGTAACTGAGGGCTAAGTGCCTTACCCAAGGGCACACTAGTAGTGGTGTGGCTTCAGGCGGGATTTTGAACTCACAACCTTCCGATCCCAAGTCCAACTCGCTATCCACTAGACCACCACTACCCCTTATGACCACCACTACCCCTTATGTGGCCAGCCCAGCCGGTGTCACATTGCTCTTCTGAAAGAGGTTACACCCTAATGAGACTCTTTGGTCTTGCTCCATTTTCCAACACCATATTTCCTAAGTATTTTGCTTGTAATGGAAATAATTATATTTTACTATTATTAGACTACTAGAGATTATTTGCATATAGTGATAATTACATTTGAGTCAGATAATCAATACTAGATATGCTTTGCTATTAACACTTCTTCTTGTAGAAACTGATATTAGTATTAAATGCTGATATTAGTATTAAATACTCATTTTAAATACTAATTTTTCTCCATAAATTCAGATCACCCTGTACTATTTTGAACTGGAAAACGACACGACTTTGGTGTGTTTCCATGGTCCTCTATTTGCAATGCAAATATGTTTTCAGAGCAACAGTGAAGGTTATTGTATACTCATAATGTTAGGGAATATCCCCTCACGTGTGACAAAGGAAGTAAGATTCCACACATGAATAGAAGAGTCAGATATTGGTTCACAATTTTTATTATGAGCGTTTAGCTTTTGTGACAAAAAAAAAAAGCTTGAATAAATTAAGACAGGCATTGTGACTGCAACACCATAAACATACAAAATAAATGGAAACGGAATGATTATGAAATGTGATTCCAGTGATTTATCATATTATCCTGTTCCACACAGCCCCACAGACCAGTCTACTTATGCATTATGTCTTACTGACAATTATCTTTGTATAGATAGTTGTTGCTGTGAAGGTGACTTCAGTAAAACATTCTCACACTCCCACGTTTCCCTCTTTTTTCCACCCCTCATCCATGTCGTCCACTGTTTCGTAGTCATGGTCACTGTCCACATCTGCTGCCTCCTCCTGTGGCATCGCTGTTGAAAGACAAGTGTTGATTTTCGACTGGCACATTGTGCAGTAGTCAACCAGTACATACATACACGTTTTTTCTTTGTGTTATTCTCTAAAGAACACTTCTATACAGTTAATAATATATACATTTAAATAATTCAGATTTATCTCAATAAGGTTATATTCAAATGTAACTTCAGATTGAACTGTGGTGGCAAAATAGGGGGACTATTATATCTCTTGAAGTTGCTTACTTCAACAAAGTGTAACCCCTGATAACCTAGCCCACAAGCCATGCTGTACAGTGTATGGTATGCATGGAGCATATATACATAGTGAAGGTATGTGTACGGTACCTTTTTTCGTAGACTTGATGACTTTCGTATAGTTGTTTGGCTGGGCCTTGCCTGACTTGAGTCGTGTCATAGGCTTTATAGAGTTCCGGGGTGGAGGGGAACTGTCTGAGAAAGCCTTTGTGTAACAGGAAACCAAAAGTGGTGTTATTTTGGGGGGTCGTCGTAGGTGCTAACTGACTGTGAATAACTTACTTGCTTGTACATCTGCAGAAAGACAATTCTTAAACAGCTCACATTTAAAATGGAGATACATGATTAACTGGAGTTTGTTGGATTGTAGCCTAGTCCAATTTGTGAACTTCAATACATAATACAAGAATTTGGTCAATCTACCCAAGAGTCCATTATTTTAAGCAGGGTTCTTAAAGTGTTATCCTTTCTAGAACATGTATTTATTTACCAGGGACAGTGCACATTAATCAACAAATCAGTTTCCACATCTATGTAAATGCGCCAGAGTTAGCTCATGAGCTAATTTCCATCTGTAGTCCCAGAGCAGGCTATTACAAAATTAATGGTGTAGTGTCATTAAAAACATCAGCAAGCACAACAAAACGACATAACAGGCAATACACTACATGACAATACAAGACAAAGCAAGACAATACAAGTTAAGCAAACATCCTACAAGCCTGTGCTTACTGGAGGTAGAGGAGACAGACGCCTTGTGGGTTTCTTGCAATCGAGACTCAGGTTGCTCATCTCTTTGGTTTGGCTGCTGCTTTCGGTAGGTGTGCAGGGGAGGTCTCGTCTCGAGGTGGTTTTCTTCACGACCTTCGAGGCTGCTTTCGGTTTCTGCTTGGGCTTGGGCTTGGGTGGGCGTGGCGGCGGGGGCTCATCTGACCCGGTCATCCAGCGGATTTCATAATAGAAAGATTCCGTCACCTCGGTAACTGTCTCCAGGTCACATTTGGGTGGCTGATCATCAAGCCAAGGCAGGGGGTCGTTTGTAAAAGAGAGGGACATGTTGAGCCAGCGGGTGGGGATCTCAAAGCACTGTTCTGGCCTGCCGGGTAGGCTGGCCTGTATCGTGGGCTCCAGAGTAGCCTGCTCCAGCCTGAGCGAAGGGAACCCCACTAGGGGGTCGGTCTCAAGCGACGTGTCCCGGCTCACCACTTTAACCTCCAACGGCAGGACGAAGCCCTTCACTAAGTCCTCCAGTTTATACTTCTTATTGTCTTTGATCTTCTCCACAAAGTGGCTTTGCATGTACAGGGGCAGGCAAACCTCCTCACTCTCCTCCTCATCCTCCTTCTTGTCCTCCTCCTCATCGTCCTCATCCTCATCCTCTAGAGGACGTCTACAAACGAGGGCCTCCACAGTCTGCTTCTGCTTCTGGCCTGTCTGGCTGCTGTCTCTGTCTCTTCCACGGAGCGGAAGCTCCACCTTCTGGCAGTGCAGCACCTCCAGCTGGTCTCCCACGCTGAGCGCGGGCAGGCCCTCCTCCTCCACCTCCTCGCAGTGCCGCGACACGGTGACCCAGAGGCCCGGCATGCGGGCCGAGGCCACGTACAGCTCGTACGCCGAGCTGAACTCCCGCGGGCGTCGCCGCAGTCGCCCGGCGTAACGTTCCTGGGATACCAGGAAGTACTGGCACGCCCGGCGCCCCTTCAGGCTGGACACCAGGACCATGGCGGAAGTCCTGCGCCCGTGGAGCACCAGGTGGCGGCCCTTGCGGAGCTCCGGTAGCCAGTCGCATCGGAACAGAGGCTGGGTCTCTGGATCCTCCAGGATCTCGGCCATAGTAGGGAAGGCCGCGTCCGGCTGGGCGAACACTTCCGACAGAGTGAGCGGGGTGACGAAGACCAGGTGTTGAGATTGGGCCGTCACGTCGACAACATCCACCTCCAAGCTAGAGGGGAACTTCACTGTGTTTTTTCGTACTGTGAGGAAAAGAGAAAAATGAGAGGAACTATGTCATGGATGGAGTACTCAATACAAAATACAATAAATTGCAGGAAGTTATGGTTATCAGTCATGGGTATCATCAGTTTTAAGGAAGTGACTTTGATAACTTCCAAGGTTCCAACCATCAAACCATAATGCCAACCATCATTGTGGTGTAATTAATTAGTTAGTAAAAAAACATTTTGAGTGCTTGATGTGTGCTCTTATTTTCCCAGACAGCGGCTCTGGAGATACCGTGACGTTAGAATTATAAGGTTCCATCTCCGTTTTTGTCAAAATTTAGTTTTTTACATAATCTGATCCATTAGGTGTTTATTAATGCCTGTGTGGTGTTATTTTTAAAATGTTGACATTTTTTAGTTAGTAATTCATAAAATACAAAGGTTCCATCTCACAAAACATAATGGAATGTAAAAACTCTAATGCAATATCTCTGAACTGCCCTAAACGGAGATAGAACCTTATCATTCTAAACGGAGATAGAACCTTATCATTCTAAACGGAGATAGAACCTTATCATTCTAAACGGAGATAGAACTTCTAGAAATTCTAGAAAATAGAAATTCTAAGCTCACAATATGGTGTTGGTGGATTCAGAACCAAGTTTGTACTCACAGTGCATGATGGCCTGGACCTGATAGATGGGGCTGAGGACCAGCGGTCCACCGTGGGTCGTCATCTTGCTGAAGTGAAAGCGGCGGCTACACAGGTGGGGCGAGGACATGATCTCCTGGACGGTGTAGCACTGGTCACTCTCACACTCGTAGAACTCCCCGTGGCACGAGACCGGAACCAGCACCTCAGCCGAGGTCCCCTTCAGGTGACAGCGAACACAATCCTCCTTCCCTTCCCGCCGCACGACGGACAGCATGGTCACGGCTCTCCCGGCCGCCAGGATGAAGTTCTTCTCGATGGTGATCTCCCGTCGGCTGGTGAAGGTGAAGGCGAGGCAGGAGTCCAGATCTACAGGCCTCAGGCTCAACATCTCCTCCACGGTGCTGTACGGCATCTCCTCTGGGACCAACTTGAACATACCTGAGATGGTCCACAATGGTGCAATGAGACACTGGTCAGCAAACAGCATTAAAATAATAATAATGTGACACGTTCTAGTGTTTTGGGGATGCGCATGTCGGCATCTGATGTAATGTTCAGACTTTTGTTTTCGAAAAATGTGAATACATTTCCACGTTGTTGAAAATCAATGACACATCGCTAGTCAACTATAACACAGCTTGTTTTGTAAGCCTGCTAACAATGTAAAGTAGTGTTCTAGTTAACTAGGTAGCAGTGAGGATTACTCACCGAATCCATTATGTGGCAATATTTTGGCTTGACTAGCGAGTTTGTGTCGTGATTCTACAACAACGTTGAAACGTTGTAGTTCCGTGTGTCTGAACATTTTGATTGGTTGCCGACATGCGGACCAAAACCAAAGACCAAAGACCAACAAGCCTTACCCGTGTGGTTCAGGGGCAGCTCAAACTTGTCATTGTTACTGGTGTCCTCACAGCTGACGGACAGCAGCTCGATGTTGATGACCTTCACAAGATCACCCGTGGACAGGCACACCTCGCTCCCAGACAGCTCGTACACAGACCCTAACAGCAACACACCACAACGTCAGCTCTGGGCACACAGCAACAGCCATACCGTGACGTTAGAATTATACGGTTCTATCTCCATTTTTGTCAAAATTTAGTTTTTTACATAATCTGATCCATTAGGTGTTTATTAATGCCTGTGTGGTGTTATTTTTTTTTAAATGTTGACATTTTTGAGTTTGTAATTCATAAAATACAAAGGTTCCATCTCACAAAACATAATGGAATGTAAAAACTTTGATGCTCAATATCTCTGAACTACCCTAAGCGGAGATAGAACCTTATCATTCTAAGCTCACGCATACTCAAAGGCAACCAGCACACAATGAGACACACAGAGGATAAACTGACTTAATTACTGACTGCTTTAATGATTCATTCAGTCCCTGCTGCACTTGTTTGACAAGGCTGAAATCATGCAAGTGTTTCATTTTCATGAAAAGCATTTTTGTATTTCAGATACAGTATGTTATATTGTTTGTTTACTCATTACTATTGTCCACTTTTATTTCATTTTCAGTTTCCTTATAGGGCCCTTGTCCTTTTTATGGGGTTGGTAAAAGGGGATGGCTTTTTTTGACTGACTGATCAACCATCTATTAATTTCTAAATGATCAAATAACCCCGGTTTGAATATACAGTATTACAGACCGTTTATTGAATATGTAATGTAGGCTACAGTTAACCGTAAATGGTCGTTGATACTCACGTGAATAAAACGTGACTATTCCTCCCAAGATCTTAATGGTTAGTAAACGGTTACACTTGAGTAAATAGTCAATCTGTTGTGTTTGTGCCGGAAGTAACTGACTAGTAACTTTTCGTGAGTGACATAAAATAAATATAAAACAACCTTACAGGAGAAAAGTCTTACCTTGGAAATACACCCCAGAGCAAACCTGCAGGACTCTGGGCAGGCAGGTGCGGTCCAGAGAGGCGATGTACTGTTCCAGAGACATAAAGGTCTCAGAGTCTGCCATCACGACCCACCTGGTGCAGAATGAACAGCAGAGACAGTTGGAAGAAGACAAACGGTCTGTCAGTAGATCAACCGCATTTAGAGGAAGTTTGTTTAAGCATTTAGGTTATTAACCAAATCCTGCCCTCCCCTGAAACGGATCACTCACCGGTATACCTATTTAAATACACCCAGTGTTTAGGCTACACGTTTATTTTATTATGAACCAGTTTACCACAAGCACATATAAATAAATAAAATAGATAACATATTGACTCATATTTTAGATAGCCATGCATGGGAACAAGTTTACACCATTGGCAGTGTACATTCCATACTTGTCCTAAAAAGGTTAAAGTAAAGGTAAGGTAAAAAAAAACATGTATGAATGCCAAAAGCAACAATACTCCATAAATCCATTATTTGGGTGAATTTCTAACGAAATGAGAAGGACTACAGAGTTAACGGACAGAGCGCGTTAAAAAACTACAATTCCCCATAATGCAAGGCGACCTTACCCAGCGTTCAGTGGGCTTGTAGAATGAGGCAAGATGGCGACAGCTACAACTGATGCAAACTTACCTCTGTTTGACTGTCCGACATGGTGAGAGAACATTATTACAGAGGAAATATTATATTAAATAATATATTAAAACAGAGCTTTTCATTTAGCATTAAGACAGAAACGCTTACGTATCATTAGCAACCCAAGGCTCTTAAGTTGACGGTGATTAGCTTAGGTAAGCTACTCAAGTTAGCCAGCAGCACAACCAGCGAGCTCACATTGATCTGAATGGCAACTTAGCCTGAGGGGGGTTGAGGGGGATGCATTGGGCTGCATTGGGTTAACTTGGGGGGTTGCAAGGCGATATAACTAGAACTGGAGAGGAGACTAGGAGAGGAGACTAGGAGAGGAATGGAGACTAGGAGACTAGGAGAGGAGACTAGGAGACTAGGAGAGGAATGGAGACTAGGAGACTAGGAGAGGAGACTAGGAGACTAGGAGAGGAATGGAGACTAGGAGACTAGGAGAGGAGACTAGGAGAGGAAACCAACGAGCTCACATTGCATTTGAATGGGCCGACTTAGCCTGAGGGTTGCATTGGGTTGCATTTTTGAATGAATGAATGGTCTTTATTGTCATTAATACAGTACAGGTACCATACAACGACATTTAGGAGGGGTGGCTCCCCTGGTGCTAGGTAAAAAGACTAAAAACAAGAGGGCCAAGGGTAAAATAAAACAAGGGAAAAGAGCTGGATTACATAAATAAAGACTATGTACACTATCCACTATACTATACTACTATACTATACAATAAAACACTGTGCTGTACTCTATGCTATGCTATAAATATCCTAACATTTCCTATATCTGAACCTTATGTACTCAAGGGTTGTCATATTGCACATAGTATTGTTGCACATTCATTTAAAGTGTCATTTAAAGCATTGGGGGTTGCAAGGAGCGATATAACTAGAACTGTCAACATGTTTGCTTTGGTTGTGCATGAAACATGACTCTACCAAGGCTACGGATTTAGCTTCCTTCCTTAGCTGCATTGGAAAGTAACATGTGTATCAATGTTGATTTCCAGGGCAGGCAAGCCACCCCCAGGGCTGCATCTGGACGTGATGAAAGGAGAGAAAATGGTCGAGGTAAGGGTTAGGGTTAAGAGCAAGAGCTTGTGGCCTCATGTCAGTCCTACCCTCAGTAATCTGCCGCTACACTGTTGATCTTGAAGCAGCAGATTATTCTGAACTTCTTCTTTTCGTGTCCACAAGAGAGTCAGTTTACAAGGCTTGGCTAGATGTGGCTCAACCACAGCTGAACACATTGCTGCTGTCCCTTCTCATTGAACTCTGCCAAGTCCGATGCTGTTGCAGGGCTGCTCCAACAGGGGGCATATCAGGAAGTGCTGCATGGTCTGTGTGGTATTATTGAACTGACAAGCTTTGAGCGACAACAATAACATAAACATGCACCAGATACTGACCTGACTGTCCTCAGCACCAGTTGTCCTGTTCTGTGACGCACTGGTGTCTTGAGTTCCATGGCTGTCAGGTTTTTCAGAAAGGTGCCACACCAAAACGCCAGCCCTGAGATTTAAGCTCAGAGTGGGGAGTTATGCACTTGTGAGTTATGAATCAGAGGCACAGTGTCGTCATACTTTTTGTTTGTACACAACAGACGTGATCTGTTATGAGTTCATGTTTCATTCGATGTAAACAAACAGTGTTGTAACAACAGGACGCTTTTGGCCACCATGTGTTATGACGGTGAAACCTTCAACTTAAATTAAATTCTGCCCCCCGTAGAAACTGATCATAGACGAGAAGAAGTTCTACTTGTTTGGGAGGAACCCGGACATGTGCGACTTCACCACCGACCATCAGTCGTGCTCACGCGTCCACGCCGCCCTCGTCTACCACAAACACCTGAAGAGGGTGTTCCTCATGGATCTCAACAGCAGTAAGTGAGCTTGCCTACTGTGTCCCTAAGAACTTCTATTGCCCCCCCCTTGTACTGTTTCTCTGTTTCTCCAGTGTCAAAAAAAACAACAACAACTAGGTTTTAGAAGAAGGTGATAGGAGAAGGTTTTTCCTTCTATCAATGGCCCCGGGCCTGAGCTGGATTACTCTTCCTGCTACGACTGGTGGATTGATGATTCACATGCTTAGTATTCAAATGTATTGATTGTAAGTCGCTTTGGAATAAGGCCGTCTGCTAAATGCCAAAAATGTAAATGTAAATGCCTACTACACTACACTACAGTGAGTGAAGCATCACTTTATCTAAAAGTGCTAGTGAAACTGTTGATAGGAGCTTAGCCTCATATTCAATGAGACAAAACAAGCCTTAATGGATCTGGATCTGCTTCTGTACATGAAACATGTCATTTGTCCTCCTTTAGCACACGGTACCTTCCTTGGACACATCCGCCTGGAGGCCCACAAGCCTCAGCAGGTTCCCATAGACTCCACCATGTCGTTCGGGGCCTCCACCCGGGCCTACACCATCCGGGAGAAGCCTCAGAGCCAGCCCAACGCCTCCTCGGGGGACAGCAAGGCCGGGGAGGAAGAGGAGCACAAGGGCCTGCTAGGGTTGCCCATGGAGGACACAGAGTTAGAGGTGTGTGTGTGTGTGTGTGTGTGTGCGCATGTGTGTGCGTCTTGTGTGTGCGTCTTGTGTGTGCGTCTTGTGTGTGCGTGCACGCACGCTCCCCTTACTCCTGTGGTACCATAACCATCACCTGTGTGTGTTGACCCGTCTATTGACCCACCTCAAAACCTATCTGTTCTCCCATGCCTACAGCCTCCCCTACCCCTAGCCATCTCCCCCATCCCGGCCACCCCCGCCCCCCCCCTGGACACGCATACAACCTCCCCTACCCCTACCCATCCCCCCTAACCCTGCCACCCCCCTGACATGCATACAGCCTCCCCTACCCCTAGCCATCTCCCCCATCCCGGCCACCCCCGCCCCCCCCCTGGACACGCATACAACCTCCCCTACCCCTACCCATCCCCCCTAACCCTGCCACCCCCCTGACATGCATACAGCCTCCCCTACCCCTTACCACCTCCCCTGTCCCTACCACCCCCCCCCCTCCCTCCCCGTTCGCTGACTCTGTGTTCCATGTTACTTGTTGTTTTTGTGTTTTCCGTATCTCCTATATTGTCAGCGTCTTTGAGCCTCGGAAAAGCGCTATATAAATGTAATGAATTATTATTATTATTATTATTATTGTTGGGTTACTAGTTTATATCCAGCCTTTAAATGTTATGTTGAATGCCTGACCTTCATCACCTGACCCTCATCACCTGACCTTCATCACCTGACCTTCATCACCTGACCCTCAACGGTTTCTATGGTTCTCTGTGCTGTGTGCAGAACCTGACAGAGTTTAACACGGCCCACAACAAGCGCATCTCCACACTGACCATCGAGGAGGGGAACCTGGACATCCAGAGACCCAAGAGGAAGAGGAGGAGCTCCAGAGTTTCCTTTACTGAGGATGATGAGATCATCAACCCAGGTATATATTTGTTGTTCTCCCAATGGTGCAGGGTGCTCTTAGTCTGTTAATATATGTATATATATATATATATATATATATTATTATATATATTATTTATTTATTTATATTTTACGCACAATGTTTTTTGGGATGTTTTTGGAAACCATAAGGAAGTAGTTCGTCAATCTATGCCTGTTGTAATGCATAGGCTAACTTACGTGATCATTTTTCTTGTAACCAAAACATTACAGAGGACGTGGACCCGTCAGTGGGACGCTACAGGAACATGGTGCAGACTGCAGTCGTCCCTATAAAGGTAATAAGCTTTGGCTGGTTCCTATCAGGATGTGCTTCTCTCCCAACTTATTTTAAGTCACAAAACTTATGCTGTGAGAATGTAAATGGACTGCACTTGTATAGCGCCTTTTTTGCTGCTCCAAGGCTGCTCCAAAGCGCTTTACAACGGCCTCTCATTCACCCATTCACACACACATTCACACACCAATGGCGGCAAGCTGCCATGCAAGGCGCCGGCCCGCTCACTGGGAGCAATTTTGGGGTTCAGTGTCTTGCCCAAGGACACTTCGACATGTGGCCAGCCGGGGCTCGAACCGCCGATCTGCCAACCTTGTGATCATTAGGCGGCGACTCTACCTCCTGAGACACAGCCTCTACCTCCTGAGACACAGCCTCTCCCTCCTGAGACACAGCCTCTACCTCCTGAGACACAGCCTCTCCCTCCTGAGACACAGCCTCTCCCTCCTGAGACACAGCCTCTACCTCCTGAGCCACAGCCTCTACCTCCTGAGACACAGCCTCTACCTCCTGAGACACAACCTCTACCTCCTGAGACACAGCCTCTACCTCCTGAGACACAGCCTCTACCCCCTGAGACACAGCCTCTACCACCTGAGACACAGCCTCTACCTCCTGAGACACAGCCTCTACCTCCTGAGACACAGCCTCTACCTCCTGAGACACAGCCTCTACCTCCTGAGACACAGCCTCTACCTCCTGAGACACAGCCTCTACCTCCTGAGACACAGCCTCTACCTCCTGAGACACAGCCTCTACCTCCTGAGACACAGACTCTACCTCCTGAGACACAGCCTCTACCTCCTGAGACACAGCACTGCATGATGAGTGGAGTTGTCTTTGCTGTTCAGTCACTCCGCTCTTCTCCATCAATAATATTGCCTATACTTTTCAGTAATAATAATAATAATAATAATAATAATAATAACTTTCAGTTAGTAGTGGTAATGTGGTGTGGTATACATTTTACATTTTTGACATTTAGCAGACGCCTTATTCCAAAGCGACTTACAATCAATACATTTGAATACTAAGCGAGTGAATCATCAATCCACCAGTCGTAGCAGGAAGAGTAATCCAGCTCAGGCCCGGGGCCACTGATAGAAGGAAAAACCTTCTCCTATCACCTAGTTTTGTTTTTTTTTTTTCTACACTGGAGAAACAGAGAAACAGTACAAGGGGGGCAATAGAAGTTCTAAGGGACACAGTAGAGGGGAAAGCGGGTGTCTTTAGGAGACGCAGTGCTGAGGGGCAGAAGATGTCTCAGGAGGAGCAGTTAAGGTGTAACCTGAAGAGATGGAGGTCTTCAGTCTACGACGGAACTCTGCAGTTCTGACAGCCGTGGGGAGCTCATTCCACCAGCGGGGAGCCAGCGTTGTGAAGAGACGTGATCAGGCAGTCACTCTGCTCTTTTCGATAAAAAATATTGCCTATTACTTTTCAGTAATAATAATAATAACTTTCAGTTATCAGTTATTAGTAGTGGTAATGTGGTGTGGTATATGAGACACGTTACTGATCCTCTGTTTTCATCTCCTGCTTCTCTAGAAAAGGAGAGCAGAAGGCCACGTCTCCCTGGGACTCGATGACGTGGTGACGAGACGTATCCACAACTACACGTTCGGCGGTGGCCTCTACGGGGACCTCCCCCCGACCAGCAACGACACCCAGATGTCCACGGCGGGCCCGGGGGGGGCCACCATCCTAGGAGCTCTCCCTCTGCCCTTCCCCAACCCGGCCCCGGAGGTAAACCTGGCCCCTGACGCCCCCCTGCCCCCCGTCACCCTCATCCCCACCCCCGTCACGGGCCCCTACCCCTCCGAGGGCCTCAACGAGCCGCGCAAGAAGAAGTACGCCAAAGAGGCATGGCCGGGAAGGAAGCCGACCCCCTCCTTGCTCATCTAAACTCCTCCTCCCATCACACAGGTGTGGATAGAAAGAGGCGGGGCTGACTCTCAGGGTTATGGGGGCGGACTTTCCCACCGGCTATGTTTTCTATGTTACTTACCGTAATCCTCACACAAACTGTGCAACGGTCTTTCAGTTCATTCCAAGAAGACTGATGCCGATTCTATCAGAGCTCAGTGTTGGATAGGTTTTCCCGATACGATTTGAAGAAAACGCTGCTCTGTTGTCGACCAAATCCAAGTCATTTTAGAAGAGTTGCCACTGAAGGTTGTGTCTGTGTGTTTGGCATTCAACATTCAGTCAACGTTAATATGGTTGGTCACTGTGAGCATGTAGGTAACTCCCAATTCTCCTTACGTAAAGGTCTCGATATTTTGTCTGATAACAATTTTCAGCCGTCGTGTTTTTTCGCTTACTGTAAACATGCGTGTTGTATACTTTTTATTTTGTATCTATTTGTAATGTAAAACACACTGTTTTTATACATGATGGATTATTATAGGAATTGACAGTCAGGTCAGTGTTTTCCACAAAGAGAAGGCAAGTTGTTGTAGAAGAAGTTTCATTTTCACTATCAAGATGGTTGCTGTAAGTAGAAGATTAAACAATGAACTATGATCAGCTCCCATAGTACACACTGACATCTCAGTAACAAACGAGTTAAATCTCTTGAGTATTAAAATCCATTGTTTCAAAAGTGCAGTATACAGGGGGACTCCTATAACTCTGACTGGAGTGGTTGTTACACCTGTAATCCACTAGGTGGAGTCCACACTCACTGCACGATCTCCACTACTTCCTGAAAGGCACCT
The DNA here is from genome assembly GCF_963989245.1 of Nansenia antarctica. Taxonomy (NCBI): domain Eukaryota; kingdom Metazoa; phylum Chordata; class Actinopteri; order Argentiniformes; family Microstomatidae; genus Nansenia; species Nansenia antarctica. Next base: position 2,660,520 of record NC_137680.1, on the reverse strand, counting down.
TGCATGAACATATCCTGTCTCATCTATTGGTTTAATTGATTAATCAGCTGTGCACTGTGTGTTCCAACAGTTTACCGCACAGCTGATTAATCAATTAAACCAATAGATGAGACAGGATATGTTCATGCAAGGTGCCTTTCAGGAAGTAGTGGAGATCGTGGGGTAGTGGTGGTCTAGTGGATAGTGAGTTGGACTTGTGATTGGAAGGTTGTGAGTTCAAATCCCGCCTGAAACCACACCACTACTAGTGTGCCCTTGAGTAAGGCACTTAGCCCTCAGTTACTCCAGGGGGAATGTCCCTGTAATTCGTAATTGTAAGTCGCTTTGGATTAAAAGCGTCTGCTAAATGGCAAAAATATTATTAATTATTAAAATTGGCTTGAGATCCAGATAAAAAAAAACGTGTACGTCACGTCAGGCATTGGTATTGAAATAATGTAGCCCAAACCAGAGAGGGTCTTTGTATCGTATGGATCTGAGTATCGCATTGCCAGACTTCCCAAGTTTCAAAGTGAGAAGAAAGACATGGATCTAGTGTGAAGTATGGAGTCTGGATCTAAAGGCCCTCGATGAATCTGGTTCACTTATGGTACATGCCATGGTGCTCTGTACAGAACATGCAGCTAACAACTGACTCAATAAACCTTACAACGGACCCTCTTTGTATATTTTATTGTGTTATTTTAGGTTTTCACACCAGCTGGGTTCAAATATCAAGGTCTCCCATGTCATGTCATGTGCTGGTTAATGGAACAACATCCATGTGATCTTAAAGCTGTAGGGCACAGTTGAGCATTTTTACCCATGTAAATAATAACAATGTTATTTGTACTTTGTACAGATGTGCCCAGAACCTTTTGTATCCGATTAGGGATGACTGGCTTTTTGTAATAACATTATGCACTGTAAATGAAATAAAAAAAACAACAACAACAATCTTCAACAATCTGGCCTTTCCCTTGACTCGTGATCTATTAGTTAACACAGGTACTTTACATAACCACCGTTCTGTATTCGTTCTGCATTCGTTCTATGTATGTTCTGCAAGCACATACTTGACTGATTTTGTCAGAGCTCTCTGGTCACTCACAAAGACATTAATCAGCAGATAATACTGTTGATAGCGTTAATACACGCTATCAATATCCCTCAGTATCACATCACTTGAATAAATTCAGTGTTCATATCCTCTTTGTGCAGGATATTATTTGACAGGCAAACATTGACTAGAGCCTTTGTGAGGACTTTGAACCTAGTCATAAGCGTAGCTCATTCACAGAGCCAGTCTGTCATTTGTGTGGTAAAGGCCATTGGAAAGAGGAGATATGGAGCTAACGGATGCTAACGTTTGGGGATTCTACATGCTCGTGTGAGACCAGAGCATCTGTTGTGAACGCAACATTATACATTGCATCTTCTTCTTCTTTTCGTGTCCACAAGAGAGTCAGTTACAAGGCTTGGCTAGATGTGGTTCAACCACAGCTGAACACATTGCTGCTGTCCCTTCTCATTGAACTCTGCCATACATTGCTCATGTACAGGATGGCCGCCCGTCACACAATCAGACAAGCTAACAATGATCAGTGACTGCTCGACACAGACCACAGCTAACAGATGTGTTAGCCACAATTAGGATGACCCCTACTAAACAACCTGAACTGGGTATTAGAATTGAATCAAGTATTTCTATGACTGTGAGTTTAAGTTATTGCAGTATTGCTGCAATCAAAGGTATAATGTGCTCAAACAAACACCTCAAGAGTACCAACTGTTGCTAGGTTTCTGTGATGTGTAATTTGTCAACAAATGTTCTTTTTTGTTGTTAACCATAACATAGCCTGGTATTATCCGGGGGGGGGGGGGGGGGGGGGGGTATTACATCAACGTTACTAAAGCCTGGATTTTCCTTTAGTGGTGTTGATGGAATACCCCCCAGGTTCTGTTATCGGTAACAACAAAAAATAACATTTGTAGACAAATTACACATCACAGAAACCTAGCAACAGTTGGTTCCATCTACAGTGAGTGTTCCGAAATTATTTGTCAGTTAGTGAGTTAAAGTTGTGTTATAGTAAGCCCGATCATAACCACAACTGGGATATAAGCTCATGTTTCAAGTTGGACAGGTTTGATTCTCAGGTGGATCCCATTGAGCGAGCGTAGAACCAGTCTTGGAATCATCTTTGGTTTCTTAGTCGGGTCCTCTATCAGGTGATATCTCCTCAGTGTCTGCGCCACCACAACTTTGATCTCATTCATGGCAAAGTTCTGTCCGATGCAGTTTCTATAGAGGGGGATGATACAACACAGACAGACAGACAGACAGACAGACAGACAGACAGACAGCATAGAAAACATTATTAGAGAATGCAATGTCAATCCTTGATTGACAGAGGCCCTATAACAGTAACATCTACATATTATGTGTCCATATTCATTTGACAGTATGTGACTACCAATAAATGAATACAGGCTTTTTGAAAAGCCATGGCATGAGACAGGTTTTACAGCGTACACCACAATAAAAGGATATAATCATAAACAATGAGAATGCCTACATCTGTGTAATACTAAGTTCAGCTTGTTCTTTGCATAGAAGACCTGTAACAACCCACAGTGCCTTCATTGTAATGCTGGGGAGGGGACTAACTAATTGCCACTTGGTCACAGAGACAATGGTTCCAAATTCCAGTCAGGTAAATTAGTAGCCTGAGAGTCCTTCTCAGCCAGTAATGTGAGAACCAAGCCATATTGTCAGACCGTGCTGGTGCCTGAATACAGTGTCTGGGTCACATGGGTCCTGGCATGTTGACAAACCTGGGTCCGGCAGAGAAAGGCACAAAGGCGTGAGGTGACCTCTTAGCAGAGTTCTCTGGCAGGAATCGGAGTGGATCAAATGCCTAACATCAAAACACCAGGAACACCACATACTTAGAATAGAAAGAACAGACAATACTTGGTAACTGACAGACGACAGCATGGAATTAATTAATGATTAGCTAAATATCGGTAGTAAGTTCCTTATTTTGGGTCACAAATGAACATAACATTACACATTACACAACATAACATTTAGGAGCCACCCCTCCTAAATTTCGTTGTTTGGTACCTGTACTATAGCAATGACAATAAAGACCATTCATTCATTCATTCATTCATTCATTCATTCATTCATTCATTCATTCATAAAAACAGATTCATTCAGTAAAACTCTTACGTTAGGGTTCTCCCAAACAGTAGCGTTCCTATGGAGTGCGAAAACACTGGTTGCAACGAGACAACCTGCAAAAAATAGAGAAAATTATTATTTTGACGTTAGAGTTCGTGACGTTAGAATTATAAGGTTCTATCTCCATTTTTGTCAAAATTTAGTTTTTTACATAATCTGATCCATTAGGTGTTTATTAATGCCTGTGTGGTGTTATTTTTAAAATGTTGACAGTTTTGAGTTAGTAATTCATAAAATACAAAGGTTCCATCTCACAAAACATAATGGAATGTAAAAACTTTGACGCTCAATATCTCTGAACTACCCTAAACGGAGATAGAACCTTATCATTCTAAACGGAGATAGAACCTTATCATTCTAAACGGAGATAGAACCTTATCATTCTAAACGGAGATAGAACCTTATCATTCTAAACGGAGATAGAACCTTATCATTCTAAACGGAGATAGAACCTTATCATTCTAAACGGAGATAGAACCTTATCATTCTAAACGGAGATAGAACCTTATCATTCTAAACGGAGATAGAACCTTATCATTCTAAACGGAGATAGAACCTTATCATTCTAAACGGAGATAGAACCTTATCATTCTAAACGGAGATAGAACCTTACCATTCTAAACGGAGATAGAACCTTATCATTCTAAACGGAGATAGAACCTTATCATTCTAAGCTCACGAGTTACTGAAGTTGTTACAGGCATCTTTTTAATTACAGTCTGGATCTCTGTTTGGTTTGAGGCATGAGGGAAATGCAATCTGTCATTGCTCCAATTGCATTACAAAATGATCATGGGGAAAAAAAATACTACGATAGATATCATTCTTTATGACAGAGATGCACGTACATTGCTGAGTCATACATAAGTAGCCCTTGTAAGTCCGTTTATATGTATTGTATACATTGTATATGAAAGCTAACATGACAGCAAAAGAGCCATAATGTATTCAGCAGCGCCCATATAGACACACAATAACCAATTCATGTTTTATTAGTTATGGGTGGTGACTGAGACAAGGGTTATGGTAGGGCCCATTGTAAATCCTGAGTGAGACCAACCGTTGTATACTAAACAATAAATAGACTGCACTTATAGCGCCTTGTTCCAAAGCGCTTTACAATGGCCTCTCATTCACTCATTTACACACACATTCACACACACATTCACACACCAATGGCGGCAAGCTACTATGCAAGGCGCCGGCCCGCTCATTTATGAACAATTTGGGGTTCAGTGTCTGGCCCAAGGACACGTCGACACATGGCCAGCGGGGAATCAATCAAACCGCCAACATTGCAATCATTAGACATCGGCTCTACCTCCTGAGGCACAGCCGCCCCTAAACACTACCCTAGCAGTCCACTTCAGTACAATAAAGTATACATACTAAACACATGTGTTTAGATGAGATTACATGGCATACCTTCAGGTACAGTTCTTCCATCAAAGAATGTCATAGGTTTGCTTATCCGTCGGGACATTCCAGGCACAGGAGGGTAGAGGCGGAGTGATTCCTTTATACACATGGTGGTGTATGGTACTTTACTGAGATCCTCCCTAAAAATAGGGAAAATGTCCAATGAAGAAGGAAATTGTCTAAGTGCAACTCACAATCAAAACCAGTTGAGATTGCACACATATCATATACAGTATATACAGTATGTGCATCTATATATGTGCCTAAAGACTGGCAACACACACACAATTACCTTTCCTTTATTAATCATCAATGTAACATCTCATACAAAATGAAGAGAAAACAATATAACACTCTTTACAGTACATCCCAAAACAAGATGTTCCTCTGGGACAGTGAACCTACCACTCCATGGTGTCCTTCCCATCCAGGACATGGAGGACCTCGTCCCGACAGATCTGCTGGTGGTCAGGGTTACAGGCCAGGCTGTAGAGGGTCCAGGAGATCCCACTGGCCGTGGTGTCGTGACCCTCGAACATGAAGGTGTCCACTTCTGCTCGGATAGCCTCGTCCGACAGCCCTTGGTCTTGCTCATCCTGGGTGAACGAGGATGAAGGTTCACTCAGAAGCTTTCATACTGGTCAGTTCAATGACAACATATTGCACATAGTATGTGTGGCAATATGATGGCAGCTACTAGATTGTAAACATAAGTGCAATATTGTAATACAACTGTGAACATTCTAAACCTGCTAACTGCGACACTTTAATGAATGTGCAACAAATATTATGTGCAATATGACAACCCATGTGTACATAAGGTTCAGATATAGGAAAAAGTTAGGATATTTATAGCATAGCATAGAGTACAGCACAGTGTTTTATTGTATAGTATAGTAGATAGTGTACATAGCCTTATTTATGTCAACCAGCTCTTTTCTCTTTTTAGTTTTATCCTTGGCTCACTTGTTTTTAGTCTTTTTTCCAAGCACCAGGGGAGCCACCCCTCCTAAATTTCGTTGTATGGTACCTGTACTGTATTAATGACAATAAAGACCATTCATTCATGTATGCTTGTTTAGTTATTATTAGTGTGTAAGCTTGCAAAGTAACCCCTCCCTCCCCTCCCTTCCTGTTGTCTCGTGTCCCCCCCCCCACCATCTCTGTAATCTTGTTTTTCAATCATTGTAAAGCGCTTTGAGTTGCATCTGTGTACGAAAGGCGCTATAGTTTCACTTCACTTCACATAGTCAACATAGCATCACTTTTTAACCAATGGAAAACCTTTAGGTGAGTGTGTTAACATGTACACAAGGGGAAAATATAGTATATCAAATGTTAAGGCTACTTCCTCTTGATAACATTACAATGACTCTCAGTATCCCCCCTCCTCCCCCCATACACACACACACACACACACACACACGTGGTACAATGACTCAGTAACTCCGCCCCCCCCACCGTGGTCAATCTAATTGAGCATTGGCACTACTGCTAGTTGCACACACCCCTGGTCAATGTGAACACTCAATTACCACACTTTGCACTACTGCTGTTTACAAATACTACCGTTGCATGTATTTTTGCACATTGCACATCCCTCCTTTGATATAGCCAAGTATTTATACATCTGCACATACCATGATGTGCATAGCTACCTTGACTGTACATAGCTCATAGCTGTATGTACCTCTAACTATCGTACTTGCCATACCGTAGGGTTAGGGCTATCACTATCACTGTCTATCACTGTTTTCATATGTATCATATAAGATACGAGACGATGACGTGGCTTCTGGAGGGGTGTCCAGAAATATAGCCTGGGTGAGCCCCTCAACCAGGTCTTGGGGTGGTAAACGCGTAGCCCCTCGGCCCCCGAGCCTGGTGGAGTGGAGTCAACAACAACCCATACGCCGAAGAAGACTGTTTTTATATATTTGCACTTCTGGTTCTTCTGGTGGATGCTAAACAGCATTTTGTTGTCTGGTACTTGTACTCTGTACTCCTACGTGGGGTAGTGGTGGTCTAGTGGATAGTGAGTTGGACTTGTGATCGGAAGGTTGTGAGTTCAAATCCCGCCTGAAACCACACCACTACTAGTGTGCCCTTGAGTAAGGCACTTTGCCCTCAGTTACTCCAGGGGGAATGTCCCTGTAATTCGTAATTGTAAGTCGCTTTGGATTAAAAGCGTCTGCTAAATGGCAAAATTAATTAATTACTCTGCATTGACAATAAAGTTGAATCTAATCTAGGCAAACATGTACCGGTACTGATAAATGTAAGTGTAACATACTCGCACGCAGAGTAGGATATCCAGGAAGTCCAGATTTCTCTTTGCCTGAATCCTGCCCAGCTCCTTCTCATCCTTTAAGGCGTCTTTCCTCTGTCGTATGACTTCCTCTACGTGCAGAATGTGTCATGGGAAGCTTTAGATAGGAGACATGCTAGGAGAGAAGCTCATTGCTCAAGCTCATTTACAGTTGTGTTGTCGTTGCATTGAATCAAACATTGTTGTCTTTCATGAGACTTTTGCATTATTAGGTTGAGACTTCCTGACACAGTGAATGAGATACCTGTATGGCTGTGGGCCACTTTGCATGCTCTTCTGTATTGAAACCCGTGTGGGCTGAGGTGGAAGATAGTCTCGCTGTGGTAGGGGAAGGTCCGGAACCGCAGATTGACCAGGTCACTCAGCTCATACACCGCCTTGATGTACGAGTTAATACCTCTGAAATTAAATTTAAAAACGAATAATGATATTAGGGAAATAAACTATAAGAACTGAATTGTAATATGATATATTAAATATTAGCATGTGTAAATGGGAGGTACAGTTCAGAAACCCGTTGACTGACCCCTCTGTCTGGCAGTCGCTGTTTGAGCTGAAGGCACATTTCATAATGCTGTCCAGCGTCATAAGGCTCACGTGTTCAAATAACTCAAACGACTCGTTGGTTTTTGAACGACTCTCCCATTTGTCCTGAAACAAAGCGTGACGTTAGAATTATAAGGTTCTATCTCAATTTCTGTCAAAATGTAGTTTTTTTACATAATCTGATCCATTAGGTGTTTATTAATGCCTGTGTGGTGTTATTTTTTTAAATGTAGACATTTTCGAGTTAGTAATTCATAAAATACAAAGGTTCCATCTCACAAAACATAATGGAATGTAAAAACGTCGACGCTCAATATCTCTGAACTGCCCTAAACGGAGATAGAACCTTATCATTCTAAGCTCACGAAAGGTCAAGGTCTGGTCACCTAGCACAAGCTGAACACATCAGACTTCATTTCGCAATTGGTTTGTTTACTATGTGTCAATTATCAAGAATACTAAATCCCTCAAAATACTAAACTGTGCATAAAACATACCAACATAGTTTGGGCAGAATCTGCCATCAGTTTGACATACGGCTTCAAAACATCGTAATGGAAGCCAGGGGTCAGGAGTCTTCTGTGCCTAAACCATTTCTGACCTTTAGACACTAGAAGGCCGTCCCCTGGAGAGAGAGAAGTACATCCTGTATGATCTAGAAACATACATCTAGATTATGTTCATTCATTCAACTACATAACTATAGAAACTCTCATCACAACATGTAACGCTTCAACATGCACTGCACTTTATATATATATATATAGCACTATTCAATGCACTGTCTGTCCTGTGTTGTCCTGTTTTTGCATTTGTTTTTGTTCATGTATACATGTGAAAAAAGTATAAACACACCTAATGTAATGCCAAAACAAATTCCTATATGTGTCAAGCATAATGGCAATAAACGTTATCTGAATCTGAATCTGAATCTGAATTCAAGAGTTTTATAGAAATCTGAGCATTGTACAATCATATTCAAGATGACAAATACCCAAACATAATCTACACTGGTAGCCAACCATATCATGCCATCATGCAAAAGATTTGATCAAAACAGCCTTACCAATCCATGGTATAAGAAATCTGTATCCAAAGTCATCCTTGGGTTCTGTTGAGAAATCAATCAAAACATGTATTTACTCACATGGAGTGAAATTCCATCAATCAGATTTACAAACTATGCTCCTGTCTGTATGACAGTTAAAAGAGGAAAAACAGAACACACCTGTTGATGCCAGTATGGTTCTTACGTAATCTGGGTGGTGAATGTTTAAGAATGAAACAAAAGGACCGAACCACACTGGATACGCCAGTGGGTATGTCTCTCCCCATTTGACCATTGTATCTAAATCTGTCCCGTCTTCCCGGAACTGCAAGAGAACAGAGAAAATTGTAGATTTACAATATGCCTACTCGTGAGCTTAGAATGATAAGGTTCTATCTCCGTTTAGGGTAGTTCAGAGATATTGAGCGTCAAAGTTTTTACATTCCATTATGTTTTGTGAGATGGAACCTTTGTATTTTATTAATTACTAACTCAAAAATGTCAACATTTTAAAAATAACACCACACAGGCATTAATAAACACCTAATGGATCAGATTATGTAAAAAACTAAATTTTGACAAAAATGGAGATAGAACCTTATAATTCTAACGTCACGTACTGTAGTTCCCTGTGAAATAATTAATCTGTTAAATGACATGCATCCAGATTTCATACAATTTAAATGTACTTTGATTCTAGGCTACCCTTTGTAATCACTCTAATGAACAGCTTTCATGCTGTTCCACTGACACAAGCCCTACAGTGCAATGCTAGGAGGATGAGCCTGCAACAGACCCTTTAATGAGCTGGTGCCTGGAACCAGTGGCGGACTCAGGCTGTTTGAAGGGCAGGGGCGAAAAGACAAAAGGGCACCTACTGCACAACATGGGACCCCATCAGTGCACATGGTTAAATTTAGACCAATTGTAGGGCAGCCAATAGGGCACATCCTCTAATGTTGCCACTCAAAAGGGCACTTTAGTGCGACGTTTTTCAACTGTGGGGGCACATGGTCAAGTTTAGACCATTGGAGGGGCACCAAAAGGGCACGTCCTCTCATTATTATTTTTTTGCCACTCAAAAGGGCACTTAAGAGAGACGTTTTTCAACTGTGGGGGCACCAGGAGTCCCTGCCCCCCCCCCTGAGTCCGCCAGTGCCTGGAACTATGCATAATTATCTGTCCAACAACAATTGCGAGACCCTTCTAGAGCCACTTCTAGACCCTGTGACAACCAAAAGCTGATTTTGTCATTAACCAAAAGAAGCAGAAGAGCTCATATAACTCCTATTTCAGAGACTCTACACTGGCTCCCTGTTAAGTTCAGAATAGATTCCAAGATCCTTCTGCTTGTTTACAAAGCTCTCACTGGCACAGCACCAGAATATCTGAAAGACCTCCTGCTAGCATGTCAGCCCAATAGAGCTTTCTCTGTGTACCACATGTACAAAAGAAGAGATTTGGTGAGGCTGCATTCTCATTTTATGCACCCAGATTGGACCCTCATTATGTTCAAGTCAAGACTAAAACCCCATCTTTTAAATATTGCCTTTAAATAACTAAATGATTAAATGATAATTATATAATGATTAAAGCACTTTGAGCTGCAACGTTTGCAGGAAAGGTGCTATACAAATAAATGTTATTATTATTATTATTATTATTATTATTATTATTATTATGCCCAGACTCTTTATCCCATAGCCAATGTTATCGTATAAAGTAGGCTAAAACACGCAAATTAAAAATGAACGTATTCTTCATTAAGATATTAATGAATTACTTTAATTTTGGGCTTAGGCAAATCCATTATTACGAGCCTATCATGTCGTGCTCGATTCCACAGAGTAGTTAGTGTAGAGTTAAGCTTTCCGTTGCACGAGAACACGCACGGTGGGACACGCGCACTCCTGCACTTGTTGGTGTTACAATGTTGCAGACAGTCATCGTGTTATTTATTCCACGTTCAACAAATACATAATATATTTATATTTACCTCTCGTACATGTCCGAAGAGCCAGTGTGGTGGTGGTCCAGGGAACGGCTCTAGAAACCGCATCCACTGATGTCTTTTGACAATTAGCTTTGCAATTTTAATAATTGCAGCGATAATGCAAAACAGTGCAACGAAGTAATGAATGTGATGCCAATCCAAAGAAATCTGCGCCATTCTCTTCAGGGCTTCGGTCAGTTCCATTGCAGCAGACAGTGGACTTGGGCAACAAATGATGAATCAGGAATCATGTTACATGATATAAAAGACTGATCCACACTCGGGGGGTTTGTGGAGGTTCGACTGACGTCATTAGGGGGTAACATTCCCTATAAAGGTGTATGCCTAGGGGCCTCTAGGCAAATACGAGGGGTAGTTGAACAGATACCCAGGTAGACGCATGCAGAACAGCTGACATCCCTGATGTTTATCATGGTATCATTCCTCAATCTGTCTCAGTCTGGGCAGATTAACACTGGGCAGATTAACACTGGGCAGATTAACACTGGGCAGATTAACACTGGGCAGATTAATACTGGGCAGATTAACACTGGGCAGATTAACACTGGGCAGATTAACACACGACCCCAACCTATTGCCCCTCGGCTGGTCTAGGTGTAGGTCAAGAGAAAAGAGACCGATCAGGTCTCTGTGATCATTTGAATGTGTCCGTTGTCTAGAAGCAAAATGAATGTCACATTTAAATGATCACAAAAACCTGATTGCTCTCTTTTCTCTTGACCTACACCTAGACCAGGCCGAGCAATCTAAAACCAGACCACACCAATCTAAAACCAGAACACACCAATTCCAGGCCTTTCTGTTCCTTTTCCACCTATGAGAAAGTGGGGGTCAATCTTCCCTAACCTCTCTCTATCTTTTGCATCACAACTAGTGTCATGTGACCCCCTCTTACGACTAGTGTCATGTGACCCCCTCTTACAACTAGTGTCATGTGACCCCCTCTTACAACTAGTGTCATGTGACCCCCTCTTACAACTAGTGTCATGTGACCCCCTTACCATTACAGATGCAGACAGGTCATGTGACCCCCTTCTCATTACAGATGCAGACAGGTCATGTGACCCCATTCTCATTACAGATGCAGACAGGTCATGTGACCCCCTTCTCATTACAGATGCAGACAGGTCATGTGACCCCCTTCTCATTACAGATGCAGACAGGTCATGTGACCCCATTCTCATTACAGATGCAGACAGGTCATGCTGGTAAACTGTTCTCCTTAAATAAATTCATTAACAAAAAGAGTTAGATTAAATAATATATTAAACAATTAAAATTACATTATGTATAGCAAATGTCTAGGCAAAATACCAATATTACACAAATCCAGTCTACACAAATTAGTGTAAAATTGTGTGTGAGTGTAAAATTCCTTGTGAGTGTGGGAGTGTAAAAGTAATTAAAAAACTTAAAAAAGTAAGTAAAGCCAACAGTTACAACATTCATATTCTGCAATTTAAATATATTTTATAAATATACAGTACATATAATATTAATTTTAGTGTCCATTTCTTTGCAGACTATCAAATCCACATTAACTAATTCAGTGCAGAGAGTGAAAATTGTCAACATTCTAAAAATAGTAAATGATGATACTTTATTTTGTAGCCAATCAAAGTATTGTTGCTAGGCAAATACCACATGAAACACTCTAGGTGGTGATGAAATCAGCGTTAAAGTCAAGTCTTCGATTGCCCAGGCTACTTGCTTCCTACTTGCCAAATGCTGAGCACACAATTGGTTATAGACGGATTACTAGTTTAAGCGTTGCGGCCACCAACGAGTGCACCACACTAGACTCTTTGAATGTCAGATTAGTCGGGAATCAATCATACAAATAACTAGTTAATATGAGATCTCTACTCACATGTTGAAATAAGATTGAAATAAGAAAAAGGAGTGTATCATTTTGATCGCAGATAGGATGTTCCATCAACGTTACTAAAGCCTGGATTTTCTTTTAGTGATGTTGATGGAATACCACCCAGGCTCTGTTATGGGTAACAACAAAAAATAACATTTGTAGACAAATCCATCTACGGTGAGTGTTCCTAAATAATTTGTCAGTTAGTGAGTTAAAGTTATGTTATAGTAAGCCCGATCATAACCACAACTGGGATATCAGCTCATGTTTCAAGTTGGACAGGTTTGATTCTCAGGTGGATCCCATTGAGCGAGCGTAGAACCAGTCTTGGAATCATCTTTGGTTTCTTAGTCGGGTCCTCTATCAGGTGATATCTCCTCAGTGTCTGCGCCACCACAACTTTGATCTCATTCATGGCAAAGGTCTGTCCGATGCAGTTTCTATAGAGGGGGATGATACAACACAGACAGACAGACAGACAGACAGTCAGACAGACAGCATAGAAAACATTATTAGAGAAACATTATTAGATAAAGATTATTGTTTCACATTACACATTAGAGAATTCAATGTCAGTCCTTGGTAGAGGCCCTATAACAGTAGCATCTCTATATTATGTGTCCATATTCATTTGACAGTATGTGACTACCAATAAATGAATACAGGCTTTTTGAAAAGCCGTGGCATGAGACAGGTTTTACAGCGTACACCACAATAAAAGGATATAATCCTAAACAATGAGAAGTTCAGCTTGTTCTTATATTCTTCTTTGTAATGCTGGGGAGGGGGTTGGGACTTGGTCACAGAGACAATGGTTCCAAATTCCAGGCAGGTAAATGAGTAGCCTGTCTACTCCCTCTCAGCCAGTAATGTGAGAACCAACACATAAATGGACTGCACTTATATAGCGCCTTTATCCAAAGCGCTTTACAACGGCCTCTCATTCACCCATTCACACACCAATGGCGGCAAGCTACCATGCAAGGCGCTGGCCCGCTCACTGGGGTTCAGTGTCTTGCCCAAGGACACTTTGACATGTGGCCAGCCGGGGCTCGAACCGCTGATCTGCCAACCTTGTGACCATTAGACTGTGGCTCTACGGTGGCTCTACCTCCTGAGCCACAGCCAGACATATTGTCATACCATGCTGATGCCTGAATATAGTGTCTGGGTCACATGGCATGGTAGTGGTGTCCTAGTGGATAGTGAATTGGGATAGTGGATAAGACCTGGGAACACCATCACTAGTGTGCCCTTGAGTAAGACCTGGGAACACCATCACTAGTGAGCCCTTGAGTAAGGCACTCAGCCCTAAGTTACTCCAGGGAGACTGTCTCCTCATCTTTAATTGTCAGCCACTTTGGATAAAAGCGTCTTGCTAAATAGTAACAATGTAATGTGGACAGACCTGGGTCCGGCAGAGAAGGGCACAAAGGCGTGAGGTGACCTCTTAGCAGAGTTCTCTGGCAGGAATCGGAGTGGATCAAACACCTAACATCAAAACACCAGGAACAGGAACACATACTTAGAATAGAAAGAACAGACAATACTTGGTAACTGACAGACGACAGCATGGAATGAATAAATAATCAAATAATTAACTAAATAGTACGTTCCCTATTTTGGGTCACAAATGAACGTGGAAACAGATCAGTAAAACTCTTACATTAGGGTTCTCCCAGACAGTAGCATTCCTATGGATTCCGTACACACTGGTTCCAACAAGACAACCTGCAAGAAATAGAGAATTATTATTTTGACGTTAGAAGTTACTGAAGTTGTAACAGGCATCTTTTTAATTACAGTCTGGCTCTCTGATGGGTTTGAAAAGACATGATGGAAATGCAATCTCTGTCATTGCTCCAATTGCATTACAAAATGATCATGGGGAAAAAAAAGACTACGATAGATCATCATTCTTTATGACAGAGATGCATGTACATTGCTGAATCATATGTAGCCCTTGTAACTCTGTTTAGGTAAACTGATATTGTATATGAAAGCTAACATGACAGCAAAAGAGCCATAATGTATTCAGCAGCGCCCATATAGACACACAATAACCAATTCATGTTTTATTAGTTATGGGGGGTGACTGAGACAAAGGTTATGGTAGGGCCCATTGTAAATCCTGAGTGATACCAATCATTGTATACTAAACACTAACCTAGCAGTCCACTTCAGTACATTACAATACGTGTATGAGATGACATGGCATACCTTCAGGTACAGTTCTTCCATCAAAGAATGTCATAGGTTTGGTTATCTTTCGGGACATTCCAGGCACAGGAGGGTAGAGGCGGAGTGATTCCTTTATACACATGGTGGTGTATGGTATTTTACTGAGATCCTCCCTAAAAAATAAGGAAAATGTCCACTCAAGTTGTAAGGAAATTGCAACAGCAAAACCAGTTCAAATTGCACACATATCATATATATGTGCATCTATATGTTACGGTACATGTGGGAATACGGTACATGTGGGAAAACTAGGGTTAGGGTTAGGTGCTAGGGTGCTACGGTTAGGGTTAATGTTAGGGTTAGGGGTAGGGTTGGAGTTAGACATGCCAGCATGTACCAAGTCGACGTAGCACCTAACCCTAACCCTAGTTTTCCCACATGGACCGTATTCCCACATGTACCGTAACATATACAGTATATACAGTATGTGCATCTATATATCGCCTAAAGACTGGCAACACACACACACAATTACCTTTCCTTTATTAATCATCAATGTAACATCTCATGCAAAATGAAGAGAAAACAATATAACACTCTTTACAGTACATCCCAAAACAAGATGTTCCTCTGGGACAGAGAACCTACCACTCCATGGTGTCCCTCCCATCCAGGACATGGAGGACCTCGTCCCGACAGATCTGCTGGTGGTCGGGGTTACAGGCCAGGCTGTAGAGGGTCCAGGAGATCCCACTGGCCGTGGTGTCGTGACCCTCGAACATGAAGGTGTCCACTTCTGCTCGGATAGCCTCGTCCGACAGCCCTTGGTCTTGCTCATCCTGGGTGAACGAGGATGAAGGTTCACTCAGAAGCTTTCATACTGGTCAGTTCAATGACAACATATTGCACGTAGTCAACATAGCATCACTTTTTAACCAATGAAAAACCTTTAGGTGAGTGCAGGGCCGGTCCTAGGCATTTAGGTGCCCTAGGCGAGAGTATGATTTGATGCCCCCCCCAAAAAATATTTTTTTTAGGGACGCCACCACCACATTAAGCCACCAGTACTGCCTCATCACCACCCACACATTCAACAGTAAAAATATGGACAACAATGGTTTCAAGACAAAAATAGACAGTAGGCTGAGACATATTTTCATAGAGACATGAAATTCATAGAGACAAAATTCTTGAAATGTAAAAAAAAGGGGGGGGGGGCATTTGGCGCCCCCCAGGCATTTGGCGCCCTAGGCGACCGCCTAGTTCGCCTATGCCAAGGACCGGCCCTGGGTGAGTGGGTTAACATGTTCCTTATTACACAATGGCGAAATATAGTATATGATAACTTCCTCTTGGTAACATTACATTTATTGGCAAACATGTACTGATAAATGTAAGTGTGACATACTCGCACGCAGAGTAGGATATCCAGGAAGTCCAGATTCCTCTTAGCCTGAATCCTGCCCAGCTCCTTCTCATCCTTTAAGGCGTCTTTCCTCTGTCGTATGACTTCCTCTATATAAAGAATGTGTCATGGGAAGCTTTAGATAGGAGACATGCTAGGAAAGAAGCTCATTGCTCAAAGCTCAATTAATAATAATAATAATAATAATTCATTAAATGTACATTGCGCTTTTCCGAGGCTCAAAGACGCTGACAATATAGGAGATACGGAAAACACAAAAACAACAAGCAACATGGACACATGGAACACAGAGTCAGCGAACGGGGAGGGGGGGGGGGGGGGGGGGGGGGGGGGTGGTAGGGACAGGGGAGATGGTTAGGGGGTAGGGGAGGCTGTATGCATAGGGTGGCAGGGTTAGGGGAGATGGGTAGGGGTAGGGGAGGTTGTATGCGTGTCCAGGGGGGGAGCGCGGGGGGGGGGGGATGGGGGAGATGGCTAGGGGTAGGGGAGGCTGTAGGCATGGGAGAACAGGTAGGTTTTGAGGTGGGATTTAAAAGTGAGGAGTGAGGGTGAGTCTCTGAGTGGTTGAGGGAGAGAGTTCCAGAGGCGGGGTGCAACACATTTAGTTGTGTTGTTGTTGCATTGAATCAAACATTGTTGTCTTTCATGAGACATTTGCATTATTAGGTTGAGACTTCCTGACACAACGAATGAGATACCTGTATGGCTGTGGGCCACTTTGCACGCTCTTCTCCATTGAAACCCGTGTGGGCTGAGGTGGAAGATAGTCTCGCTGTGGTAGGGGAAGGTCCGGAACCGCAGATTGACCAGGTCACTCAGCTCATACACCGCCTTGATGTACGAGTTAATACCTTTCTTTCTATTAAGAGGCAAATAAATAAAATAGGAATAACTGAATTGTAATATGATATATTAAATATTAGCATGTGTAAATGGGAGACACAGTTCAGAAACTCGTTGACTGACCCCTCTGTCTGGCAGTCGCTGTTTGAGCTGAAGGCACATTTCATAATGCTGTCCAGCGTCATAAGGCTCACGTGTTCAAATAACTCAAACGACTCGTTGGTTTCTGAATGACTCTCCCATTTGTCCTGAAACAAAGGAAGGTCAGGGTCTGGTCACCTAGCACAAGCTGAACACATCACACACTCCTTGGTATACTACTCCCTTAATTAATTGCACAATTGGTTTGTTTATACTATGTGTCAATTGTCAAGACATTCCCTCAAAATACTAAACTGTGCATAAAACATACCAACATAGTTTGGGCAGAATCTGCCATCAGTTTGACATACGGCTTCAAAACATCGTAATGGAAGCCAGGGGTCAGGAGTCTTCGGTGCCTAAACCATTTCTGACCTTTAGACACTAGAAGGCCGTCCCCTGGAGAGAGAGAGAAGTACATCCTGTATGATCTAGAAACATACATCTAGATTATGTTCATTCATTCAACTACATAACTATAGAAACTCTCATCACAACATGTAAACGCATCAAGAGTTTTATAGAAATCTGAGCATTGTACAATCATATTCAAGATGACCAACATAATCTACACTGGTAGGGTTATACATAGGGTTACATATCATGCCATCATGCAAAGATTTGATCAAACCAGCCTTACCAATCCATGGTATAAGAAATCTGTATGCAAGGTCATCCTTGGGTTCTGTTGAGAAATCAATCAAAACATGGAGTGAAATTCCATCGATCAGATTTACAGATTATGCTACTGTACGACAGTTAAAAGAGGAAAACACAACACACCTGTTGATGCCAGTATGGTTCTTACGTAATCTGGGTGGTGAATGTTTAAGAATGCAACAAAAGGGCCGAACCACATGGGAAAGGCCAGTGGGTACGTCTCTCCCCATTTGACAACTCTCTCTAAATCTGTCCCGTCTTGTCGAAACTGCAAGAGAACAGAGGAAACGTGAAATTGTAGATTTACAGTTTCTAACAATATGCCTACTGTAAGCCTAATTCCCTGTGAAATAATTCATTTGTTAAATGACATGCATCCAGATTTCTGTTGTTATCGTAGAAATAATAAAGTAGGCTATACAGCAGTATCTGAAGGCAGCCTGTAGACACATAATTTGACATTAGTCAAAATTGTCCTCCTGTCCCTTTTTATTGATCATGATTTGTTCCTTAGACACCTACAATTACGTATTCTTCATTAAGATATTGATTACTTTTTTTTTGGCTTACTACATTAATACGAGCCTATCAGGTCGTGTTCCACATAGTAATAGTAATAATAATAATAATAATAATAATAATAATAATAATAATAATAATAATAATAATAATACATGTATTTTATAAGGCGCCTTTCATGGCACTCAGGTCGCCGTACAACACATTTAAAAACAGTTACAAAATTCAAAATACAAAATACATAGAAATATACAGTAGTAGTTAGTGAAGTTTTCCGTTGCACGAGAACACGCACGGTGGGACACGCGCACTCCTCCACTTGTTGCTGTTACAATGTTGCAGTCGGTGTTATTATATAACAAATACATATTATTATTATTTACCTCATATACATGTCCGAACAGCCAGTGTGGTGGTGGTCCAGGGAACGGCTCCAGAAACCGCATCCACTGATGTCTTTTGACAATTAGCTTTGCAATTTTAATAATTGCAGCGATAATGCAGAACAGTGCAACGAAGTAATGAATGTGATGCAAATCCAAAGAAATCTGCGTCAGTCTCTTCAGGGCTTCGATCAATTCCATTGCAAATTCCATGTTTAAGATAAACAATGTTTGTACTTGGTCAACAAAATAGGAGCAATATGAATCATGTTACATCATGAGAATAAAAGACTGATCCATAGCCGGGAGAGCTGGGCAGGTTTGACTGACGTCATTAGGGGGAAATTGTTGATGGGCGGAGTCAGAAACGTGTATATTCAATTTTAATTATAATTTGTATATTCATCTTCGTATATATTTGAACAAATAAAATTCTGTATTTGTATATTCATCTTCAGCTTGAGTGATTGATAAAATGTATCACAATATATTGAAGTTAGATAACAATATTGCATTGAAACCATATTGCTTTTATGGCAATATGTCTATTTTTCTGTCCTACTGTATATTGGATGTTTGTTTGTTTGTTTGTTTGCTTGTTTGTACCTTTGTTTGTTTTTTATTGTGTCCATTCTGAACAAAATGAAGAATCGTATCACTTATGCAGATTCAGATTCAGATTCAGATTCAGATAACGTTTATTGCCATAATGCATACACATATAGGAATTTGCTTTGGCGTTACAGTAGGTGCGTTAATACTTTTTTCATATGTATACATGAACAAAAACAAATGCAAAAAACAGGACAACACAGGATGCACGTGCTATATAAAGTAAATAGTCTTATTCTCAAAATAAACGATAGCATAGTAAAAAAGTTAAACATAATGAAACAATTCATCTTTGATTTACAACACAGTTTAGGTGGTAAGACTGTTGTATGCAGCAGTTATGCAGCAGTTATGGAAAATGTGGTCACAGACCAGACCACACTATCAGTAAGATTGAAAAAACGACTGAGCTTCACTTATTGATAAACGGGGCTGCACAGGAAACCTGTGTGGGAGGTGTCAGAATGTTATATGCCGTTAGATGTTCAGGACCACTTGCGTCAGGTGTTTTGTTTTGTGGTTGGTAGGATGCCTAACTTCTTAAAATGTCAAATATAGTAGCTGTAAGCCTGGTTTATGTCTTTACATTCTAACAGAGTGGAAACAGGCAGTTGTTTGTTTGAAAGACCCGTTAAGACATATTTTGCTTAGATCTAGGCTACTTTCCATAGCCTCTGTTCCACCACGATGATGATCAAGGCCTCTACCATCATTCTTCTACTGATGGACTGGATCTTAGCTCCGGCATTAGGACACTGTAAGTTTCTGTGAACTGAAAACATTTGTATGACCAAACTGTGAAAAACAAAACTAGGCGGTGTATGTTTAGGCTTTAACCCTGGTTAAACTGTGTGAGTTTGGGTCAATGTGTTCCCAGCAATATGTTGGGTAACATTCACTAAAGGTAATTTAAGGTCAGGTCACAGGTGTATGGCTAAGCAAAGCAAATAATGGTAGACGAAGGTAGAGGCATGCAGATGACCAACAGTCAACAATACCTAATGTTTATTATTGTATCTGGCTGTTGTTCTATCTGCACCAGAAAGCCAGGCTGTCTTCAGCTAGACTGTCAGGCTATTTATCATTGTATCTGGTTGGTTGTTCATTTACATTACATTTACATAATATTTTTTTGGCATTTAGCAGATGCCTTTATCCAAAGCGACGAATACATTTGACTAAGTAAGTGAATCATCTATCGACCAGTGAGTCATAATAGGAAAAAGTAGCGTAATCTATACTCAGGCCTGGGGCCATTTGCAGTCGTCGTGCTAGAAGAATATATTACATTATTATTATTATTATTATTATTATGAATACAAAATATGTTATTATTATTATTATTATTATTATTATGCGTGTTCACGTTTAGGGTAGGGGCAGTGGCGGACTCAGGCTGTTTGAAGGGCAGGGGGGGGCGAAAAGAAAAAAAAGGCACCTACTGCACAACATGGGACCCCATCAGTGAGCAAAAAACTATGATGCGTCATGTATGGTGAAATAGTCCTCATCCTTGATTAAGATGAACATCATGTAGTCTAGGCCAGGGGCGGATTTAGGATTGTAGGAGATCCGGGGCTTAGCCCAGATGGGTAATGAAATGCTGCGACACCACAAACTTCAACTTACCACCACCTTATAGCGGACAAAAGGCACTGGAGAACACTTATACCAGGGCTCAACATTAAAGCTTTTTATATAAATGATACATCTTTATCAAATCAATAAAAAATTGCAGTAGATCACGCAATGTTTTCAACTATGGGGGCACTTGGTCAAGTTTAGACCATTGGAAGGGCCACTCAATGCCACTCAGAAGGGCATTTTCGCCACTCAAAAGGGCACTTTAGCCACTCAAAAGGGCACTTTAGCCACTCAAAAGGGCACTTCAGTGCGACGTTTTTCAACTGTGGGGGCACATGGTCAAGTTTAGACCATTGGTGGGGCACTAATAGGGCACACCCTCTGGTTTTCGCCACTCAAAAGGGCATTTTCGACACTCAAAAGGGCACTTAAGCGCAACGTTTTTCAACCGTGGGGGCACCGGGGGGGGGGCGGTCGCCCCCCATGCCCCCCCTTGAGTCCGCCAGTGGGTAGGGGTATAGAGGGAATAAGGGCCCTAGGACAGAGCCTGGGAAGACCCCAGTGGTGAGGGCTCGTGGAGAGGACAGCGATCTACGATTCTGATTTTAATTCTGATTCTGATTCTTCCTCTATCTGTTTCTGCAGCAACAAGCCTGCTCCGCTTGTCGTTGGGGAGTCAAGTGGTGATACCTTGCCGAGATGTTGAAAACCCTCAACAGTCTGTCGCATGGTTTTACAGCAAAAACACATCTAAACGCAGTCTGATTATTATATCATTGGATAAACATGGAAAGCAGTTCACTAATGCTTTATGGCAACATAAGGTTTCCTTGTCAATCAATGCTTCACTGGTAATAACCAATTTCAAAGAAGAGCATCAAGGAACGTACTCATGTCAATCTTGTGAACACAAGTGCACAAATGGAGTGTCCACATACATTGTTCTGGAAAAAGGTTGGTCATCTTTTTTTCTCTCTCAAAAAGACAGATTCTTTTTAATCTGACCAATATTGTGTCACTGTAAAACACTCTCCTTTCATTTTCAGAACCCCACACACCAGTAATAAAGACTCTTTACAGTGTCGCTGGCAGTGATTTCACACATGCATGCCTCAGCAATGAAACAAAGTTAACATGGACCTTTAAAAAGAATGGTATTAACGGAGTTACAGTGAATATGAGTGATCCTCGATACTCCACCAATAAAGCCCCGGGATCTCTGAGACTGATGCAGACAGCCAACCACTCTGTCCTCCTCCGTGGTGTCCAGGGCGAGGATGCAGGAAACTACAGCTGTTGGACGGGGAGAACGAGACAGCTACTGCTGCTCTCCATCAACTTATGTGTGCTTACAGGTGAAGTGACCAGTGACCTTTCATGCCACACACACACACACACACACACACACACACACACACACACACACACTCACACACACACCTGGTCATGGTAGACACACATACACACACACACACACATCTGGTCATGGTAGACACACACACACACACCTGGTCAAGGTAGACACACACACACACACACACACACACACTGTATTATAATTACATGTGATGATGAGGTGATGATCATACATTTACATTTTACAGTTTCAGCTCCTGACCCCAATAAGGATTCTTCGTTAAACTGCTTTGCGGCATGTCAAGCAAAGGGGGGCAATGGACTAAAACCAAACCACACGATGGTGGAGACAGAGTCATGGAATATTTCAGTGTTTGTTACTACTCCTGGGAGTTCTGTGAGGTGCACTGCAACTGAAAAGCACAACGGAACTGAGAATGTGGTTAAAAGCACACATGCACCTAAATATATGTACACTTCGGACATCAGCATGGGTGGGAACCAAAAGTGTTGTTCAACAATCTTCATGTTTCTGTAGTTCTCAAATCATCAAATGTCCAAATATTGTAGTTCAATTAAGATCAGCTAATCTTGTTCATAGCTGACAACAATACTTCTATTCATCTATTGAACCACAATTTTGCTTCTTTTGCAGATAATATGGCAGACAATACCACAGACAAACAAAGAAAAATGCCAAAGATGAATGAACCCCTTTTAGTAGCCTGCCTGTTCATTGTAGGTCTACTGACACTGTTCATGTGTCTTTTCAGACAGAGAATACTTGCAGGTATGAATCATATCATTCTTCAGTAGGCTTATTGTGAAATTTCGAATTTTTTTGAAATCAGCATTTAGCCAACATATTGAGGAAATCATTGTTTGTGACAATGCATTACATTGTTTGCAAAGCTTTAATATGTTGATGTTAGATAATATTTGTACACATTTATAGGCTTATAATGTCTGTTTGTTCAAATGTTTAAGCTTCTGCCAACCATCCTCTTTGTGGTGGCCAGGAATTTAATGTAAGTTATCTAAACCATTTTAATCACTATAGCCATCTTTTACTATGATTTCTGTGGTCGTTTTGTGGTAATAATCACTGTCTAATCTCTTTGTAGGAGGAAGTTGAAATAGTTTATTCGTCCTTGGTTATCAGGAGTCCTCAACAGAGACGCAACATCAGTTCTGACAGTGATTGTGTGTATAGTTCCATCCGAGTCTAGACATATTCTCTGATATGTTGTTGTTTTAGGCCTACTTTCATCTGCAGCTGTCTGGCAATGATTGTGTATGTAGGCAATGATTGTGTATGTAGACCTACTGCGCTGTAAATGAGTTCTATCACATTTTATGATATTATTTGTAGCCTAAACATGAAAAATAAAGTTGGTTAGTTTTTTATTTTTATTTATTTATGATATTATATATCATAGTGTAGGCTATATGTATCGTACATGTATTTACATTGACATTTAAGACATTATCTATTTATATTTTACATCTGAAAAAAAAACGTATTATGAAATTACTTGGCTTTTTTTAATTTTATGTAATAAACAAAAAGGGTTTGATTTTACATGGAAGAGACTTATACGTTTTTGTACATAAATTGTGTTGGATCAGAGTGTCTAATCAAGGTCTGACTAAAATAAGTGTTGAGTTCTAATTATAATATAAGTCTATCCGTGACGTTAGAATTATAAGGTTCTATCTCCATTTTTGTCAAAATTGAGTTTTTTACATAATCTGATCCATTAGGTGTTTATTAATGCCTGTGTGGTGTTATTTTTAAAATGTTGAAATTTTTGAGTTAGTAATTAATAAAATACAAAGGTTCCATCTCACAAAACATAATGGAATGTAAAAACTTTGACGCTCAATATCTCTGAACTGCCCTAAACGGAGATAGAACCTTCTCATTCTAAACGGAGATAGAACCTTCTCATTCTAAACGGAGATAGAACCTTATCATTCTAAACGGAGATAGAACCTTATCATTCTAAACGGAGATAGAACCTTATCATTCTAAACGGAGATAGAACCTTCTCATTGTTGCTCACGAATTGTAAGTGTTGAGTTCTAATTATAAGTCTATTTGTCGGGATAAAAAAACGCGGAACTTCACTGTTCAACACGCGGATCCTACGGTGGCCGTGTGCTACGTTACGTACGCCAGCTGTCATCGCTGCTTTCCCAAGAAGAAAATACATTTCAAAACAACTTATTCTATCGTGCAGAATATCGGAGACGTTTTTAATCATACATGTATGCTCTTGCTTTTGTGTGTGTATTTCTTTTTAAGTTAAAAACGTTTTCTTAAGTCCCACTTATTCAGCTAAGCTACTAAGCTACACCCGTGAGGCCTACTCGTCCACGGTCTGTAGTTAGTGGAGCTGCTGCTGGAGGAGAGACGCTGCGCGGCCTGCGATAAACACAAGTCAAGGTTCGTTGTTGTGCTTTCGTATATCTGAGCTATTGTCTTTTTCTATCCGGCGCAGAGTTAAGAGTTAATACTCTCTAACCCTAACCCTCTGATCATTGTGGTTCATGAAAGACTGAAACTAACATTTTAACACTAAGTTCAGACTCATTATGAATCACCATGGTAATGGAACGTTCCATTATTAGAGCAAGCATGCAAGCAATGCATCTGCAATGTTATTGTAGCCTAGTTCCCAATAGCCAAGCCCAGTGTGTCATTGTGAATGAATGAATGAATGGTCTTTATTGTCATTAATATAGTACAGGTACCATACAACGAAATTTGGGAGGGGTGGCTCCCCTGGTGCTTGGAAAAAAAAACTAAAAACAAGAAGGGAAAAGAGCTGGTTTACATAAATAAAGGCTAATACACTATCCACTATACTATACTACTATAAACACTGTGCTGTACTCTATGCTATGCTATAAATATCCTAACATTTCCTATATCTGAACCTTATGTACACTAGGGTTGTCATATTGCACATGGTATTATTGCACATTCATTTAAAGTGTCGCAGTTTGCAGGTTTGAAATGTTCACAGTTGTATTTCAGTATTGCACTTGATTACAATCTAGTAGCTGCCATCAAATTGTCTAGATTGTCCAGGGCCCAGAACCTAGGTCTTTGCTGTGTTCAGGGCCTGAATGGCCCTGGGGTAGAAGCTGAGCTTCAGTCTGTTTGTCCTTGCGGACATGGTCCTGAACCGCCTGTCCGAGGGCAGCCTAACAAAGTGTTCGTACCCAGGGTGGGATGGGTCTCTGGAGATCTTGGAGGCCTTCCTGAGGCAGCGTGTGTTGTACAGCTTAATTGAGAGATTATTTCCAATTATTTACATTGTCCAGGCAGAAACGTGTGTGGGTGTTTGACTGTGGGGAGAGATGGAGGCCCCGCAGGTCGCTGTGATGCCCGTCACGGGGGGCACCATCAACATGATGGAGTACCTGCTGCAAGGTGAGCTTTAGTTCTAGGAGGTATCCTCACATGCAAAGGGTTCTGTACTGTTTTTTTAAATTCTTTTTTTAAGCTAGGGAGATGAAAGTGATATGGAAAGTTAGATCTTTACCTTTTCTTTTTACTGTTTTCCCCTGCTTTTATATTCATTCTATGCATGTATATGTTTTTTATATATGTTTTTATTATTCACTTTATGTTCTTATTCCTGTTGTAAAGCACTTTGAGCTGCATTTCTTGTATGAAAGGTGCTGTATAAATAAAGCTTTACTTACTTACTTACTTACTTACTTACTATAGTCTCCTTTCATTCTCTAAATGTATTAATTAATATGTTTCAATGCTAACTATTATGATGTTTTATACTGTCCCCTCCCTTCCCTCACTACACAGGCAGTGTCCTAGACCAGGCTCTGGAGAGTCTACTGCATCGCCTCCGGGGCCTATGCGACAACATGGAACCCGAGAGCTTCGCCGACCACGAGCTCGTCTACCTCCTGAAGGGTCAGCAAGGTAACCCTTTCCTGCTGCGCGCCCGTCGCTCCCTCTCCCACCCCACCGCGCCCTGGCACCTGCGCTACCTGGGCCAGCCGGAGGTGGGCGACAAGAGCCGCCACGCCCTGGTGCGCAACTGCGTGGACGTAGCCGCCTCGCACAGCCTCCCCGAGTTCCTCAACGAGATGGGCTTCCGCATGGACCACGAGTTTGTGGCCAAGGGGCACATTTTCCGCCGGGGCATCCTCAAAGTGGTGGTCAGCAAGCTGTCGCGCGTCCTGGTGCCCGGCAACACGGAGAACACGGAGCCGCTGTCGTTGTCCTACCTGGTGGAGCTGAGCGTCCTGGCGCCCGCGGGTCAGGACAACATGTCTGAGGAGATGCGCAGCTTTGCGGAGCAGCTGAAGCCCCTGGTTCACCTGGAGAAGATCGACCCCAAGAGACACATGTGATGTGATGGAGCATGGATGGATGGACATAGACATGGAGGAGGGGGAGTCTGGAGTAGGAGCAGTCATCTGGGCAGTCATGGATAGACTAAACGTTTTTGTCGTCTTCTTTTTCTTCTTATATATATATATATATATATATGTTATGGTACATGTGGGAACACGGTACATGTGGGAAAACTAGGGTTAGGGTTAGGTACTAGGGTGCTAGGGTTAAGGGTAGGGTTAGGGTTAGGGTTAGGGTTAGGGTTAAGGTTAGGGGTAGGGTTAGACATGCCAGCATGTACCAAGTCGACGTAGCACCTAACCCTAACCCTAGTTTTCCCACATGTACCGTATTTCCATATGTACTGTAACATATATATATAAGAGGAGATTCTCAGAGGCACTAAGTGCTTCTGTACTGTCTGATTTTGTCAGTTGAGTTGATGAGCTCGTGCTTATCATGGATATTTAGAAAAGTCTGTCAGTACGATGTTGTTGTGTTGTTTAAAAAAGGGGACTTCATCTGGAACGTTTCACCCACATGGATTATGTGACAAATATGTGGAGGCTTTGAATGAGTAAATACTAAACAGCTATTTCCATTTACAGTGGTGTGACTTTTAGACCATAGTCATTCTTGTAAATGACCTTTTGTTTGGTGTTGGAACATTTTCCAAACAAAGTTATTTTGTTTATTAAAAAAAAAAAAATTTCTCAACTGGGTTCTCCTCCTTGGTTTACACAAAAGTTGACACCTTTAACATACTGTGAAACTTTCATACATAGCCTACTTTCACATAATAAACAAGCATTTCCATTGTTTACCACAAGGGGTCACTGCTGCTCCTTCTGAAAACCGCGCTACCTGTCTCGTTAGGAGCTAGTTGTATCGGTGCTTCAGATCATCTACACATGAGCTGCGGTTGCCATGGTAATAATTAGCCGTGAGATCTGCACATCTCTTCCCCCCACTCTAATTAGCTTTCTCAATTGCTTAATGATACATAGACCTGTGAAAGCTTTCCTTTCTTCCTCTTACAAAAGCATTGATTCCCTCCCCTCCCCCCCCCCCCCCCTTCCCCTCTTATTTCCAATGTTAACCCATTAGTGCCTCCTTTTATGGCAACCTGAGCTGAGGCTATTACATGTTGTACCGAGGCCTTCAGTTTGCTTAATGTAGGCCTACATGTAGAATAGCCTTGTCTCCACTAATGTGTTATCATTACCATTTGAGGTTGAAGCATCAGCTGATGCTCTCTCTTTTAGCATGGAGTCGTCGTGGCACTGCTTTTGTTGTAGTGAAATGCATTAATGCTGTGTAAAGTGACCCTGTGTGTGACTGTGAAGGCTTGAGTGTCTTAAGGGAAGGGCATGGTGGCAGGTGGCTGTCTCTACTCATTGACCTACCTGCATGTCAGGGTCCAGTGAGACCAAGCTCACTGGAGTGGAAAGGTGAGGAGATGACTGCTGCCTCGAACGTGGGCTCACCTGCCCTCACATCAAACATGCTCCATTCTGCAATGCACATGTTACGGTACATGTGGGAATACGGTACATGTGGGAAAACTAGGGTTAGGGTTAGGTGCTACGTCGATGTGGTACATGCTGGCATGTCTAACCCTAACCCTAATCCTACCCCTAACCCTAACCTTAACCCTAGCACCGTAGCACCTAACCCAAACCCTAGTTTTCCCACATGTACCGTAACACACACATTCTTTCTATAGGACACCTCATTTTGAGTGTTCAATTCAACCCACCTCTTGTCCTTGTTCAAATACCAATGTCTACTCTCTTTTATACTCAAAAGTATAGGCCTACCTCAATAGTTTATCGTTAATGAGAGTATGATACACGACCTGGTAAAGGCGTAGTAGTCTGTCTTACCTCCGGGACTAACAACCGAACCAGACTCATGGAAACGTAAAGGACTGAAGCACAGTGCTTCAGCTGTAAGTAAATTATGTATTAAAAGACGCAGATGCCTATCTTAGCCCAGGGCTGCATATGTCCAGCATTCTCCACATTCTAACCAGCTTTATTCCACTTAAACTTGTGTTCTAGTACCAGGGCTCTTTGGTGATGATGAGCTGAGATCCCAGGGTACTTCTCCTTCTCCTCGCTGCCTGGAGAGCGCAGCCAGAGCCGGGCTAATCAGCGTCTTGGCACAGGGCCCGTTTAACCATTTATGGATCCAGCCAACCAATGGCTTGTTGCAAGTGAGCCTGTTTAACCCACTCCTGGAGGCCAAGTGATGTTGCTGCCTTTCTAGTTTCTTTGAAATGGATACCGGAGTGGAGTGCCCCTGAAAAAGCAGATCGGCCAATGAGATAGAAGCATGGCCCTCTTGGGATTTATACTAAAACAGTAATTCTCATGTGCTGTAGTTATTCTACCACTTCTTCTAGCAAAAAGATATATAGTATTTATATTTTTTGGTGTATATATATCTATTCATGTCAAGCAATGGTGCATCTCAAAGACTGTTCTCCTCAACAGATGGAAGACTGATACTGTAGGATTGTCAGGGAACCTATTGGGCCTCGATGTATCGCACGACATGAATTATTGTACCACCTTATTCTCGTATCCTTGCCCCCCAACAAAACAACAGCTTTGCACAGGAGAGTATTAAAGGAGAAGATTACCGGTACGTGCACAGGAAAGAAGAGAATGGTGTCACACCGGTTTTCACCCTCTGGTGAATTTTGATAATTCATTCAGTGTTTAACTTGTAAATAGGATTAACGTCCAGTGTCATATCGTGTTAGTTAAACCTCTCTCCTCTGCCCCTCCAACCTGGAAAGCAGCCGTTACCTGCGCGCACTTTTTTTTTCTGTTTTCTATTTTCCATTCCGCCCCACTGTCTTAATTAAAGCTCTTGGCACCCAATCATCTTTGTGCCTCTGAACATTATGTTCATACTAGGCCCGAGCCGGTGCCAAGATCTGTGCCATGATAAGCTGACTCTTGCCCTGGGCAGGAAGTCTTTAAGTCAACCCAACTTGGGCTAGTGCCCACGGAGGGGGGGTGAAATCCGGCCTCGCCTACTCAGGGAACATTCCCCATAACTTGGAGCGCAGCCCTCTCCTTCCTGTGTCATTGGGAGCCCATATGCTGGGTAAGTGTGGGCTGGATGGGTCCCGGGATGGGAGGGGAACCGGAGAGGGGAGGAGGAGGCGTATTTCCCAGGACGGACATCGTCGATCTCCCCCGGGCCTCCTTGTGGGCTACTCCAACTTCCACCCATCCCCATGAGCTTTGCACACAGAAGGGGACACAAGGCCAAAGTTATGTAACCCAGTGAGGTCGGTCGGGGGCGGGGGGTGGCCTGGTTCGGGATGAGAGAGGGTGGGTCTTGGGTCTGTCTGTGGAAGAAGAAGTGGGAGGGGGGCGGAAGAGACAAATTGCAATCTTCTTTTTGTTGTTATGAATGTGAATGAAATTCCAACGTGTTGCTTTTTTCTGGTGGCGCAAATTGACAGGCAACAAACAAAGCGTGCCTTGTCGTATAGCTCTCCTCTCCAGCTCTCTAGCCCCGCTTGCGGTCCTGAGCGGTTACTGTGCTGAACGGGCTGTTCTAAGATCAGCCCGCAGAGCGCCTGAAGCCAGACCTCCTGCTTCTGGAATGTCTGGTATGAGGACGGCGTAAAGCACCCTGCCTTGAGGGGCCCGTACACACAGACTCTCGACGCTCCTCTGTCTGCTTGGCAGGGCCTCCCTCTCTGTCTGTCTTTCTCCCTTCTCCTCCTCCTCCTCCTCCTCCTCTTTCTCTTCCTCCTCCTCTTATCCCCCTCTCTTCTCTCCCCCTGTGAGGTGTGGTCCTATTCTAAGCCTCAAGATTGGTTTGGTTCGACTGTCGTCTCTCATCATCTCATATTGTTGTTTACGTGTTGTTCTCTCTCTCTCTCTCCTCTCTCTCTCTCTCTCTCTCTCTCTCTCTCTCTCTCTCTCTCTCTCTCGCTCTGTGTAGGTGTAACTTGTAAGACATGTTATGCAATACTATGGCCGCCGAAACTCAGAAGCTCATAATTGGTACATAGAGCTATATTCTCCTCTCTTTTTAACTTTTATAGACTCAGGATTGCATTTCAGAAAACTATGTAAGTGTCAAAATGAATGATCCTCCACCAGGCCGTAACATTTGTATGGCTTTTGTACTACCAGCTACAGTACAAGTTGTGAAAGCATGATATCTAATAGGATTACCATTCCAGTATTGGTTAGTACAAAGTACTTGTTTTTAAGATCTGACCTTTTGTCTAACCCTAGAGTCCCTATAGGGCAGAAGAGGTAAGAATGATGAGATTGAAATGGTTGACTGAGATGGAATGGAAACATGAGCTCGAACACATCATACACACGTTAGCAGAAGCAACATGACATTGTATCTCGTGAGCTTAGAATGATAAGGTTCTATCTCCGTTTAGAATGATAAGGTTCTATCTCCGTTTAGGGCAGTTCAGAGATATTGAGCGTCAAAGTTTTTACATTCCATTTATGTTTTGTGAGATGGAACCTTTGTATTTTATGAATTACTAACTCAAAAATGTCAACATTTAAAAACAATAACACCACACAGGCATTAATAAACACCTAATGGATCAGATTATGTAAAAAAAACTCAAATTTGACAAAAATGGAGATAGAACCTTATAATTCTAACATCACGATATTCTGTGTTCTATCGTTGAGGCAGGGCCCTGCCCACAGAACCCTGTCACTCACCCACGGACCCACCGGCCCAACGGGGAGTCTCCCAGGGCTCCAGATGGCCAGTCTGCTACTGGCGTTCAGGGATATCTAGTCACACCAGTGACACACTATGACACATCCGTCCACCTCCCTCCTGCATGTTGCTATTTTAGACGCGTGCAATTTCACAAGTGTGACGATACGGTACCACAACATTACACATGTCTGAGTCTACTCATTGTGGTGGGTATGTTGTTGTGCAAGTTCTTGAGTTCTTAAGTAGGTGTGCTAGGTATGACATGGTTGGCTGGTGCAATATCTTTGTTTGTTGATTTATTGTTTATTCATGTTGTTACTATAACATTATTACTACACAGGTATTGGGGTAGCGTGTAAAGTGTGATTCGCATTCTGATGTGTGCACTGAAGACATTCCCTATTGGCCACAACATTAGGTTGGTTTATTCACTGGAGGATAGGCAGCCAGTACAGGTTTACCTAAGACATTGTTATGGTTGAGGAGGATATAACAGTTACTTTCTGACTAATCAAAAATGTCAAAAATCTAATCTTTACCGACATGATAAGGTTAGGAGGACTATTCACGTTCCTTGCTGTTCTGTGCAAATCTGTGCTTATCATAAGCAAACTAAGTGTATACATGCGTTAACATTATGCTCTTGTATTAGAGAGGGGAGTTACAAGAGCAAGGTTAACGTTGGTGTGTACTGAGCCCCAGCCCTTGTGTTTGTTTGTTTATTTGTTTGTTTGTTTGTTTGTTTGTTTGTTATTATATTTGTTCAAGATCGTATGAGAAGTACAAGTGGACCAGTGGACCAGTGAATACCTTTTTTACACTGCTCCTGAACTCTTAATGTTTCATATTCTTTTCTCTAAATGTTACTGCATTTGATTTTAAAAGTGTATCTTACTCCCAAACCAACCACCGACTCATGATAGATAAGTGGGAACAATCTATTATTTCTCTCTACACATGTTAAAAATACACTCATCTCTGAGAGTCTGGAGACTATTAAGGATTTTGGCCAGCCCCCATACCCACCACTGCTGACAGAAGCCTCAACTTGTGACGCCAAGAGTCAGAATACTCGCCGTTACCATCAATAACACAACAACCATATCCATGTGAACGTCAATGTCCACCTCTTTTTCCAAGGACTCGCCCAATGGACAGAGTGATGTGTAACCCGGTGGCCAATCGCGTTGACGCTTCTGAACCACACACCCGCCCAGCTATCACACACACACACACACACACACACACACACACACACACACACACACACACACACACACACACACACACACACACACACACACCCGCCCAGCTATCAACTTTTACGCACGAAGGGGCGGCGCCGTTCACAGGCGTGGGCGGAATCCCCCCATGGTCAATGGAACAATCTGGGAGCTTTACGCACGCATGGGTCAAACAAGGCTGCTACTGGTACACTCTGGGACATCAACACTAGTCTGAGACGGACAGGTCGCTATCAGTGACAAATACGGCACATTTGGAAAGATTTTAGGCGAAAAGTGAGGGGGAAATGTAGGCTACTATTAATATGTTACTTGTTTATGGGAGCAGATAATTGAACATCATAACCATTTTACATATGGGGTAATCTAGAATATGGGGTAATCTGAACTAAATCTAGCTAATTGTGATAGAAAAATACACTCCCAGAGTTCAACGGCAACAGATATCATTATATCATTATATTTCTTTGGGTGTCGACACATCCATGTGGTTGTTGCGCGTCAGTGGGGGTCTCTTGGATAATGGAGCAACTAAAAGAAGACCCTGAATCAAGGACAACCATGAGAGAATAAAAAGAGGACAACAACATATGTGTGAACTCTCACGAAGCTCTCTGCATTATAGTTCTCCTCGCAAGGAGTGCCAGCCAGTGGATTTTGGAGAGTGCTTCTTGGGTTGTTTCTAATTGGATGTGGAGACGTTTCGCATTAAACGCGCAGCAGAGCAGCCCGCCTGTGATACCACCAGGGCGGGGAGAAGAACATTAAGCAGGATTTAAATTTTAATTTGGTATGGAAATATTTTTTTCACACTTTATAATGGAGTTGATGGATGGAGAGTTCGGACTGAGCACTGCCTTACCTCTAAGCATGTTGTGGGAATAATGACATATTCATATTCATATTCATATGCGCCATCCTCCAATTGGCAGCTTTTATTCCCACCACAGCGCCAGCGCGTCATCAGCGGTTCACATCTACGAGACGAGTTGTAGTCAAATGAGAACATGTGAGAGGGCAGAGAGAGAGTGGCAGATTGGAGATCTGTGGGTCAATGTGAGGAGCGATATCTACTGGAAGATGTGTGATAAGTCTTTTTTTTTAATCAACGAAGTGGACGAGGGGGACTGGACTGGGCTGATATCTTGAATTGTGAAATCGCTTTATGATCCATGCATTTCTTTTTTAGAGTCTGGATGCTGGTTGGTGTGTGTGTGAATGGACTTGCATGTTCCAACCTTATCCGTGGAAGACTGGGAGACTGAATAATTTGCTGTAATCACACGTCGCTTCACTGGATGCTGTCTTATATGCAACCCTGTTGATTCTCCGTTATTGTGAGAGTGTTCCATACATAGGCAGTGTGAAAGGCTGGACCTCTCGACGGCTCGCTGCATTCGTCTCCTCGTTATCTGAGATATCATCTGTTGCTGCAAACACCGGATTACAAAGCCTTGATAACTGATAACTGACATTGTGGAGTCGGACTGCCCGTTGTAAATGGATATGTAGCACCAGGCAATCAGACATTTATTATACATACATTTTGTGCATTGTAATAGGTTTTATTCCAGGTAAAAAAATGGGAGAAAGATTATTATTGCTATTATTGCTACTCTTATCTTTACACGCGGGCTTGTGATATTGCAGGCTATTTAAAAATGATCCATCTCCACAATCACCGGCTTCTGTAAGATTTGATCTTTTTGCTTATAGAATCAGACTATAATAATAATATTCCTGTGCACGAGACGGATTTCATATTGAAGACAATACATAAATCGTGGAGGTATTTCTTTTCTTTGTAACCGAGTTAATCCCTCACGGTTGAGGATCGATGTTGATGATGGAGGAGGACGACCTGGAGGCTCATCAGGTTGATATCGATTCGGATTTCGAGCCGCAAAGTCGGCCTCGCTCGTGCACCTGGCCGCTGCCTTGTCCGGAGGATTTCAACGAGGTCAGTGGGGGTCTTACCGGAGGACACGAGGTCAGTGGGGGTCTCAGTGGGGGTCTGACACTGGCCAACATCAAGGTGGAACCGGAGGACGTTCCCGCATGCAGGGGAGCGGGGAGAGTGGGTGGCGCCCCGGTGCACCCATGCCCGTCGCTCGATGTTCCCACCGGCGCCCCGACGCACCCATGCTTGGCCGGCGCGCCGCACGATGTCACCGGCCAGCTGCGCAAAGCCAAGTCCTCCCGGCGGAACGCCTGGGGTAACCAGTCCTACGCGGACCTGATCACTCGCGCCATCGAGAGCACCGCGGAAAAGAGACTCACGCTGTCCCAGATATACGACTGGATGGTGCGCTATGTGCCCTATTTCAAGGATAAGGGCGACAGTAACAGCTCGGCTGGATGGAAGGTAAGAAGGCGAATTATGGGAATGGGAATGTCGAGCACATCAACATACCAATGTTAATATTAATGTCAGTTATTAATCATCACACAAGACGTCTCATGCACGACAATGTTATACAAAGATATTATATAATCCACTATTTTCAAATGATAACTCTGTCTTGCCCATCATATCACTGACTCACATTTCTCTTGGATAATGTGCTGGTTGGTTACGCATGGATGGTAGGTGCCATGCCCTATCCTGCCGTTGCTCACTATTGCTCTCAATCACATTAATCGATTAATTACCATTGATGGAACAATAGAATATATAAGGGTTAACTTACAGTGGGCTACCTACCCTTATTCAAACCTGCTCAGTTTGGCTACATGTATGATGAGTATATGCATTACATTCTCTCTCTCTGTCTCTCTCTCTCTCTCTCTCTCTCTCTCTCTCTCTCTCTGTCTCTCTCTCTCTGTCTCTCTCTCTCTCTCTCTCTCTGTCTCTCTCTCTGTCTCTCTCTCTCTCTCTCTCTCTCTCTCTCTCTCTCTCTCTCTCTATGTGTCTCTCTCTCTCTCTCTCTGTCTCTCTCTCTTTCTCTCTCTCTCTCTCTCTCTCTCTCTCTCTCTCTCTCTCTCTCTCTCTCTCTTTGCCCTGCAAAATATTTGACTTCTGTGTCTTAAAATCCCAAGGGACCACTTCCTGGTCAGGTGGTCTGCTGTCTACAGTGTTAATATTGAGAGAGGGCTCACCTCCACAGACCACACACTTCCACCTTCTAGCCTCCTAATTCAATCTCTCACCTTCAAGTCTATCTTCAATAAAACAACATAATGTCCAGACTTTAAAAGAGAACATCTTAAGAAAAATGTACTATACTACTATACCCGAGAGACTGAGTGAGGCCGATTTCTGTAGAGGTGACATCTTCAAGGCCATAGAGAGAGAGAATGGTGTGGGTGTGGTCAAGCACACACCTGAAAGGTCTCTCACTCTTCATCTCTCTAGAGTGTACTGAACCGTACACTCCACGTGATCTTTGACTGCAGATAACTGTCTTTGTGGATAATCAGTCATTCCGGTTGGATTCCCTCAAGGCCATGTTGAAAGGCCCTGTCATTATGGACCCCTAGTATACTGTTTGGCTGTGACACGTGACCACATCCACACAGCATAGGTCCACTGGGCAAATGGTCATGGTGTGACCTTCACTGCTACCAGTGAACCTGGTCAAACCGCCACAACCGTCATCATTAGGAGTAGTAATAGGGGCCTCTTGTCAGTTGGCGTGTCACGACAGCATTTTCTACTGTTGTTGTTGTCAGAGAACATAGACAGAGTGTGACGTTAGAATTATAAGGTTCTATCTCCATTTTTGGTCAAAATTGAGTTTTTCTTTACATAATCTGATCCATTAGGTGTTTATTAATGCCTGTGTGGTGTTATTTAAAAAAAAATGTTTACATTTTTGAGTTAGTAATTCATAAAATACAAAGGTTCCATCTCACAAAACATAATGGAATGTAAAAACTTTGACGCTCAATATCTCTGAACTGCCCTAAACGGAGATAGAACCTTATAATTCTAAGCTCACGAGAGGGTTCCAAACTATTTGACCATATGAGGTTCAATGGTACAGATTACGGTCACACTTTACATATAGACACCCGTTGTATTAACATGCTGTTACGTTCTACATTAGTAATTGCCTTGAAAATGCTTATGGAGCTGAGCAGTTGGTGGTTATTACACGAGTGGAATAAGTACTGTTCTTTTCCCCCCCGCTTTTGTAATAATAACACATTGCTCAAACCTTTTAATATGTAACAGCATGGTATTAGAATGTCATTACTACAGTAATTACAGTGTTATTCCACAGGTATAGAGCCAACTTTAAAAAAAATGTCACAAATTAAACCTTCACAACGGGGCCTACACACTGTAACACACACTATAATAACATGTCCATGTTACCAACACTTATTTCAATGTAAACATCCATTTTTCCTGATGTCTTTATGTGGACTTCTTACCTGTTCATACCGCATACATACATACCTGTTTCTCTATCTAAAACATAACCCCAGTCATGAGTCTATGAGCCTGAGAAGGGGAGGCATGATGCCTTATTTATGTCCACGCATATTTATGTTTATGTTGAAACGGACTGTATGTGAACTGTGCAGTTTCTTAAACACACACACACACACACACACACACACACACACACACACACACACACACCTACACACTCACATACACACACACACCTACACACTCACACACACACACACACACCTAAACACTCACACACACACACACACACACATACACACACACACACACACACACACACACACACACACACACATACACACACACGCCTTCCAGTCTCCACAGTGTTAATCACAAGCGCCTGACTGCCTCTCTAAGCCCATCCCATTTAAGTGAGCTCCGCTAAGGTGTGTCTGCAGGTAGCTTAGGGTCATTATCCCTCCCTACACTCTACCTCTCTACCTCGATGGCAACATCTACGCTTAAGTCCCTCAGCGACAGCAGCCCAGGCCACTTTATCTGTAGCGCCAGTGTCCAAGCTCAACAGTTATGAAACTGCTAAATTAGGGGGTTTGACAGTGGAAGTCTGAGGTCTACGGCTAGGCCTATATTGAGTC
The DNA here is from genome assembly GCF_963989245.1 of Nansenia antarctica. Lineage (NCBI taxonomy): Eukaryota > Metazoa > Chordata > Actinopteri > Argentiniformes > Microstomatidae > Nansenia > Nansenia antarctica. The sequence continues at coordinate 2,622,997 of NC_137680.1, read as the reverse complement.
ACGGGCAGGACGCGGCCCATTCCAGGTAATGAGGGGGGGGATTAGGTACGTTGTGTAAAATCAGGCGTAATGTCAGTAATAGCCCTGACCTGGTTCCACTGGAGAGACACATGAGGGGAATGTAAACATATACTTAGAGGCACTCACATGTTCTGCAGTGGGGACACTATTCTCAGAATGTGAGGTATACAAGGTAGAAGCAGGTGCCTGTATAGCATACAGTAAAGATAACGATATGATCAGTGGTGAAGTCACGTTTCACGTTTGCTACAAAGAGGCAATGTACAGGACTTAATGAAGAGGGTCCAGTTTTAGAGCATCGTTTAGCATCGTTTTGCGACTATTTCTTTTTTTTTATTCACTATTTTGCACGTCTGATTAGATGCTAAACTGCATTTTCGTTGTGTGGTACTTTGCAGTGACAATAAAGTTGAATCTATCTAATCAGCCCATTCCCAATGCTGCATTAAAAGAATATGATTCAGTTGTACGTATATAGATCAAGCCTCTCCTAAATACATACACATACCGTACTTGCACAATCATCACCTCGCCGATTATTTTTGATATTAGTGAGAGTGTGTTGTGAGTTGGATATTAAGATTGCTTGCATCATACACTCCTGTTTTTTCATTCCAATCCCCCCCCTTAAAGAACGCGCCGGCAAAGCATTTGATGTGGAACAGTTTGGTGTTTTTATTTTTTTGTTGTTTGCGGAAAGGGAACGAAAAAAAAGGGATAAAAGACAAAAAAATATTAGTAAGCTGCTGATGAAATGAAATGAAATGGTATGGTCGTGGCGGTTTGCGGGGGAGGAGGGGGGTCGGGGGGGGGGGGGGAGAAGATGGAGGAGGGGGATGATGCGGGCGGGGATGGAGAACTAACAGTCAGTATGTATGAAATGGCTAATAAAAGCGGGTCGTCTTTTATGTAATAGTTCTAGAGTAAATCCCATCCAAAATCAGGTAGTGTAGTGAGTTCCAGGCTGCTCTTCCGTTGGGTAGGATCTAGATTTCTCGATTAGGTCTAGATGTTCCTAGACAGTCTGTAGTACCGACTAGAGGCTATAAATTCCTCTTTTGACTTCTAGGAAGGCTGGAGGAACTGAGGTCACGTCCTGCTCCTAACCACCTCCTTGTGTTTGGCCTGGGCTCCGTGGGCTTTGTCAGGTCGTGACGTTAGAATTATAAGGTCTCCATTTTTGTCAACATTTAGTTTTTTTTACATCATCTGATCCATTAGGTGTTTATTAATGCCTGTGTGGTGTTATTTTTTAAAATGTTGACATTTTTTAGCTAGTAATTCATAAAATACAAAGGTTCCATCTCACAAAACATAATGGAATGTAAAAACTTTGACGCTCAATATCTCTGAACTGCCCTAAACGGAGATAGAACCTTATCATTCTAAACTCACGAGGTGGAAGTCCTGGAAGTCTTATTCTGCTCTGGGTCTTGGGAGTTGTAGTTGTAGGACTGACCGGGGTTAGCCTACACGTTTTTGTTCCAACCCACTATTAACATACTTGATTAAACTAATTAAGGCTATGATGAATTAAAGGTGGTTTTAGCGTGGAAATGTGCAGCACTGTGGCTCACTAGGTTTGGAGTTGTTTTTATCATGCACTGTTTAATATAGTCTATACATGCTTGTGTGTGTGTGTGTGTGTGTGTGTGTGTGTGTGTGTGTGTGCGCATGCGTGGGTGCGTGCGTGCGTGCGCATGCATGAATGTGTATTAGTGTGGCCGTGTGTGCGTGTGCGTATGTCTGCATGTGTGTGTGTGCGGCACATGCCAACGCAACAAAGGGTCAACGGGTCGTGGTGTGTCTTTGTGGGGGCTGGCGCGGGGGGAGGGGTCATTGTCTCATGCTATAGGCGTGTGTGTTTGGGCTCCGTGATTAGTATGACAGCGTGTCACTACAGAGAAGGGTGTGTGCAGTCTAGCTGTTGACTCCCTAATGCCTCTAA